>NW_027521796.1:129945-467538 GCF_052094955.1 Ictidomys tridecemlineatus
AAGATCCTTCTGCAAACCAGTTTCCAACTCTTCCATATGTAAAAGTCATTCTGCAGCCATTCTCGAAACTCTTCTCTTCGTAAAAGGCCTTCTGCACCCAAGTCTTCAACCTCTGCTCCCTGTAACAGTCCTGCTGCACCTCGGTCTTCAATCTCTGCTCTCTGTAAGATCCTTCTGCAACCTTGTCTAACAACTCTTCTCTCTCTAACAGTTCTTCTACACCCTCGTCTAGAATCTCTGCTCTCTGTAATAGGCCTTTTGCATCACAATCTCCAACTCTATTCTTTGTAAAAGTCTTTTCCCATCTCAGTCTCCAACGTCTGCTCTCTGAAAACGATCTTTTTGCACCCAAGTCTCCAACATCTGGTCTCTGCAACAGACATGTCTGGACCCAGTCTCCTATTGTCTCTTTTCTTTAACACTCTTTCTGCACGCCAGTCTCTAACCTCTGTTCTCTGAAAGGTCTTCTGCACCCCAGTTTCCAAACTCTGCTCTCTTGTAACATTCCTTCTCCAAACCCAGACTCCAACCTCTCTTCTTCAACGGTCCTGCTGCACCCAGTCTCCTACCTCTGTTCTCTGCAACGTCCTTCTACTTCCTCATTCTCAAACGTCTGCTCTCTGTAACAGTCCTTCTGCACCGTAGTCTCTAAACTCTGCTCTCTGTAACGGTCTTTCTGCACCACAGTTTCAAACCTCTGCTTTCTGTATCAGTCCTTCTGCACCACGGTTTTCAACCTCTGGTCTCTGTAACAGTCTTTCTGCACCTCTGTCTCCAACCTCTGAACACAGCAAACCCTAATTTTGCACCCCATTCTCTAACCTCTGCTCTATTTAACAGTCCTTCTGCACCCCATTTCCTAAACTCTGTTCTCTGCAACAGTCCTACTGAACCACAGTCTGCAACCTCCGTTCTCTGTTAGGGTCCTTTTGCACCCCAGTCTCCAACCTCTGCTGTCTGTATCAGTAAGAGACTACTGCACCCAAGTCTCTAACAACTGCTCCCTCGCAACAGTCCTTCTTCACCCCAGTCTCCAACAACTGCTATCTGCTACAGTCCTTCTCCACCCCAGTCTCCAATCTGTGCTCTCTGTAAAAGTTCTTCTGCACCTCTGACCTCCACCTCTGCTCTCTGCAATGGTCCTTCTGAACCTCAGTATCCAACCTCTACTCCCTTTAATGGTCCTTCTGGACCTCAGTCTCCAACCTTTGCTCTCTGTAAGATCCTTCTGCAACCCAGTCTCCAATGTCTGCCTCTGTAACAGCCGTTCTGCATCCCTTCACCAAACTCTGCTCTCTGTAACAGGCCTTCTTCACCGCAGTCTTCAAACTCTGTTCTCTGTAACAGTCCTTCTGCCACCCAGGATCCAACATCTGTTCTCTGTAGCAATCCTTCTGCACCTCAGTTTCGAAACTCTGACATCTGCAATCGTCCTACTGCAACCCAGTCTCTAACCTCTGCTCTGTGCAACGATTTTTTTTGGACCCCAGTCTCCAAACTCTGCTCTCTGCAAAAGTCCTTCTGCACCCCAGTCTCCAACATCTGCTCTCTGCAACAGTGCTTCTGCACCTCAGTCTAAAACTCTGCTCTCTGCAACGATCTTTGGTCACCACAGTCTCCAAACTCTGCTTTCTGTAATAGTTTTTTGCGACTCCGTCTTCAACCTCTGCTCTCTGTAACAGCCCTTATGCACCCCATTCTCCAAACTCTGCTCTCTGTAAGATCCTTCTGCACCCAAGTTTCCAAACTCTGCTCTCTGTAGCATTCTTCTCCACCAAGTCTCCAACATCTGCTCTTTGAAACGGACCTTCTGCATGCCAGTCTTCAACCTCTCTTCTCAGCAACCGTCCTTCTGCACCCCAGCTCCAAATTCTGCTCTGCATATCATTTTTCTGCACCTCCTTCTCCAATTTTTGCTCTAGTAAGATCCTTCTGCACCCAGTCACAAACTCTGCTCTCTGGAACAGTCCTTCTGCACCCCAGTATCCAACCTCTGGTCTGTGCAACACTTCGTCTGCACCCCAGTCTCCAAACTTTGCTCACTGAAGACCCTTCTGCACCCCAGTCTCCAAACTCTGACCTCTGTAACAGTCCTTCTTCACCCAAGTCTCCAACCTCTGCTATCTGTAACAATTCTTCTGCACCTCAGTCTCACACATCTCCTCTCTGCAACGGTTTTTGCACCTTATTCTCCAACATCTATTGTCTGCAAGAGTCCTGCAGCACCTCAGTCTCCAATTCTGCTTTCCTGCAACAATCCTTCTGCACCCCAGTCTCCAACTTCTGCTCTCTGCAACAGTTCTTCTGCACCCCAGTCTCCAACTGCCTGCTCTCTGAAAGATCCTTCTGCACCCCAGTCTCCAAATTCTGATCTTTGTCACAGTCCTTTTTTCACCTCAGTCTCCAACCTCTGCTCTCTGTAACAATCCTTCTGCACCTCAGTCTCCAACATCTGCTCTCTTCAACGGTCTTTCTGCACCCCATTCTCCAAACACTGTTGTCTGCAAGAGTTTTTCAGCACGTCATATCCAAACTTTACTGCCTGCAACAATCCTTCTGCACTCCAGTCTCCAACTTCTACTCTCTGAAGAATTCCTTTTCCACCCCAGTCTCCAACCTCTGATCTCTGTAACAGTCCTTCTGTACCACATTCTCTAACTTCTGCTCTCTGTAAGATCCTTCTGCACTCCAGTTCCCAAACTCTGCTCTCTGTAACATTTCTTCCCACCCAGATCTCTAAACTCTGCTCTCTGCAACGGTCCATCTGCACCCAAGTCTCCAACCTCTGCTTTTCTGTATCAGTCCTTCAGCACCACAGTCTCCAAACTCTGATCTCTATTACAGTCTTTTGCACCTCAGTCTCTGAACTCTGCTCTGCAAAAGTCCTTCTGAGTCCCATTGTCCAACCTGTGCTCTCTGCAACAGTCCTACTGTACCCAAGTCTCCAATCTCGGCTCTCTGTAACAGTTTTTCTATACTGCAGTCTCCAACCTCTGCTCTCGTTAAGATTCATTCTGGAGCCATGTCTCCAAACCTCTGCTTTCTGTATCAGTTCTCTGCACCCCAGTCTCCAAACTCTGCTCTTTGTAACAGTCCTTCTGCGTCTCAGTGTAAAACATATTCTCTCTATAACAGTCCTTCTCTACCCCAGTCTCAAACTCTGCTCTCTGCAACATTCTTCTACACCGCAGTCTTCAACCTCTGCTCTGTGTTACAGTCCTTCTGCAACCCAGTGTCAAAACTCTGCTCTCTGCAACAGTCCTTCTGCATCCCAGTCTCCAACCATCTGCTCTCTGCATCGTCCTTCTTCACTCAAGTCTCCAAACTCTGCTCTCTGTAACAGCCCTTCTGCACCCAGTCTCCAAACTCTGCTCTCTGTAACAGTCCTTCTGCAACCCAGTCTCCAAACTCTGCTCTCTGTAACAGTCCTTCTGCACCTCAGTCTCCAAATTATGCTCTCTGCAACAGTCCTTCTACACCCAAGTCTCCAACCTCTGCTCTCTGCAACAGTCCTTCTACACACAAGTCTTCAACCTCTTCTCTTTGTAACAGTCCTGCACACCAGTTCCAACCTCTGCTCTCTTTGACAATCCTTCTGCACCCCAGTCTCCCACCTCTGCTTTCTGTATCATGATTTTTTACCCCAGTGTGTAACAGTCCTTCTGCATCTCAGTCTCCAACCTCTGCTCTCTGCAACAGACCTTCTGCACCCCAGAATATAAACTCTGCTTTCTGCAAATTCTATCTGCACCCCAGTTTCCAAACCGTACTCTCTGTAACTGTCCTTCTGATCCCCAGTCTCCACCTCCTTCTTCTCCTGTTATGATCCTTCTCACCCCAGTCTCCACTTTGATCTCTGCAATGATTCTTCTACAACTGAGTCTCCAACTTTTGCTCTCTTCCTCGATCCTCCTGCACCCCACTTTCCAACCTCTGCTCTCTGTATGATCATCTGAAAAAAAGTCTCCAAACTCTGCTTTCTGTAACAGTCCTTGTGCACCCCAGTCTCCAAACTCTGCTCTCTGTAAAAGTCCTTCTGCACCGTAGTCTCCATCCTCTGCTCTCTGCATCATTTCTTCTGCACCCCAGTCTCCAAACGCTTTTCTCTGCAATAGTCCTTCTGCACCCCTGTCTCCAAACTCTGCTCTCAGTAACAGTCCTTCTGTACTGCACTCTCCAAACTCTGCTCTCTGTCACGGTCCTTTTGCACCCCAGTCTCCAACCCCTGCTCTCTGCAACAGTCCTTCTACACCCCAGTCTCAAACATCTGCTCTATTCAACAGTCCTCCTACCACCCAAGTCTCCAACCTCTACTCTGCAACGATCTTTCTGCACCCCAGTCTCAAACGTCTGCTCTCTGCAACAGTCCTTCTGTACCCAATCTCAAGTTCTGGTCTCTATAGGATCCTTCTGCACCCCAGTTTCCAAACTTTGTTCTCTGTGACATTCCTTCTGCACCCCAGTCTTCAAGCTCTACTCTCTGTAACAGTCCATCTGTACTGCAGTCTCCAACTCTGCTCTCTGAAACAGTCCTTCTGCAACCCAGGTCCCAACCTCTGCTCTCTGCAACAGTCTTTTCTTCACCTCAGTCTCCAACTTCAGCTCTCTGTTACAAGCCTTCTTCACTCCAGTCTCCAACAGCTTTTCCTCTGTAACAGTTCTTCTGCACCCCAATCTCCCAACTCTGCTCTCTGTAATACTCCTTCTGCTCCCCAGTCTCCATCGTTCTGCTCTCTGTAAGAATCCTTCTGCACCCTAGTCTCCAACATCTAATCTTAGTAAAAGTCCTTCTGCACCTCAGTCTGCAACATCTGCTCTCTGTAACAATCCTTGAACACCTCAGTCTCCAAACTCTGCTCTCTGTAACAGGCCTTCTGCACCTCAGTCTCCAAATTCTGCTCTTTGGATCAGTCCTTCTGTACCCCAGTAACCTTCCTCTGCGCTCTGTAACAATCCTTCTGAACCTCAGTCTCCCACTCTCCTATCTGCAACGGTCCTTCTGCACCCTAGTCTCCAACATCTCTTCTCTGTAACAGTACTTCTACACACCAATCTCCAACCTCTACTCTCTGCAACAGTCCTTCTGCACATCAGTCTCCAACATCTGATCTCTGCAACAGTTCTTCTCCACCCCAGTCCCCACCCTCTGCTCTCTGTAACAGTCCTTCTGTACTGCAGTTTCCAAACACTTCTCTCTGTAACGGTCCTTCTGCACCCCAGTCTCAAAACTCTGCTTTCTGTATCAGTCCTTCTTCAATCAAGTCTCCAACCTCTGCTCTCTGTAACAGTCCTTCTGCAACTCAGTGTCCAAATTCTGCTCTATGCAACAGTCCTTCTGCACCCCAATCTCCAACCTCTGCTCTCTGCAACAGTCCTTCTACACCCAAGTCCCCAATATCTGCTCTCTGCAACAGTCCCTTTGCACCTCAGTCTCCAAACTCTGCTCTCAGCAACGGTCTCTCTACACCCCAGTCTCCAAACTCTGCTCTCTGCAATGGTACCTCTGCACCCCAGTCTCCAACCTCTGTTCTCTACACAGTTCTTATGTACAAGGGTCTTCAACCTCTATTCACTGTAAGGGTCCTTCTTAACCCCAGTCTCCAAACTCTGCTTTCTGTATCAGTCCTTCTGCAACACAGTTTTCAAACTCTGCTCTCTGTAATAGTCCTTATGCACCTCACTCTGCAACCTCTGCTCTCTGCAACAGTCCTTCTGCACCCCAGTCTTCAACCTTGCTCTCTGCAACAGTCCTTCTGCACACCAGTCTCCAAAATCTGCTCTCTGCCACAATCATTCTCCACCCCAGTCTCCAACCTCTGCTCTCTGTAACAGTCCTTCTGTACTGCAGTCTCCAAATTCTGCTCTCTGTAACGATCTTTCTGCTGCCCAGTATACAAACTCTGCTTTCTGTATCAGTTTTTCTGCACCTCAGACTCCAACCTCTGCTCTCCACAACAGTCTTCCTGCGCCCCAGTCTCCAACCTCTGCTTTCTACAATTGTCTTTCTGCACCCGAGTCTCCAACCTCTGTTCTCTACAACACTTATTCTGCACCCCATTCTCCAACCTTTTCTGTCTTTAACAGTACTTCTACACCCCAGTCTCAAAACTCTGCTCTCTGTAATAGTCCTTCTGTACTGTAGTCTCAAACCTCTGCTCTCTGCAATAGTCCTTCTGCACCCCAGTCTCCAACCTCTGCTTTCTGTATCAGTTCTTCTGCACCCCAGTCTCCAACCTCTGCTTTCTGTATCAGTTCTTCTGCACCCCAGTCTCCAACCTCTGCTCTTTGCAACAGTCTTTCTGCACCGCAGTCTCCAACCTCTGATTTCTGTATACATCTTTCTGCACCCCAGTCTCCAACCTCTGCTCTCTGTAACAGTTCTTCTCCACTTCTGTCTCAGACCTCTGCTCTCTGCAACAGTCCTGTGAAACCCCAATCTTCAAATGCTACTCTCTGCAACAGTCTTTCTCCACCCCAGGCTCCAACCTCTGCTCTTTGCAACAGTTCTCCTGCAACCCAATCTCCAATCCCTACTCTCTGTAATAGTCCTTCTGCACACAAGTCTCCAACCTCTACTCTTTGCAACAGTCCTTCTCCACCCCAATCTCCAACGTCTGCTGTCCGCAACAGTTCTTCTGCACCTCAGTCTCCAACCCCTACTTTCTGGAACAGTCTTTCTTCACCCCAGTCTCCAACCTCCTCTCTGCAACAGTGCTTCTGCACCCCAGTCTCCAACATCTGATCTCTGAAACAGTGTTTTTCCACCCCAGTCTCCAACCTCTGCTCTCTGTAACAGTCCTTCTGTACTGCAGTTTCCAAACTATTCTCTCTGTAACTGTCCTGCACACCAGTCTCCAACCCCTGCTTTCTCTATCAGTCCTTCTGCACTCAAGTCTCCAACCTCTGCTCTTTTTACAGTCCTTCTGAACCTCAGTCTCAAAATTCTGCTCTCTGCAACAGTCCTTCTACAGCAAAGTCTCCAACCTCTGCACTACTCAACAGTCCTTCTGCACCTCAGTCTCCAACCTCTGCTCTTTACAATGGTCTTTCTACACCTCAGTCTTCAACGTCTACTCTCTGTAACAGTCCTTCCGCACCTCAGTCTCCAATTTCTGTTCTCTGTATGATCCTTCTGAAAAGAAGTCTCCAAACTCTGCTTTCTGTAAATGTCCTTCTGCACCCCAGTCTCCAAAGTCTGCTCTCTGTAACAGGCCTTCTGTACACCAGTCTCCATCTTCTGCTCTCTGTAACAGGCCTTCTGCACCCAAGCCTCTGAACTCTGCTCTCTTTAACAGTCCTTCTGCACCCCAGTCTCAAAACTCTGCTCTCTGTAACAGTCCGTCTGCACCTCAGTCTCCAAACTCTACTCTCTGTAAGATCCTTCTCCACCCCTGTCTCCAAGCTCTGATGTCAGTATCAGTCCTGCACCCCAGTTTCCAAACACTGCTCTCTGTAAAAGTTTTTCTGCACCTCAGTCTTCAACAACTGCTCTCTGAAACAGTCTTTCTGCACCCCAGTCTTCAACCTCTGCTCTTTAGAACACTCTGTCTATACCCCAGTCTCCATACTCTACTCTCTGCAATGATCCTTCTGAACCCCAGTCTCCAACCTCTGCTCTCTGCAACAATCCTGTGGAACAACAATCTTCAAATGTTACTCTCTGCAACAGTCTTTCTCCACCCCAGTCTCCAAACTCTGCTCTCTGTAACAGTTCTCCTGCAACCCAATCTCCAACATCTACTCTCTGCAATAGTCCTTCTGCACCCAAGTCTCAAAACTCTACTCTATGCAACAGTCCTTCTGCACCCCAGTCTCGAAACTCTGCTCTCTTTAACAGTCCTTCTGCACCACAGTCTCGAAACTCTGTTCTTTTTAACTGTCCTTCTGCACCTCACTCTGCAACCTCTGATCTCTACAACAGTTCTTCTGTACCTCAGTTTTCAACCTCTGCTCTCTGAAACAGTCCTTCCTCACCCCAGTCTCCAAAATATGCTCTCTGTAATAGTCCTTTTCCACTGCAGTCTCCAACCTCTGCTCTCTGTAACAGTCCTTCTGTACTGCAGTCTCCAACCTCTGCTTTCTGTAATGGTATTTCTGCACCCCAGTCTCCAAACTATGCTTTCTGCACCCCGGTCTCTAACCTCTGGTCTTTGTAACAGTCCTTCTGCCCCTCAGACTCCAAACTCTGCTCTCTACAAGAGTACTTCTGCGCCCCAATCTCAAACCTCTGCTATCTGCAACACTCCTTCTGCACCTCAGTGTTCTAATTCTGCTCTCTGTAAGATCTTTCTGAAACCCAGTCTCCAACCTCTGCTTTCTGCAATGATCCATCTGCACCCGAGTCTTCAACATCTGTTCTCTACAACACTGATTCTGCACCCCAATCTCCATCCTGTGCTCTTTGTTACAGTCTTTCTGTACCGCAGTCTTCAAACTCTTTTCTCTGTAATGGTTTTTCTGCACCCCAGTCTCCAATTTCTGCTCTCTGTATCAGTCATTCTTCCCCACATTATCCAACCTCTGCTCTCTATAACAGTCCTTCTGAACCACAGTCTGCAACCTCTGCTCTCTGCAATACTCCTTCTGCACCCCAGTCTCCAATCTATGCTCTCTGCAACAGTCCTTCTGCACCTCAGTCTCCAACATCTTCTCTCTGCAACAGTCCTTCTCCACCTCAGTCTCAAAACTCTGCTCTCTGCATCAGTCTTTCTGAAACCAGGTCACCAAGGTCTGCTTTCTGTATCAGTCCTTCTAAACTCCAGTCTCGAACCTATGCTCTCTGTAACAGTCCTTCTGCACCTCATTCTCCAACCTCTACTCTTTGCAGCAGTCCTTCTCCACCCCAGTCTCCAACTTCTGCTGTCGGCAACAATCCTTCTGGACGCCAATCTCCAACCTCTACTCTCTGCAACAGTGGTTCCATACCCCAGTCTGCAACCTCTGCTCTCCGTAACAGGCCTTTGTACCTCAGTCTGAAAACTCTGCTCTCTGCAACGATCCTTCTGCACATCAGTCTCCAACCTCTGCTCTCTGTAACAGTCCTTCTGTACCTCAGTCTCCAACCTCTGCTCTCTGTAAGATCTTTTTGCAACCCAGTCTTTAAACTCTGCTCTCTGTAACTGTTCTTCTGCAGCCCAGTCTCCAGGCCCTGCTCTGTAACAGGTCTTCTGCTCCCCAATCTCCAAACTCTGCTTTCTGTAATAGGCTTTTTGACCCCAGTCTCCAACCGCTTCTCTCTTCAACGATCCTTCTGCACCCCAGTCTCCAACCTCTGCTGTCAGCAACAATCCTTCTGCACCACAGTCTCCAACTTATGCTGTCTGTCAGATCCTTCTGCACACCTGTCTCCAACCACTGCTCTCTGAAACAGTCGTTCTGTACCGCAGTCTCCAAACTATGGTATCTGTAAGGGTCCTTCTGCACCTCAGTCTCCAACCTGTGCTCTCTGTAAAATACCTAGTGCACCCCAGTCTTCAACCTGTGTTCTCTGTAAAAGTCAGTCTGCACCACAGTCTCCAAACTCTGCTCTCTTTAACGATCCATCTGAACCCCAGTCTCCAACCTCTGCTCTCTGCAATGATCCTTCTGCACCCCAGTCTCAAAACTCTGTTCTCTAAAACAGTTATTTAGCACGCCAGTTTCCAACCTCTGCTCTCTGTAACAGTCTTTCTGTACTGTAGCTTCTAAACTTTGTTCTTTGCAGGGTCCTTATTCACCACAGTATCCAACTCAGCTTTCTGTATCCGTCGTTTTCCACCACAGTCTCCAAATCACTGCTTTCTGTATCAGTTCTGTGCATCCCAGTCTTTAACCACTGCTCTCTGTATCAATCTTTCTGCACCTCAGTCTCCAAGTATTCTCTCTGAAATGGTCCTTCTGCACCTCAGTCTCAAACTCTTCTCTCTGTAACAGTGTTTCTGGCCTCAGTCTCCACCTCTGCTCTCTGTAACAACCTTCTGCAACCTAGTCTCCAAACTCTGCTCTCTGTAACAGTCCTTCTGCACCCCAGTCTCCAACCCTTACTCTCTGCAACGGAGCCTTCTACACCACAGTCTCCAACCTCTGCTCTCTGCAACATTCCTTCTGCACCTCAGTCTCCCACCTCGCTCTCTGCAACTGTCCTTGTACACCCCAGTCTCCAACCTCTGCTCTCTGTAACAGTCCTTCTGAACCGGAGTCTCCTACCTCTGCTTTCTTTAACGGTCCTTCTGCACCATGGTCTCCAACATCTGCTTTCTCTATCAGGCCTTCTGCACCCAAGTCTCTAAACTCTGCTCTCTGTAACAGTCCTTATGCACCCCAGTCTCCAACCTCTGCTTTCTGTAACAGTCCTTTTGAACCGGAGTCTCCTACCTCTGATCTCTGTAACGGTCCTTCTGCACCCCAGTCTCCAAAATCTGCTTTCTCCTATTAGTCCTTCAGTATCCCAGTCTTCAATCTCTGCTCTCTGCAACATTCCTTGTGCACCCCAGTCTCCAACCTTCACTTCTCTGTAGATCCTTTGCACACCAGTCTCCTACTCTGCTCGCTGAAACAGTCCTTCTGCAACCCAGTCTCCAAACTCTGCTCTCTGTAACAATAATTTTGCACCTCAATTCCCCAAACTCTTCTCTCTACAAAGTCCTTCTTCACCCCTGTCTCCAACGCTCTGTTCTCTTCAACAGTCCAACTTCACCCAGTTTCCAAACCTCTGCACTCTGTAACAGTCCTTCTGAACCGCAGTCTCCAACCTCTGCACTCTTCAACAGTCCTTCTGCACCTCAGTCTCAACACTCTGGTCTTTGTAAGATCCTTCTGCAACCCAGTCTCCAAATTCTGCTCTCTCTAACAGTCCTTCTGCACCCCAGTATTCCAAACTACGCTCTCTAGAACAGAACTTCTTTGCCCCATTCTCTAACCTCTTGCTCTCTGTAAGAGATTATACCTGAACCCAGTCTCGAACATCTACTCTCTGCAACAATCCTTCTGGCACCTCAGTTTCAAAACTCTGCTCAATGTAAGATCCTTCTGCAACACAGTCTCCAAAATTTGCTCATCTTAACACTTCTTCTGCACCTAAGTCTCCAACTCTGCTCTCTATAACAATCGATCTACACCTCAGTCTGAAACCTCTTCTCTCTGCAGGATCCATCTGAATCCCAGTCTCCAGACACTGCTCTCTGTAACAGTCCTTTTGCACCTCAGTCTCCAACTCTGCTGTTTGTAAAAACCTTCTGCCACCCACTCCCTAACTCTGCTCTCTATAACAGCCTTCTTCACCCAGTCTTCAACCTGTGCTCTCTGTAACAGGCCTTCTGCACCCCAGTCCTCCAAACCTCTTCTCTCTGCAACTATCATTCTACACCACAGTCTCCATCATCTGCTCTCTGTAAGATCCTTCTGCAATTCAGTCTTCCAAGTCTGCCCTCTCTAAAAGACCTTCTGCACCCTCTTTGAACTCTCCTCCTCCATAACAGGCCTTCTGCACCTGAGTCTCTAAATTCTGTTCTCTATAACAAGCTCTGCACCCCAGTCTTTACCTCTGCTCTCTGCAACAGTCCTTCTGCACCCCAGTCTTCAACCTGTGGTCTCTGCAACAGTCCTTATGCACCTCAGTCTAAACGCTGTTCTCTGCTATGATCCTTTTGCACCTCAGTCTCAAAACTCTACTCTCTGTAACAGTCCTTCCTGCACCTGGTGCCGCAGCATCTGCTCTCTTTAGATTCTTCTTCAACCCAGTCTCTAAACTCTGTGATCTGTAGCAGTACTTCTGGAGCCCTTCTCCACACTCTGCTCTCCGTAACAGGGGTTCTTCACCCCAGTCTCCAACCTCTGCTCTTCCGTAACACTCTTTTGCACCTCAGTCTCCAACCTCTGCTCTCTGCAACAATCATTCTGCACCCTAGTCTCCAAACGTCTCCTCTCCTCAACAGTCCTTCTGAACCTCTGTCTCCAAATTCCAGCTCTCTGCTACAGTCCTTCTTCACCCAAGTCTCCAACCTCTGCTCTCTGCAACAGTCCTTCTACACCCCAGTCTTCAACCTCTGCTCTGTGTAAAAGTTTTCTGCACCCCAGTCTTTCATTCTCTGCTCTCTGTAACAATCTTCTGCACCCCAGTCTCCAACCTCTGCTCTCTGTAACATCCTACTGCCCATATACTCCAACCTCTCTCTCTTACAGATCTGTTATATACCGCAGTCTCCAACCTCTGCTCTCTATAACTGGTCCCTCTGTACCCCAATTCCAACCTCTGCTTTCTGTAACAGTCCTTCTGCACCTCAGTCTGAAACCTCTATCTCTGCACTATCGTTCTGCACCCCAGTCTCCAATCACTGCTCTCTGTAACATTCGCCTTCACCACAGTCACCATCCCATTGCTCTCTGTAAAATCCTTCTGCAACCCAGCCTCAAAAGTCTGCTCTCTATACCAGTCCTTCTGCAACCCAGTCTCCAACCTCTGCTCTCTGTTGCAGGCCTTATGCACCCCAGTCTTCAATCTCTGCCCTCTGAAACAATCCTTCTGCACGCCAGTCTCAACCTCTGTTCTTTGTAACGTGTCCTTCTGCACCCCAGTCTCACACCTCTGTTTTCTTGTATCATAAATCTTCACCCCAGTCTCAAACGTCTGCTCTGTGTAACAGTCCTTCTGCATCTCAGTCTCCAACGTCTTGCTCTCTGCAACAGTCTTTCGGCACCCCAGTCTCCAACCTCTGCTTTCTGAAACATGCCTTCTGCACCCCAGTCTCCAATTGTGCTCTCTGTAACAGTCCCATTCTGCACCGCAGTCTCCCACCTCTTCTCTCTGCACCGATCCTTCTGCAGCCCAGTCTCCACCTCTGCTCTCTTCAAGGATTCTTCTGCAACTCAGTCTCCAACTTCTGCTCTCTTAAACGATCCTTCTGCACCCGAGTCTCAAACCTCTGCTCTCTGTAACTGTTTTTCTGCACCTAAGACTCCAACCTCTGCTCTCTGCAAACGTCCTTCTGCACCCTTGTCTCAAACCTCTGCACTGTGCAAGTGATCCTAAAGCACCACAGTCTCCAACATCTGCTCTCTGCAACTGTCTTTTCTGCACCCCAGGCTCCAAAGTCTCCTCTCCCTTAACACTCCTTCTGCACTTCAGTCTCCTACCTATGTTCTCTGTAAGGTCGTTCTGCACCCCAGTTTCCAAACTCTGCTCTCTGTAACATTCCTCTCCAACTCAGTCTAAAACCTCTGCTTCTTCAATGGTCTGCTGCAACCCAGTCTCCAACATCTGTTCTCTGCAACAGTCTTTCTACTCCCAAGTCTCAAACCTCTGCTCTCTGTAACAGTCTTTCTGTACCGCAGCTCTCAAACTCTTCTCTCTGGTAAGGGTCCTTCTACACCCAGTCTCAAACCTCTGCTTTCTGTATAAGTTTTTCGGAACCATGGTTTCCAACCTCTGCTCTCTGTAACAGTACTTTTGCACCTCTGTCTCAAAACTCTGAACTCTGCAACCTTACTTCTGCACCCCATTCTCTAACCTCTGCTCTCTGTAAAAGTCTTGCTGCACCCAATTTTCTAACCCCTGCTCTATGCAGAAGTCCTTCTGTACCACAGACATCAACCTCTGCTCACTGTACTGCTTTTTCTGCACCCCACTCTCAACCTCTGCGTTCTGTATCAGTAATTCTCCACCCTAGTCTCAAAACTTTTCTCTCTGTAACAATCTTTCTGCACCTCAGTCTCCAAGCTCTGCATCTGCGAAAGTTTTTCTGCACCCCAGTCTCCAAACTCTGCTCCCTGCAGCAGTTCTTCTGAACCCCAGTCTCCAACATCTGCACTCTGAAACAGTTCTTCTATTAACCATTCTCCAACCTTTGCTCACTGTAACACTCCTCGTGTATTGCAGTCTCCAAACTCTGCTCTCTGCAACGGTCCTTCTGCATCCCAGTCTCCAAACTCTGCTTTCTTTATCACTCCTTCTGAACTCCAGTCTCCAACCTCTGCTCTCTGTAACAGTCCTATGCACCTCAGTCTTCAAACTCTGCTCTCTGCAACAGTCCTTCTGCACCCAAGTCTCCAACCTCTGCTCTCTGCAACAGTCCTTCTACACCCCAGTCTTCAACCTCTGCTCTGTGTAAAAGTTTTTCTGCACCCCAGTCTCCAATCTCTGCTCTCTGTAACAATTCTTCTGCACCCCAGTCTCCAACCTCTGCTCTCTGTAACAGTCCTACTGCCCCATATACTCCAACCTCTGCTCTCTGTTACAGTCTTTATATACTGCAGTCTCCAACCTCTGCTCTCTATAACGGTCCCTCTGTACCCCAATTTCCAACCTCTGCTTTCTGTCACAGTCCTTCTGCACCTCAGTCTGAAACCTCTATCTCTGCACTATCCTTCTGCACCCCACTCTCCAATCACTGCTCCAATCCATTCGTCCTGCACCACAGTCACCAACCATTACTCTCTGTAAGATCCTTCTGCAACCCAGCCTCAAAAGTCTGCTCTGTATATCAGGCCTTCTGCACACCAGTCTCCAACCTCTGCTGTCTTTATCAGTCCTTCTGCACCTTATCTCCAACCTCTGCTCTCTGCAACGATCCTTCTGCACCCTGTCTCCAACCTGTGCTCGCTGCAACAGTCCTCGTTCACCCAGTCTCCAACATCTGCTCTCTGCAACAGTTCTTCTTTACCTCAGTCTGAAAACTCTGCTCTCTGCAACAATCCTTCTGAACCCCAGTCTCCAAACTCTGCTTGCTGTAACAGTCCTTATGTACATCAGTCTCCAACCTCTTCGTTCTGTGAGACATTTCTGAAATCCAGTCTGCAAACTCTGCTCACTGAAACAGTCTATCTGCACCCAAGTCTCCAAACTCTGTTCTCTGTAACATTCGTCCTGCACCACAGTCACCAAACATTGCTCTCTGTAAGATCCTTCTGCAACCCAGCATCAAAAGTCTGCTCTCTATAACAGTTCTTCTGCACCCCATTCTCCAACCTCTGCACTCTGTAGCTGTCCTTCTGTACCGGAGTCTCCAAACTCTGCTCCCTTTTTCCGTCCTTCTGCACCCCAGTCTCAAACATCTGCTTTCTCAATGAGTCTTTTTGAACCCACTCTCCAACTTCTGCTCTCTTTAACAGTCTTTCTGCACCTCAGTCTCTAACCTCTGCTTTCTGTAACAGTCCTCCTGCACCCCAGTCTCCAACCTCTGTTCTCTGTAACAGTCCTTCTACACCCTTGTCTCCATGATCTGCTCTGCAACAGTCTTTCTGCACCCAGTCTACAACCTATGCTCTCTATAAGATAATTTTGCACACCTGTCTCCAACCTTTGCTCTCTGTAACAGTCCTTCTGTACTGCATTCTCCAACCTCTGCTCTCTGTAACGGACCTTACGCACCCGAGTCTCCAAAGTCTGCGTTATGTATCAGTCATTCTGCACCCCAGTCTCTGAACTCTGCTCTCTGTAACAGTCCTTCTGCACCTCAAACTCCAACCTCTGTTCTCTGCAAAAGTCTTTCTGCGCCCCAATCTCTAACCTCTGCACTCTGCAACAGTCGTTCTGCACCTCAGTGTGCAAACTCTGCTCTCTGTAAGATCCTTCTGAAACCCAGTCTTCAACCTCTGCTTTCTTCAATGGTCCTTCTGCACCGAAGTCTCCAAACTCTGATCTCTACAACAGTTATTCTGCACCCCAGTATAAAATCTCTGCTCTCTGTAACAGTCCTTCTGTACTGCAGTCTCCAATCGCTGTTCTCTTTAAGGGTCCTTCTGCACCACATTCTCCAACCTCTGCTTTCTGTATCAGTCCTTCTGCACCACATTCTCGAAACTCTGCTGTTTGTATCAGTCCTTCTGCACTTCAGTCTGCAACCTCTGCTGTCTGCAATAGTCCAAATGCACCTCAGTTTCCAAATACTGCTCTCTGCAACATTCCTTCTGCACCCCAGTCTCCAACATCTGCTCTCTGCAACAGTCCTTCTCCAACCCAGTCTATATCCTCTGATCTCTGCAACAGTCCGTCTGCACCCCAGTCTCAAACCTCTGCTCTCTAGAACAGTCCTTCTACACCCTAGTCTCCATAATCTGCTCTGAAACAGTCCTTCTGCACCCGAGACTCCAATCTCTGCTCCCTGCAACAGTATTTGTGCACTCCAATCTCCAATATCTGCTCTCTGCAACAGTTCTTCTGTACCTCAGTCTGAAAACTCTCTTCTCTGCATTTATCCTTCTTCACCCGAGTTTCCAACCTCTGCTCTCTGTAACAGTCCTACTTTACCTCAGTCTCCAACTTCTGCTCTGTATCAGTCCTGCACCCCTGTCTCCCACATCTGCTCTCCGTAACTGTCCTTCTTCACCTCAGTCTTCAACCTCTGCTCTGTGTAAGAGTCCTTCTGCATCTCAGTCTGGAAACTCTGCTGACTGCAACGATCCCTCTGTACCCCAGTCTCCAACCTCTGTTATCTGTAACGATCCTTCTGAAACTCAGTCTCCAACCTCTACTCTCTGTAATAGTCCTTCTGCACCTCAGTCTCCAACATCTGCTCTCTGGAAAATACTTCTGCAACCAAGTCTCCAAACTCTGCCATTAGTAAAAGTCCTTCTAGAAACCTTCTCTAAACTCTGCTCTTCATAACAGGCCTTCTGAACCCCAGTCTCCAACCTCTGCTCTCTTTAACAGTCCTGCTGCACCTCGGTCTACAAACTCTGCTCTCTTTAAGATCCTTCTGCAACATTGTCTAAAAACTCTGCTCTCTGTAACAGTCCTTCTGCACCTCACTCTCCAACCTCTGTGCTTTGCAACACTCCTTTTTGCACCCCAGTTGCCAACCTCTGCTCTCTGTAACAGTCCTTCTGTACCGCATTCTCCAAACTCTGCTTTCTGTATCAGTCTTTCTGCTCCCCAGTCTACATACTCTGCTCTCTGTAACAGTCCTTCTGCACCTTATATCCAACTCTGCTCTCTGCAACAGTCCTTATGCACCCCAGTCTCCAACCGCTGCTGTCTGCAACATTCCTTCTGCACCCCAGTCTTCAAAGTGTGCTCTGTGTAACAGTCCGTCTGCAGCCAAGTCTCCACCTCTGCTCTCTGCAACGATCTTTCTGTAGCTCAGTCTTAAACCTAATCTCTCTGCAACAATCTTTCTGTACCCCAGTCTCCAACCGCTTTCTGGGTAACAGTCCTTCTCCACCTCAGTCTTCAAACTCTGCTCTCTGCAAGAGTCCTTCTGCAACCCAGTCTCCAAGATCTGCTCTCTAAACAATCTTTCTGCACCCCAGTCTTCAAAATCTACTCTCTGCAACGATCCTTCTGCACCTCAGTCTCCTAACTCTGCTCTCTGAAAAATTCTTCTGCACCCTAGTTTCCAAAATCTGCTCTCTGTAATATTCCTTCTCCACGCCAGTCTTCAACCTCTGCTTTCTGCAATGGTCCTGCTGCACCCCAGTCTCAATCCTCTGAACTCTGCAACAGTCCTTCTGCTTCCCAGATTCCAAACTGTTCTCTTTATAACAGTCCTTCTGCACCCCAGTCTTCGACCTCTGCTCTCTACAACAGTCTTTGTGCACCTTAGTCTCCAAACTTCGCTTGCTGTAAGATGCTTCTGCACCCCAGTCTCCCAACTCTGCCCTCTGTATCAGTCCTTCTGGACCCCAGTCTCCAATCTCTGCTCTCTGCAACAGTCCTTCTGCACCTGAGTCTCCAAACTATGCTTTCTGTATGATGCTTCTGCACCCCAGTCTACAAACTCTGCTCTCTGTAATAGTCCTTCTGCACTCTAGTCTCCATAATCTACTCTGCAACAGTCCTTCTGCACCCAAGTCTCCAATCTCTGCTCTCTGTAACAGTCCTAATGCACCTCAGTCTCCTAACTCTGCTCTCTGTAAAAGGCCTTCTGCACCACAGTCTCCAACCTCTGCTCTCTGCAACGATCCCTCTGCACCCCATTCTCCAACCTCTGCTCTTTGCAACAGTCCTTGTGCACCCCAATCTTCAACATCTGCTCTCTTCAACAGTTCTTCTGTACCTCAGTCTGAAAACTTGCTCCCTGCAATAATACTTCTGCACCCGAGTCTCTAACCTCTGCTCTCAGAAATAGTCCTTCTGTACCTCAGTCTCAAACTTCTGCTCTGTATCAGTGCTGCACCTCTGTCTCCCAAATCTTATCTCTGTAACTGTCCTTCTTCACCTCATTCTTAAACCTCTGCTCTGCGTAACACTATTTCTGCATCTCAGTCTGGAAACTCTGCTGACTGCAAGGATCCTTCTTCACCCCAGTCTCCAACCTCTGTCCTCTGCAACGATCCTTCTGAAACTGTGTTTCCAACCTCTGGTCTCTGAAAGATCTTTCTACACCCCAGTTTCCAAAATATGCTCTCTGTAATATTCCCTTACCACACCAGTCTCCAACCTCTGCTTTCTGCAACGGTCCTGCTGCACCCCAGTCTCCTACCTCTGTACTCCGCAACAGTCCTTCTGCTCCCAAACTCCAAACTCTGCTCTCTGTAATAGTCCTTCTGCACCCAAGTCTCCAACCTCTGCTCTCTGCAATGATCCTTCTGCACAACAGTCTCCAACCTCTACTCTCTGCAATAATCCTACTGCACCCCAGTCGCCGACCTCTGCTCTCTGTAACAATCCTTTTGCACTGCAGTCTCCAAACTCTGGTCTACGTAATATTCTTCTGCAACCCAGTCTCCAAACTCTGTTCTTTGTAACAGCCCTTCTGTACCAAGTTTCCAAACTCTGCTCTCTGAAACAGGCGTTCTGCAACCGAGTCTCCAAACTCTGCTCTCTGTATCAGTCCTTCTTCACCCCAGTCTCCAAACTCTGCTCTTTTTAACATTCTTTATGCATCTCAGGCTCCTACCACTGCTCTCTGCAACAGTTGTTCTTCACACCAGTCTCTAACATCTGCACTCTGAAACAGTTCTTCTCCACTCCAGTCTGCTACCTCTGCTCTCTGTAAAAGTCCTCCTGTATTGCAGTCTCCAAACTCTGCTCTTTGTAATGGTCTTTCTGAACCTCAGTTTCCAACCTCTACTTTCGGTATCAGTCCTTCTGCACCCCAGTCTCCAACCTCTGCTATCTGCAACAGTCTTTCTCACCACAGTCTCCAAATTCTACTCTCTGCAAAAGTCCTTCTGCACCCAAGTCTTTAACACCTGCTCCCTGCAACAGTCCTTCTGCACCCCAGTCTCCAAACTCTTGTCACTTTAACAGTCCTTCTGGACCTCCGTCTTCAAATTCTGCTCTCTGCAACAGTCCTTCTGCACCGAAGTCTCCAAACTCTGCTCTCTGCAACAGTCCTTCTACACCCCAGTCTTCAACCTCTGCTCTTTGTAACAGTCCTTCTGCACCATATTCTCCAACCTCTTCTTTCTGTTACAGTCTTTGTATACCGCAGTCTCCTACATATGCTCTCTGTAATGGTCCCTCTGCACCCCAATTTCTAACCTCTGTAACAATCCTTCTGTACCTCAGTCACCAAACTCTTCTCTCTGTAACCATCCTTCTGCACCTCACTCTCAAACCTCTGCTCTCTGTAACAGTTTTTCTGCACCTCAGTCTCCAAACTCTGCTCTCTGCAACGATCCTTCTGCACCCCAGTCTCCAACGTCTCCTCTCTTTAACACTTCTTCTGCACCCCAGTCTCCAACCTTTTTTCTCTGTAAGGTCCTTCTGCACCCCAGTTTCCAAACTCTGCTCTCTTTAACATTCCTTCTCCAACCCAGTCTCCAACCTCTGCTTTCTTCTACGGTCCTGCTGCAACACAGTCTCAGAACTCTGTTCTCTGAAACAGTACTTCTGCTCTCCAATTTCCAATCTCTGCTCTCTGTAACAGTCCTTCTGCACCGCAGTCTCAACTTCTGCACTCTGTAATGGTCTTTCTGCACCCTAGTCTCCAACCTCTGCTTTCTGTATCAATCCTTCTGCACCACAGTCTCCTAACTCTGCTCTATGTTTCAGTCCTTCTGCACCTCAGTCTCCAAACTCTGCTTTCTGTAAGATATTTCTGCAACCAAGTCTCGATACTCTGCTCTCCATAACAGTCCTTCTGCACACCAGTCTCCAACCTGCTCTCTGCAACAATCCTTCTTCACCACAGTCTCCAACCTCTGCTCTCTGCAACAGTCATTCTGCACCCCAGTCTTCAAAATAGGCTCTCTAGAAACAGTCCTTCTGCACCTCAGTCTGAAATCTCTGTTCTCTGCAATGACCGCTCTGCACCCCAGTCTTTTTCCTCTGCTCTCTGTAACAGTCCTTCCGAACCTCAGTCTCCTACCTCTGCTCTCTGTAAGATCCTTCTGCATCAAAGTCTCCAAACTATGCTCTCTGTAACAGGACTTCTGCAACCCAGTCTCCAACCTCTTCTCTCTATAACAGGACTTCTGCGCCCCAGTCTCCAACCTCTGCTCTCTGCAACAGTTTTTCTGCACCCGAGTCTTCAAATTCTGTTCTCTGTAACAATCCTTCTGCACCTCAGTTCCCAAACTCTGACCTCTGCAATGTTCCTTCTGCACCCCAGTCTCTAACCTCTGCTGTCTGCAACCATCTTTTTGCATTCTTGTCTCCAACCTCTGCTCTCTGCAAAAGTCTTTCTGAACCCCAATCTCCAACATCTGCTCTCTGCAACAGTCCTTCTGCAACTCTGTCTGAAAACTCTGCTCTCTGCAATGATCCTTGTGCACCCCAGTCTCCAAACTCTGCTTTCTGTAACAGTCCTTCTGCACCTCAGTCTCCAACTTTTGCTCTCTGCAACAGTTCTTCTGCACCCCAGTCACACAGGTGGAGAAGGCGTTCCTCCTGCCCTGGGCAGAGGGAATCCCCAGGATGGCCGCCATGATGAGTGCGTAGGAGCCTGCAGTGAAGAGGCAGGGGCTCAGGCCCATGGTGATACTGACAACGTGGAGCGCAGACTCGTTGACAGAGGTGTCTGAGCAGGAGAGCTTCAGGAGCAATGGGGTGTCACAGAGAAAGTGGCTGAACTTGTGGGGCCCACACAGAGTGAGTGTGATGGCCAGCACCGTGTGTGTGACCAAATTCACCAGCCCACACAGCCAGGACCCAGTCAGCTGGCCAACACAGACCTTCACACTCATGATGACTGGGTACTGAGGAGGACGGCACGTGGCCACACAGCAGTCATACTGGCCACACAGCCAGTAAGAAGCCTTCTGTGCCAGCACTTGTCACCAATAAAAAGATCTGGGAAAGGCAGCCCTCATAAGAAATGGCCTTTTTCTCCCAGAAGAAGTTCACCAGCAGTACTGGGAGGGTGGTGGATGTGTAGCAGACGTCCAAGAAGCTCAAATTGCTGAGGAAAAAATACATTGGAGTGTGGAGAGCAGGGCTGACCCTGGTGGCCACTATTATGAGCATGTTCCCCAGGAGAGTGGTCAGGTAAATAATTAGAAAGAGCCGAAAGAAACAGCCCTGTAGTTTGGAGTGGTTGGAAAATCTCAAGAAGATGAATTCAGTGACAAATGATTGATTGCTCATTTCCAATGGTATCATAGATACAAAACAGAGAAAAAGAGACCATGATAAGAATGGACTGAGAGCACCCCAAACAGGCTTGTTAATCTGCAGCAACATGGCAAATAATATTGTATACAGAGATGCCTGGACTCTGGAAAGAGACGTATAGGAGTGACTTTAGAGAGAGCATAACTTCTCACAGACTTTTGCATGGGTGCTCTTTTGTAAAAATAAATAGAGACTTGGTCAAAATGCATGACCAGCAATCAACCCCTGTGTCTCATTGAATCTGCAATATCTCCCTCCTAACACTGTGCTTCACTGTGACTAATTCTTTTTTGTATGTCTGTTATTTCAAGTAATAAGTTTTCATTGTGGAAAAATGAAGAAAATGCAGAAAGTTATTCAGAAGAATAGAACAGGTCACAAAATCAAAGCTCTCTTTGCATTCATCCCATTCTACATCTATCTATCTTTAAAATATCCAAAGCAAAATTTCCCAATATTGTTGTACTCTATTTAGTTGTTTGCCTTGTAATCTTAATTTCCTAACATGAAATTAAGTTAATATCTCCCTTTTTATTGAACATAGAAACCTTCCATTCCATTTACTATCATAAATATTGGAATAGAAGCTTTCATACATATGTATCTGTGATCATCTCTGATTATTTCTTAAAAGTAAAATTATAAGTCACCTGCTTTTAAATACATTCATCTATTTTTTCAGTAGAAACTTTTATTTTTTTAAGTTTTATAAGATACAAGAAATTTTGACAAATGATATATACTTAGGTATTTTTCTTCTTTTGTATTATAAGATTTACCTCACCAAACATTACATTTCCTGAAAAAAAAATGATTGATACAAATTACTGATTTTCTATCATGTTACCCATGCTAATCCGTGATACATTGTTTTGAACTAAAATTTCTGTTTCTTTTTTAAACTTAAATGAAAAATATTATAGTAAAACTGTAGGTTCTTGGTCCAGATAGATGTGGATTGAAATAGATCTGTTGTTTACTAGATGTTGTTTGTAAAAATGTCAGCTCATCTCTATTCCTCAGTTTGTTCCTTGCTTAGGATATTAATGATGCCTATTTCACAACTGCTGAAAAAAGTTTTGAGATAATATAAGCTATGTGACTGGCACATTACATTTACTCAATGCCTTTTATCAAGTAAGAAAATGTCTATGCATTTTTTACTAGTAGTTTTTTTTTTTTTTTTTGGTGTATGTGTGCTGGGTTTTGAATTCAGAGCCTTATGCATACTAAGCATGCACTCTACCCCTGGACTTTGCCCCTAGTTTCATTTAGTTATAGTTTTTATCATAAATAGATATTGAATTTTCTTATTTTCTCTGCATCTATTGAAATGATATATATATATATATATATATATATATATATATATATATATATATATATATATATATATATACTTTCTTATTTAGTCTGTTACTATGGAAATTCGGTTGATTGAATTTTTGAATATTGAACCAGCCTTGCATTCTGGGATTGATCTCAATTGACTGTAATGTTATCCTTATTCTACATGGCTGATTTCAATTTGTTAATATTGTTCCCTGCTTGCTTTTGTGTATTCTATTTTCGCTGTTCTCCAGAGATAATTTATTTCTTGAAGAATTCTCAGCTGTATTCTACTGTTATTTTCAGTCAATGCATGTTAGTGGACTAGTGGGAAACAGAGAAGGGATTTCTGATGTTTCCACGAAGCCCTGCCTTAGGTACTGTAAACTCAGTCACAGGGATATGGCTTTCACAGTGACCCACTTTCTAGCAATATGGCTGAGCCTAGTTCTTATTCCTCCCGACGTTAGATATTTCGGCCTGTTCCTTTCCATAGCTGCAAAGGTTTTCCATTGAGTGTCCTAATGTAACGGTTTCTGTTACTCTTGCCCCTGAATATTACAGCTTTTGTTCTATGCAAAAAAATCAGGAAATGTGTCTGGGAAAAGTTTTGGCCGCTGTTGCTGCTCTTTGTCCCTCCACTTATCCAAGAAATGATACCGTTAAAGACACTTTCTCAGAATACTTCCCTGTCTTCCTGAGAGCATTTGGTGGAATCCATGGACAAAAATAAAAAAATACAAACATCTTATGTCTATAGCCCTCTGGGTCTTTATGCTCTTAAACCAGTCTATACTTAGTCTTTAGCAATCTATTAACTATTTTTTATTTGAGTTTTTTTTTATAAATAAACTCCTATGTATCTAGTGGGTTATCCCATAGTTAAAAAAAAATGCCTGGATTATTTTGGTTGCTTATCTCTCTCCAGACTTTGATTAGTTGTTTGCCTTATAATCTTCATCCCTAATAAAGTCAAGGAAAGTCATTAATTTGCATTTTCTTCTGCTCTTTTTGGTTATTATAATGATGAAAACAACATGCTTTCTAGCTATTTCGATAGATACTCAAGGTGAAATTTAAAGTCTATACACTTAGTTTTCAAAAATATTTAGTAATTTCTAATTTAGTTAAATATGTAGTTATTCTATTCAAAACAATCCCATTCTTAGCATATTTCCAAGGAAATTAATGTACAGTTCACAAAAATTCTTGTGTATATGTTCATAATAACTCAAACAAATATTATGCCTTCAGTCGAAGGACAGAAGACAAATCACGGTTTATCATGCAGTGGAATAATTCAGTTACTTTAGAAACACAAATACTGGAACGTTAATAACATTGACAAATCTAAAAAAAAATTTCTGGGTGAAAGAAGCCAGATACAAAATATATACTGTATGTTTCCTTTAAATAAAGTTCAAAAATTAGCAAAACAGGTATAATGGTCAAGTAATAATGGTGGTATTTTTTTTTTTTTTGGAGCTAAGGGGTGATATCAGTTGAAGCATGAAGGAATTTTCTAAAGTGATGAAAATCTTTTATATCCTGATTTTTGATAGTTCATATATATTTAAAATATTATAAACCTGTACACTTTAGATCTGTGCATTCTTTGAGTACAAATTATAGTTCAATTTTTAAAAATAGCCTTATTTTAAAAATAAGTAATTAATGGGGAAGAGTGGTACCTGCCTCTAATCCCAGGTACTTGGGAGACTAAGGCAGGAGGATCATAAATTTGAAACTCTGCAAGGCCCCCCGCCCCAAATAATTGAAAGGTCTGGGGATATAGCTTCATGGTAGGGTGCCACTGGCTTCAATCCCCAGTAATGCAGTAAGTAAGTAAGTAAGTAGGTAAGTAAATTGATAAATAGAAGTGAAAGCATTTTATCAAGATGATTTTTAACTCAGGATTGGTTGGAACCACATCTAAATATTTTTTTAGGTCTCTAAGAGGTTAAGTATTTTCTCCCATTTTTTGCATTTCTCTACTTCTTTTTTACCACAGTGATAGTCCAGGACATATCACATTTTACAAGTTACATCAGTTGTTTCCTGATCACGATATGTTTGAAGCAGTGAATTTGATTGGTGGTTGCATTTGGTCTGTATCACAGATAGAAAGCCTTGCTCACCATGATGGATGGGCGCTTGCATGTGTATATATGTGTGTGTTTGTGTGTGTGTGTGTGTGTGTGTGTGTGTGTGTGTTATTGGTTGTGGGATTGGTCTTGACTGAGAACACTGTCTTATAGTTAGTGGGATGGCAAGTTGGCATCTCAGGCAAAATTGATGGCAGAAATCTCAAAGAATATAGCAGGTATCTGCCATCTAAGGCTCAGCAAGCTCCGAACACTTGGTTATCCTAATTGCTATAAATGGAAAGACTCTCACTATTGAGCTTCACTGAGAGCTGCATCACACTGGGGCGGGAGGAGGGAGCCCATTTCCATAGAGATATACCCTGTTTCTATGGAGACTCCAGCTAGGCTTCAAGGGGCTGGTGGGATAGTATCAGTGGATGCTGCCAAGCCCGGGGTCATTCTGAGGAGCCTACTAGTTTAGGGGAGGTGGCAGGGTATCAGCCTATGGGGCCGGGACTAGGCTCTATGAAGCTGTGTCAGGCCTGATTTCTAGCAAGGTACTTGGCAATAGAAACCTCAGATAACGTCCCACCCCCAACCATGCCATGGGCCACCAGAGAGAGCCCAGGTGTGTCTCTGGAAGCCAGGCTTGGGTATGAGCATGGACATCAATGATTGCAGAGTATCAACAATAGGAGACCATAAATCTCTTTTAGGTGAGTGCAGAGTGAAAACATTGAAATCTGGAGGAAGATAGACTGGGTTTTAGAAAATCATCAGATCTCTAGGTCTAGAACACGCAGATAGACCCACTCATGGAATTGTGCGTGTGAATCCAAGGAGCAGGGGTCGATAACTGTGAAACCTGGTTCCCCAGGTTTGAGACACACCTGTTTAGTTCAAATTAGTGATCTGAGTGCTAAAACAAGATCAAAATGAAGTGGTCTGTATCTGAAGACGTGCTGTGTTGAAGGTGGTAGAAAAATCTCTGAAGCCCTCATGGAGAAGGATATGGAGAACTTTAAAGTCCTAGTTGAAGAGGACACAGTAAAGACAACAAATCAGTTTGGGCAGGCTGGCTAGCTGGTGTGATCACTCAGAAAAACAGGAATATGTGAGGAATAGCAGATGTAGAGGAGGCTTTGGTAGATTTGATTTGAGTAATGTTGAATTTGAGTTATTTGTGGAATAATCACGTGGAAATGCCCTTCACAGACAGCGTAGAACTGCAGGTGTGGATTTGGGAGTCATTGTCTTAAAGGCAACTGTTACAGCAAAGGGTGAATATGAAATCCCCCAGGATAATAGAGAAAGTAGAGAAGGAAATAGTGAAAGTAGGGATTCTTGTGATACTTGGTGTTCACGAAAATTGTAGTAAAAGTTTATCCAGAAATGACTAAAAACATCACACTATCTAGGTCAGTTGTAGGTATCGCTTTCTCTAAATAATTTCCCTAAAGAAGAGGTTACCTTATTAGCATTGATTTACAATAAATCAACTTGGAAATGGAGCTGGAAGCTACATGTACTTGACATTTCTTACGTTCTCTGTTTTCTCTATCAACTGCATGGATGAACTTCAAGTCATTTAGAAATCAGTGACATGTACTTTCTTTTAACTCCCTTTATCAAAAAGAAATATGACAATCTCTTTTATAGGTAGATATCTAGATGTTTTCAAAAAAAGAAATAAAATTCCACATAGAAGGCAGTTCCAGCAGATTTTACTATGGGAAATTGGTACATATTCTGTGGATGTGTAAAAGGGAAAACTAAACATAAATGTTCAGGGATTTAAAAATACAATCTCTGAAGTTGTGTATACTGCTATTGTTAAGGTCTTAAATATAAAGGTCAGTTCAGGAGGGACAATTTAATGGGGCATTTAAAAATATCTCCCAATGTATGTTTATATAATTTTATCTACATATAAGTTTTTCCTCGGTTTTACTGGCTAATTTCTTGTAGGTCACGGGTGTGGGGTAGGGTAAAGGATGATACCAACCAATTTTCCTTAACCTCTATGCTCTTTATTAATGCAGGGAATTAGATTGAATCATCATCATGGTCACCATTAGAATCCATTATTAACAATCATAACTCATGAATGACACTTTTTGACACAATATGTACTTGCTCCTTAAAATTTATGTAATGCAGCATAGGAATTAGATCAACTTAATAGTAAACCCTCTGCTCTGCAATAATAATAACCATAATTATCATAATCATCTAGGGCATATTTCATAGAAAAATAATTTTTGTGTGAGTCTTCTTAGATTTCTTCAATACACATAAATGCCTTACTTAAAAACCTTGTTTAATGTAGTTTAAAAGTGGCATGTTTTCTGTAAAAATTAGATTGAATTTCGGATAATCTATTCTATCAAAACTCAGTGAATTTCTTTGAAAATATGAATATTTACATACCTGAATCCAATCAGAATTTTTCAAATTGAGTAACGAACAGAGACACACATTAGATAAAAATACCTAACACTTATTAAATGCCTATAAGACTTTTACATGCATTAACTTATTTGGTTTACACAACAACCTATAAGATAACCTATTATCCCCATTTTACAGAAAAAAGAATTGAAATTAATGCACAATATATTAATGCAAGTAGGGAAACATTCAATGAATCCCTTTAATTTGCATAAAGTACATTAATTTGTACATTTAATGTGTATTAACAATTATGATTTAAGAAACAAAAAAGAAATTGACTCAGAAAATTTATCATGTAATAAGTTTTATTTGTAGTGTTACTTTGTTACCTGATGATAATACCAGATATTAGTAAACTGTCTTATTATCTTCAATGACCAGACATTCTTGTCTTTGGTTCTAATAATTCATTGCACATGATTAATAGGCCAACACAGCTTTCATTAAAATTCCAAATCTCAAGGCCTTAAGAAGCTTAAAGGATTTAAATTTCAATAGAAAGTCGGTGCTTCAGTCAAGCACAACTAATTTTAAAATCTAAATATAAACAAAATAAAATAAATAAGTCTAGAGTCTTAAAAGAAGAACTTTTTTTTTTTTTGCTTTGGCAATAAATGAAATGTTTTGCTGAATAACCTAAGGGATTCATTTCCTAAAACGAAAGAAAAAAAATAGGCATGACCAAAACGAGGAAGAATGGTGTGATCATGAAAACCCTTATGCACATCAGGGAAACAATAATTTCTATTTGATCTAAATAGCACAAGCAATGATTAAAATTTTTAAATCCAATTTTCATGTTGCCCAGTAAATTGCTTAAAACACACACACACACACACACACACACACGCACACACACAAATGCACACACACACACACACACACACACACAGTACAAGGTCAATTTATTCAGAAAAAAATATCTGTATGATTTCAGGTGCTTGTGGCAATGTGAATTTATTACTGTGAAATCTATGAGCTATCTGGCCTGGCCCAGAGTTGTCCTCATATCCTTCCATGTGGTGTGGGTGCTTGGAGCCGAGGGAAAGATCAGAGGTCATTGTGCAGAACAGTTGGCCTCAGTCAGTGAGTTCCAAGTGTTCCCAGTGATGCTGGTCCAAGGACACACTTTGGGGGAGGCTGGGTTCTTTCACCTAACATGCAGGGATGCCCTTACACCTAACTTGAAGGTTTAAAATCTTAACAAATTCACCAGGAAAAAGCCTCCCTCCTCTCTTGGAGATTCAGCACTCAATTCAGCATTTAACATCTCTTTCAGTTCTGTTTTTTGGGGGCCGGGGTGAGGGGGGCAGTTACCGGAGATTGAACTCAGGGGCTTGACCACTGAGCCACATCCCCAGCCCTATTTTATATTTTATTTAGAGACAGGGTCTCACTTAGTTTCTTGGTGCCTTGTTTTTGCTGAGGCTGTCTTTGAACTCACTATCCTCCTGCCTCAGCCTCCTGAGTTGCTGTGTTACAGGCGTGCACCACTGTGCTGGCTCTTTCAGTTCTTTTTATTTCACCTGTGCTTCTTCTAGCATAAAAGGGAAAGGGAAGACAAATTATTACCTCTTACGATATATCAGAGCCTTCTAGTTATAAAATTCTTCAAAATAAAAAATTCTGTTTTCCATTTAGGATTTTAAAATTTCTTTTCTTGGTACTGGTTAGTTTCAATTCACACCAATTTTGTTCCTATACAGGGTCCAATTTAGTCCTAAGCCAGATCTACTAAGAAACTCAAAGAGGATAAGATCTGATCCCTGTCCTGCTGTGCCCCTCCCCTTACTCAGGCAATGGCAAGGCCCTACTGAGGTGGATGGTGCAAGGCGTCCATCCTCTGGAGGAGCGCAGAATGTTTCTGTGAACGGGCTGATTTGTTTTTGTATTCCTTTAATAAGTATAGTTTTGATTTCTCATATGACCACTAAGTATAAAGGAAAAATCATGACTATCCCAATTAATGCAACTACTTCTAAAGCATAGATCTCTTTGCTCTAAATGCAATGATTCAGCTGTGGAGTGTAAATTGTTAATTTCTAAAGAAAAACTCCCTGTATTTTTGTCAAAGAAGTTTTTGAGAAATTAAATTAAAATCTAGAGAAGGAAAATTAATGTTAAGAAGATAGATTAGTGCTTAGTACTGGGCAAATTGTTCTTGTTCCTGTTCACAACGGTTTGTGCTCTTAATTTTGTTTGGTTACAAGTAATAACAAATCAACTACTTGCCGTAACCATGGCACCGGTTCCAGTCAGTAAGTCAAGAAAGAATAGTCAAGGTAGAGGCCAATAGTTTGGGACATTTGTAACTATTATTAAAAGTTAACTAAGCAGAAACAACTCAAAGACAAACTCGAACTGAAAGAACAAATGCTTGCTTATGCATAAGCCAAGATACATTCTTCTATTCTAATTGTAGCTACGTAATATTTTTTTTTGTGTTAATAATGATTCCTGTTTTGTAACCACAAAGTACTGTAAGCCTGCCAAAATGAAAAGTATATATGATCAACTTCAGAAGTAAAGATTGGGATCAACACCTTCACTTTGGTGTCTGTGTTGTTTCTCCACCCCCTCTTTCGCCGACTCCTCACAATCCTTTTGTCTCATGAGACCCCCTGTTGGAGCTGGTATCTGACACTGTCCTTCAACCAACTTACAATCTAATGGGAAGATGAACTCAATATGTGCAGGAAACTTGGTAACAATTCTATGTATTCTACAAATTATCATTATTTTCCCTTAGTGTTTGCTTGGGCAGGTCTGGAAATGGAGCACTTAATACTTGTCAAAGCCCCTCATTCCATCTTGAATATGCCCTCCTCCAGGTCCTAGTTGGGCCTCTCAATTGTGTACTAAACACTAGGGCAACACCTTGTGTAAATGTGCACTCAGTAAAGGTTTGAAGAATAAAGAATGTGTGTCGAGTACATCCATGGAGCAGAGTTTTTAAAAGATTCTTTAAAGACGGTACTGTGTGGGACCTAAAAGATCTAACAGAGACTTGACAGAGGCGAGAGGACATTTCTGTTCAGTGGTTCCGGTGCAGATATCTCGCTGAGAAAAATAAAGCCTCTGTGGGCATAAGTGAGGCAGCATAGCCCAGCGGCTTCTGAGGAACTCAGTGTCTCCTGTCTCTAAACATATCCCTTATGAAGACCATCGGCTCAGTTCCCACAGAACAAGCAGCTCTGCATATTTCTTTCCCAATCAGTCATCTCAAAGTCAGGTGACCGAGAATGAAGTCACTTATTAGTGACCCCAAAATATAATATTTCTAAAAGGGGGGGGTTGTCTATGAAGTAGATTACTCACAAGCTTCAGGGGTTTATTACAGTTAATAAATTGCTTGCAACTCCCCTCCCCAAGCATCCATGTGTTGTAAGATAAAGATGAAAACCCCTAGTTAGTGAATGAATACGTTTCTAAACATAACTTCTTCTACAATAATGATTTTATTTAAACAGATATTTTGGTAGGTCTATTGTTATGCTATATTGTATCATAATGGGAATGTGTCCCTATACTTTCTCCATAAAAATTATTTCTTTTTGTCCTGCTCATCAAAAGCAGAGGATTAACACTTAGCATTATCTATTGTTTACCATAAGTAATTTTCTACACACATCATCTCACTTAAGGAATTTAGGCATCCCAGGGTTTCTGGTTATGTTTTGGGTTTTCTGCTCTCTGTAGCGATCCTTCTGCACCTCAGTCTCCAACCTCTGCTCTCTGTAACAGTCCTTCTGCACCCCAGTCTCCAACATATGCTCTCTGCAATGATCCTTCTTCTACCCAGTCTTCAAATTCTGCTCACTGTAAAAGTCCTTCTGCACTCCAGTCCCCAACATATGCTCCCTGCAACGATCCTTCTTCTACCCAGTCTTCAATCTCTGCTCACTGTAAAAGTCCTTTTGTATCGCAGTCTCCAACCTCTTCTCATTGTAACGGTCCATCTGCACCCCTATTTCAAACCTCTTCTTTTTATAAAAGTCCTTTTGAACCTCAGACTCCATCCTCTCCTCTCTGTAACAGTCCTTCTAAGCCTCAATCTGAAATCTCTGCTCTCTACATCGGTCCTACTACACCCCAGGCTCCAAACTGTGCTATCTGTAATAAATCCTTCTGCACCCAAGTCTCCAACACCTGCTTTCTGTAACAGGTCTTCTGCAACCCAGTCTCCAAACTCTGTTCTCTGTAACAGTCCTTCTGCACCTCAGTCTCCAATCTCATCACTCTGCAAGGGACCTTCTGCTCCTCAGTCTCCAACCTCTGCTCTCTGCAAGGATCATTCTGCATCCCAGTCTCCAAAGTCTGCTCTCTGCAACAGTGCTTCTACACCCCAGTCTCCAACCTCTGCTCTCTGCTACAGTCTTTCTGCATCCCAGTCTCCAACCTCTGCTCTCTGCATCATTTATTCTGCACCCCAGTCTTCAACCTAAGATTTCTGTAACTATCTTACTGCACCCTGGTATCCAAACTCTGCTCTCTGTAGCGACCCTACTGCACCTCAGTCTCCAAACTCTGGTCTCTGTAAAATCCTTCTGCACCTCAGTCTCCAACCTCTTCTCTCTGCAATGATCCTTGGGCACCACAGTCTCCAACCTCTGATCTCTGCAATGATCCTTCGGCACTTCTGTTCTCTTTAACGATCTTTCTGCACCCCAGTCTCCAAACTCTGCTCTCTGTAACAGTCCTTCTGCACATCAGTGTTCAAAATCTGTTCTCTGTAAAATCCTTCTGCACCTCAGTCTCCAACCTCTGCTCTCTGCAATGATCTTTCGGCACAACAGTCTCCAACCTCTGCTCTCTATACAGTTCTTCTGAACACCAATCTCCAAACTCTGCAATCTGTTTCACTCCTTCTGAACCCCAGTCTCCATCCTCTTCTCTCTGTAAAAATCCTTTGACACCCCAGTCTCCAACCTCTCCTCTCTGTAAAAGTTCTTTTGCACCTCAGTATCCAACCTCTGCAATCTGTAACGGTCCTTTTGCACCCCAGTCTCCAAACTCTACTCTCTGAAACGATCCTTCTGCACCTCAGTCTCCATACTCTGCTCTCTGTAACAGTCCTTCTGCACCCCAGTTTTCAACATCTGCTCCCTGCAACAATCCTTCTTCTCCCCAAGCTCCAAGCTCTGCTCTCTGCAATGATCCTTCTGCACCCCAGTTTTCAACCTCTTCTCTCTGTAACACTCCTTCTGCACCTCATTCTCAAAACTCTGCTCTCTGCAACAGTCCTTCTGCACCCCAGACTCCAACTTAGGCTCTCGGTAACAGTTCTTCTGCACCCCAATCTCAAAATTCTGCTTTCTGTAACACTCATTCTGCACCACAGTCTCCACACTCTAATCTCTGTAACAATCCTTCTGGACCTCAGTCTCCAACCTCTGCTCTCTGTATCAGTTCTTCTGCACCTCCGTCTCCAAATTTGTTCACTGCAATAGTTCTTCTGCACCGAAGTTCCAACCTCTGCTCTCTGCAACATTTCTTCTGCTCCCCAGTCTCCGAACTGTGCTTTCTGTATTTTGTTACTGACCCCAGTCAACAACCTCTGCTCTCTGTAAATATCCTTCTGCACCTCAGTCTCTAAACTCTGATCTCTTCAACAATCCTTCTGCACCTCAGGTTCCAACTTCTGCTCTCTGCAATTATCTTTCTGCACCCCAGTTTCCAACCTCTGCTCTCTGTAACAGTCCTTTTGCATCTCAGTCGCAAACATCTCCTCTCTGTACCAATTTTTCTGCACCTCAGTCATCAACCTCTGCTGTCTGTAATAGTCCTTCTGCACCCGAGTCTCCAAACTCTGCTCTCTGTAACAATCCTTCTGCACCCCAGTCTCCAACATCTGCTCTCTATACAGTTCTTCTGAACCCCAATCTCCAAACTGTGCTATCTGTATCACTCCTTCTGAACCCCAGTCTCCATCCTCTTCTCTCTGTAAGAATCCTTCTGCACCCCAGTCTTCAACACTGCTCTATGTAAATGTCCTTCTGCACCTCAGTCTCCAACCTCTGCTCTCACTAACGGTGCTTCCGCACCCCAGTCTACAACCTCTGCATTCTGTAACGATCCATCTGCAACTCAGTCTCCAACCTCTGCTCTCTGTAACAGTCCTTATCCACCCCAGTCTCCAACATCTGCTCTCTTAATAGTGCTTCTTCACCTCAGTCTCCAATCTCTGCTCTCTGTAACAGTACTCCTTTAGTGCACTCTCAAAAATCTGCTCTATATAACGGTCCTTCTTCACCAAAGTCTCCAATCTCTGCTCTCTGTAACACTCCTTCTGCACCTCAGTCTCCAAACTCTGCTCTCTGCAACAGACCTTCTGCACCTCAGTCTGAAAACTTTGTTCTCTGCAAGAATCCTTCTGCACCACAGTCTCAAAATTCTGCTCTCTGCAACAGTTCGTCCGAACCCCAATCTCCAAACTCTGCTTACTCTATCACTCCATCTGCACCACAATTTCCAACATCTGCTCTCTGTAAGAGTCTTTCTGCACCTCAGTCTCCAAAATCCGCTCTCTTTAACAGTGCTTCTGCACCCCAGCCTCCAACCTCTGCTCTCTGTAAGATCCTTTCGCACCCCAGTTTCCAAATCTGCTCTCTGTAACATTCCTTCTACTCCCCAGAATCCAAACTCTGCTCTCTGTAACAGTCCTACTGTATCGCAGTACTCAACCTCTGCTGTCTGCAACGATCCTTCCTTACCCCAGTCTCCAACCTCTCCTTTCTGTATCATTCCTTCTGCCCCACAGTTTCCAACCTCTTCTCTCTGTAACATTCCTTCTGCACCTCTGTCTCCAACCTCTGCTCTCTGCAACAGTTCTTCTTCACCCCAGTCTTTAAGTTATGCTCTCTGCAACAGTTCTACTGCACCCCAAACTCCAAGGTCTGCACTCTGAAACAGTCCTTCTCCACACCAGTCTCCAACCTCTGCTCTATGTAACAGTCCTCCTCTAGTGCAGTCTCCAAAATCTGCTCTCTGTAACGCTCCTTCTGCTCCCCAGTATTCAACCTCTGCTTTCTGTATCAGTCTCCAACCTCATCTATCTGTAACAGTCTTTCTGCACCTCAGTCTCCAAACTCTGCTCTCTGAAAAAGTCCTTTTGAACCCAAATCTCAGACCTCTGCTTTCTGCAACAGTCCTTCTACACCCCATTCTCCAAACTCTGCTATCTGCAACAGTCCTTATGCACCCCAGTCTCCAAACTCTGCTATCTGCAACAGTCCTTCTTAACCCCAGTCTCCAATATCTGCTCTCTGTAACAGTCTTTCTGCACCTCAGTCTCCAAACACTGCTCTCTACATCGGTCCTTCTGAACCTCAGTCTCTAAACTCTACTCTCTGTAACAGTCCTTCTCCACCCCAGTCTCCAACATCTGCTCTCTGCAACGGTCATTCTGTACCCCAGTCTCCAAACTCTGCTCTCTGTAACAGTCCTCCTTTAGTGCACTCTAAAAAATCTGCTCTATGTAACGGTCCTTCTGCACCCAAGTCTTCAATCTCTGCTCTCTGTAACACTCCTTCTGCACCTCAGTCTCCAAACTCTGCTCTCTGCAACAGGCCTTCTGCACCTCAGTCTAAAAACTTTGTTCTCTGCAAGGATCCTTCTGCACCACAGTCTCAAAACTCTGCTCTCTGTAACAGTACTTCTGCACCCCAGTCTTCAACCTCTGCTCTCTGTAACAGGCCTTTTGCACCCCATTCTCCAACCTCTGCTCTCTCTAATAGTGCTTCTTCACCTCAGTCTACAAACTCTGCTCTCTGCAACAGTCAGTCCGAACCCCAGTCTCCAAACTCTGCTTACTGTATCACTCCATCTGCACCACAATTTCCAACATCTGCTCTCTGTAAGAGTCTTTCTGCACCTCAGTCTATTAACTCTGCTTTCTGCAACAGTCCTTCTGCACCAGATCTCCAACCTCTGCCTCTGTCCTAATGTAACCCAGTCTCCAAACTCTGCTCTGCAACAGTCCTTCTGCACCCCAATGTGAACCTGTGCTCTCGGCTACAGTCCTTATACACACCAGTGTCCAGCCTGTGCTCTCTGAAACAATCCCTCTGCAACCCAGTCTCCAACATCTGCTCTGTGTAACAATTTTTTTGCACCTCAGTCTTCAACCTCTACTCTCTGCAACGGTCCTTCTGCAACTCAGTCTCCAAAAATTACTCTCTGTAAATTTACTTCTGAACCCCTTGTCAAACCTCTGCTGTCCGTAACAGGCCTTCTGCACCCAGGTCTCCAACCTCTGTTCTTTATAACAATCCTTCTGCACCCCAGTCTCAAAATTTTGCTCTCTACAACGATCCTTCTGCACCCCAGTCTCCAAACTCTGCTATCTGTAACAGAACTTGTGCACCCAAATCTCCCACCTCTAGTCTCTTTAACAGTTCTTTTGCACCTCAGTCTCCAACATCTGCTCTCTCCAACAGTCCTTTTGCACCTCAGTCTTCAAACTCAGCTCTCTGCATCGATCTTTCTGCACCTCAGTCTCGAAACTCTACTCTCTGTAACACTCTTTCTGCACCCCAGTCTCAAACTTCTCCTGTCTGCAAAGATCCTTCTGCACACCCGTCTTTAACATCTGCTCTCTGCAACAGTCCTTCTGCACCCCAGTCTCCAACCTCTGCTCTCTGCAATGATCCTTCTGCACCCCAGTATCCAACATCTGCTCTATGCAACAGTCCTCTGCACCCCTGTCTCCAACCTCTGCTCTCTGCAACAGTCCTACTGCAACTCAGGCTGAAAACTCTGTTATCTGCAACGATCCTTCTGCACCCCAGTCTTCAAACTCTGCTCTCTGTTATAGTCCCGTTGCACCTCAGTCTCGAAACTCTGCTCTTGTAAGATCCTTCTGCAACCCTGTCTCCAAACTCTGCTCTCTGTAACAGTCCTTCTGCACCCCAGTATCCAACCTCTGCTCTCTGCAACACTGCTTGTAAACCTCAGTCTTCAAACTCTGCTCTCTGCAACAGTCCTTCTGCACCCCAGGCTCCAACTTCTGTTCTCTGTAACAATCCTTCTTCACCTCAGTTACCAAACTCTGATCTCTGCAATGGTTTTTCTGCACCACAGTCTCCAACCTCTGCTCTCTGAAACAGTCTTGCTGCACCTCGGTCTAAAACCTCTGCTCTTTGTAAGATCCTTTTGCAACCTTGTCTAAAAACTCTGCTCTCTGTAGAAGTTCTTCTGCACCCCAGTCTCCAACCTCTGCTCTCTGTAACAGGCCTTCTGTCCCGCAGACTCCAACCTCTGCTACCTGTAATGGTTTTTCTGCACCCCAGCCTCCACCCTCTGCTCTCTGTAACAATCCTTCTGCACCCCAGTCTCTGACCTCTGCCCTCTGCAATGAACCTTTTGCACCCCAGTCTCCAACATGTGCTCTCTGAAAAAGTCCTTCTGCACCCCAGTCTTCAACATCTGCTGTCTGCAACAGTCTACCTGAAGCTCAGTGTGAAAATTCTGCTCTCTGCAACGATCCTTGTGCACACCAGTCTCCCAAATCTGCTTTCTGTAACAGTCCTTCTGCACCTCAGTCTCCAAAATCCGCTTTCTGTAACAGTGCTTCTGCACACCAGCCTCCAACCTATGCTCTCTGTAAGATCCTTTCGCACCCCAGTTTCCAAATCTGCTCTCTGTAACATTTCTTCTGCTCCCCAGAATCCAACCTCTGCTCTCTGTAACAGTACTTCTGCTCACCAGTCTACAACCTCTGCTCTCTGTAACAGTCCTTCTGCTCCCGAGTCTCCAACTTCTGCTCTCTGTAACAGTCCTTCTGTACCGCAGTCCTCAACCTCTGCTGTCTGCAACGATCTTTCTGCACCCCAGTCTCAACCCTCTCTTTTCTTTATCATTCCTTCAGCCCCACAGTTTCCAACCTCTTCTCTCTGTAACATTCCTTCTGCACCTCTGTCTCCAAACACTGCTCTCTGCAACAGTTCTTCTGCACCCCAGTCTCCAAATTGTGCTCTCTGCAACAGTTCTACTGCACCCCAAACTCCAAGGTCTGCACTGTGAAACAGTCCTTCTCCACACCAGTCTCCAACCTCTGCTCTATATAACAGTCCTCCTCTAGTGCAGTCTCCAAAATCTGCTCTCTCTAACACTCTTTCTGCTCCCCAGTCTTCAACCTCTGCTATCTGTATCAGTCATTCTGCACCCCAGTCTCCAACCTCATTTCCCAGTAAGAGTCTTTCTGCACCTCAGTCTCCAAACTCTGCTCTCTGTAACAGTACTTCTGCTCCCAAGTCACAAACCTCTGCTTTCTGCAACAGTTCTTCTACACCCCATTCTCCAAACTCTGCTATCTGCAACAGTTCTTCTGCACACCAGTCTCCAAACTCTGCTATTTGCAACAGTCCTTCTTCACCCCAGACTCCAACCTCTGCTCTCTGTAACAATTCTTCTGCACCTCAGTCTCCAAACACTGCTCTCTACATCGGTCCTTCTGAACCTCAGTCTCTAAACTCTACTCTCTGTAACAGTCCTTCTCCACCCAAGTCTCCAACATCTGCTCTCTGCAACGGTCATTCTGCACCCCAGACTCCAAACTCTGCTCTCTGTAACAGTCCTCCTTTAGTGCACTCTCAAAAATCTGCTCTATGTAACGGTCCTTCTTCACCCAAGTCTCAAATCTTTGTTCTCTGTAACACTTTTTCTGCACCCCAGACTCCAAACTCTGCTATCTGCAACAGTCCTTCTGCACACCAGTCTCCAACATCTGCTCTCTGTAACAATCCTTCTGCACCTCAGTCTCCAAACACTACTCTTTACAAAGGTCCTTCTGAACCTCAGTCTCTAAACTCTACTCTCTGTAACAGTCCTTCTGCACCTCAGTCTCCAACATATTCTCTCTGTAACATCCTTCTGGAACCGAGTCTGTAAACTCTGCCCTCTAGAACAGTCCTTCTGCACACCTTCTCCAACCTCTGTTCTCTTTAACAGTCTTTCTGCACCCCAGTCTGCAACCTCTGCTCGCTACAATGATCCTTCTGCACGCCAGTCTCCAGTCTCTGCTCTCTGCAACAGTCCTTCTGCACCCCAGTCTCCAACGTCTTCTCTCTGCAACAGTCCTTCTGCACACCTTCTCCAACCTCTGTTCTCTTTAACAGTCTTTCTGCACCCCAGTCTGCAACCTCTGCTCGCTACAATGATCCTTCTGCACGCCAGTCTCCAGTCTCTGCTCTCTGCAACAGTCCTTCTGCACCCCAGTCTCCAACGTCTTCTCTCTGCAACAGTCCTTCTGCACTCCAGTCTGCAAACTCTGCTCTCTGTAACAATCTTTCTGCCCCTCAGTCTCTAACCTCTGCTCTATGTAACAAGACTTCTGCACGCCAAGTCTCCAAACTCTGCTCTGCGAACAGTCCTTCTGCACTCCAGTCTCAAAACTCTGCTCTCTGCAACAGTCCTTCTGCACCCCAGTCTCCAACCTCTGCTCTCTGCAAAAGTCCTTCTCCAAGCCAGTCTTCAACCTCTGCTCTCGTCAACAGTCCTTCTGCACCAAAGTATCCAACCTCTGCTCTCTGTAAGATTTTTCTGCACTCCAGTATCCAAACTCTGCTCTCTGTAACATTCCTTCTCCACCCCATTCTTTAACCTCTGCTTTCTGCAAATATCCTGCAACACCACAGTCTTCAACCTCTGTCCTTAGCAGCAGTCCTTCTGCTACCAAGTCTTCAACATCTGCTCTCTGTAACAGTCCTTTTGTACTGCAGTCTCCAACCTCTGCTCTCTGTAAGGGTCCTTCTGCACCCCAGTCTCCAAACTCTGCTTTCTGTATCAGTCTTTCTGAAACCCAGTCTCAAGCCTCTGCTCTCCGTATCTATTTTTCTGCACCTCAGTCTCCAACCTCTGCTATCTGTTACAGTTTTTCTATACCGCAGTCTCAAAACTCTGGTCTTTATTTCGGTCTTTTTGCACCCCAATTTTCAACCACTTCTTTCTGTAACAGTCCTTCTGCACCCCAGTCTCCAACCTCTCCTCTGTGTAACAGGCCTTCTGCACACCAGTCTCAAAACTCTGCTCTCTGCAACGATTCTTCTGCACCCCAGTCTCCAACTTCTGCTCTCTGCAATGATCCTTCTGCACCCCAGTCTCCAAACTCTGATCTCTGCAACAGTCCTTCTGCAACTCAGTCTACAACTTCTGCACTCTGTAAGATCCTTCTGCACCCCTGTCTCCAAGCTCTGCATATTTCAAAAATCATTCTGCACCCCAGTGTCCAACCTATGTCCTATGTAACAAGATTTTGCACCTCAGTCTCCAACCTCAGCTCTCTGTAACAGTCCTTCTGCACCCCAGTTCTCCAACTTCTGCTCTCTCTAAGAGTCCTTCTGCACAACTTTCTCCAACCTCTGCAAAATTCCTTCTGCAGCCCAGTCTCCATCCTCTGCTCTCTGCAGCAGTCCTTCTGCACCCCAGTCTCAAACCTCTGCTCTCTGCAACAGTTTCTCTGCACCCCAGTCTCCAAACTCTGCTCTCTATAACAATCCTTCTGCACCTCAGTCTTTCAACTCTGTTCTCTGCAACGGTCCTTCTGCACCTCAGTCTCCAACCTCTAGTCTCTGTAACAGTCCTTCTTAACTTCACTCTCCAAACTCTGCTCTCTGTAGGATCCTTCTAAAACCCAGTCTCAAAACTCTGTTCTCTGTATCTATCCTTCTGCACCCCAATCTCCAACTTCTGCTCTCTGCAATGATCCTGCTGCACCCCAGTCTCCAACCTCTGATCCCTGCAACAGTCCTTCTGCAACTCAGTCTCCAACTTCTGCACTTTGTAAGATCCTTCTGCACCCCTGTCTCCAAGCTCTGCTTATTTCAACGATCATTCTGAACCCCAGTGTCAAACCTCTGTTCTATGTAACAGGATTTTGCACCACAGTCTCCAACCTCTGCTCTCTGCAAGAGTCCCTCTGCACCCCAGTCTCCAAACTCTGCTCTCTATAACAATCCTTCTGCACCTCAGTCTCCAAACTCTGTTCACTGCAACGGTCCTTCTGCACCTAAGTCTCCAACCTCTACTCTCTGTAACAGTCCATCTGCACTTCACTCTCCAAACTCTGCTCTCTGTAGGATCCTTCTAAAACCCAGTCTCAAAACTCTGCTTTCTGTATCTATCCTTCTGCACCTCAGTCTCCAACCTCTGCTCTCTGTAACAGTCCATCTGCACCTCAGTCTGACAACTCTGCTCTCTGCACGATCCCTCTGCACCCCAGTCTTCAGGCACTGCTCTCTGTAACAGTCCACCTGCACCTCAGTCTCCAACCTCTGCTCTCTGATAGATCCTTCAGGAACTCAGTCTCGAAACTCTGCTCTCTATAACAGTCCTTCTGCACCCCAGTCTCCAACCTCTCTTTCGGTAACAGGACTTCTGCATGCCAGTCTCCAAACTCCCTCTCTATAGCAGACCTTCTGCACCCCAGTCTTCAACCTCTGCTCTCTGCAACGATCCTTTTGCACCTCAGGCTCCAACCTCTGCTCTCTGCAATGATCCTACTGCACCCCAGTCTCCAACCTCTGATCTCCTCAACAGTCCTTTTGCAACTCTGTCTCCAACTTCTGCTCTCTGTAAGATCCTTCTGCACCTCTGTCTGCAAGCTCTGCTTATTGCAACGATCCTTCTGCACCCCAGTGTCCAACCTCTGCTCTATGTAACAAAATTTGGCACCTCAGTCTCCAACCTCTGCTCTCTGCAACAGTCCTTCTGCACCCCAGTCTCCAACTTCTGCTCTCTCTAAGAGTCCTTCGCAACTCAGTCTCCAACATCTGCTCTCTGCAACATTTTTTCTGCAGCCCAGTCTCCATCCTCTTCTCTCTGCAATATTTCTTCTGCACCCCAGTATCCAACCTCTGCTCTCTGCAACAGTCCTTCTGCACCTAATCTCCAAACTCTGCTCGCTGTAACAGTCCTTCTACACCCCAGTCTCTAATCACTGCTCTCTGTAAAAGTCCACCTGTACCTCTGTATGCAACCTCTACTCTCCACGATTCTTCTGCACCGCCGTCTACGAACACTGCTCTCTGTAACAGTCCACATGCAGATCAGACTACAACCTCTGCTCTCTGTAAGATCCTTCCGCAAACCAGTCTACAAACACTGCTCTTTATAACAGTCCTTCTGCACCCCAGTCTCCAAACTCTCCTCTCTGTAACAGGCCTTCTGCATGAAAGTCTCCAAACTCTGCTCTATGCAACAGTCCTTCTGCACCACAGTCTCCAGACTCTGCTCTCTGTAAGATTTTTCTGAACTCCAGTTTCCAAACTCTGCTCTCTGTAACATTCCTTCTCCACCCCAGTCTCCAACTTTTGTCCTCTGCAACAGTCCTGCTGCTCCCCAGTCTCCGAGATCTGCTCTGTGTAACAGTCCTTCTGTACCACAGTCTCCAAACTCTGGTCTCTGTAACGGTCCTTCTACACCCCAGTTTCCAACCTCTGCTTTCTATAACAGTACTTCTGCACCTCAGTCTCCAAACTCTGCTCTCTGTAACACTCCTTCTACACCTCAGTCTCCAACCTGTGCTCTCTGTTACATTCCTTCTGAACCCCAGTCTCCAACCTCTGCTCTCTGCATTGGTACCTCTGCACCACAGTCTCCAACCTTGTTCTCTACAACAGTCCTTCTGTACTGCAGTCTTCAACCTCTGTTCTCTCTAAGGGTCCATTTGCAACCCAGTCTCCCACCTCTACTTTCTATATCAGTCCTCCTGCACCACAGTCTCCAACCTCTGCTCTCTGAAACAGTCCTTCTGCAACCAGTCTTCAAACTCTGCACTCTTCAAGAGCTTTTCTGCACCCCAGTCTCCATCCTCTGGTCTCTGCAACAGTGGTTCTCAAACCTAGTCTCCAACCTCTGCTCTCTGTAACAGTAATTCTGTACTGCAATCTCCAACCTCTGCTCTCGGTAAAGGTCCTTCTTCACCCCAGTCTCCAAACTGTACTTTCTGTATCAGTCCTTGAGCACCTCTGTCTCCAAACTGTGCTCTCTGTAACAGTCTTTCTGCACCTCAGACTCCAACCTCTTTTCTCTGTAACAGTCCTTCTATTCCGTCTTCTCCAACCTCTGCTGTATGTAACAGGCCATTTGCACCCAGTCTCCAAACTCTTCTCTCTTCAATGATCCTTCTCCACCCCAGTATCCAACCTCTACTCTCTGTAACAGTCCTTCTGCACCTCAGTCTCCAACCTCTGCTCTCTGTAGGATCCTTCTGCAACCCAGTCTCCAAACTCTGCCCTCTGTAACAGTCGTTCTGCATCCATTCAACAAACTCTGATCTCCGTAACAGGCCTTCTGCACCGCAGTCTTTTACCTCTGTTCTCTGTAACAGTTCTTCTGCACCCCAGTCTCAAACCTCTGCTCTCTACAAAGATCCTTCTGCACCCCAGTCTCCAAAATCTGTAATCTCCAACAGTCCTTCTGCACCTCAGTCTGAAAACACGGTTCTCTGCAACGATCCTTCTGCATCCCAGTCTCCAAACTCTGCTCTCTGTAACAGTCCTGTTCCACCTCAGTCTCCAAACTCTGCTCTCTGTAAGATCCTTCTGCAACCCTGTCTCCAAACTCTGCTCTCTGTAACAGTAATTCTGCACCCCAGTCTCCAACTTCTGCTCTCTGTCACAGTCTTTCTAAACCCCAGTTTCCAATCTCTGCTCTCTGCAACAGTCCTTCTTCACCTCAGTATCCAACTACTGTTCTCTGTAACAATCCTTCTGCACCTCAGTTTCTAAACACTGACCTCTGCAATGGTCCTACTTCGCCCCAGGCTATAGCCTCTGCTCTCTGCAACGATCCTTATGCACACCAGTCTCAAACCTCTGCTCTATGCAACAGTCCTTCTGTACATCAGTCTGAATACTCAGCTCTCTGCAAGGATTTTTGTGCACCACAGTCTCTAAACTCTGCTTTCTGAAACAGTTATTCTGCAACTCAGTCTCCAACTTCCGTTCTCGGAAACAGGCATTCTTCACCCCAGTCTCCAACTTCTGTTCTCGGAAACAGGCCTTCTTCACCCCAGTCTCCAAACTCTGCTCTGGATATCATTTCTTCTGCACCTCAGTCTCCAACCTCTGCTTTATGTAAGATCTTTCTGCAACCCAGTCTCCAAACTCTGCTCACTGTAACAGTCCTTCTGCACCCCAGTCTCACACCTCTGCTCTGTGCAACAGTTCGTCTGCACTGCAGTCTCCAACCTCTTTTCTCTGAAAGATCCTTCTGCACCCCAGTCTCCTAACTCTGATCTCTGTAACACTCCTTCTTCACCCCAGTCTAACACCTCTGCTCACTATAACAATCCTTCTGCACCTCAGTCTCCACCGTCTGCTCTCTGCAATGGTCCTTCTGCACCCCATTCTCAAACCTCTGTTGTCTGCAAGAGTCCTTCAGCATGTCAGTCTCCAACCTCTCCTCCCTGCAAAAATCCTTCTGCACCCCAGTCTCCAAACATTGCTCTCGGTAACATTTCTTCTGCACCTCATTCTCCAAACTCTGCTCTATGTAAGCTCATTCTGCCACTCAGTCTCCAATCTCTGCTCTCTGTAACAGTCCTTCTGCACCCCAGTCTCCAACCTCTGCTCTCTGTAAGATCCTTCTGCACCCCAATCTCCAAACTCTGATCTCTGTATCAGTCCATTTTAACCCGAGTATCCAACCTCTGCTTCCTGCAACAATCCTTCTGCACCCCAGTCTCCAACTTAAGCTCTCAGCAACAGTTCTTCTGCACCCCAGTCTTTAACATCTACTCTCTGAAACAGTCCTTCTGCATTCCATTCTCCAAACTCTGCACTCTGCATCAGTCCTTCTATACTGCAGTCTCCATCCTCTGCTCTCTGTAAGGTTCAATCTGGACCCAAGTCTCCAATCTCTGCTTTCTGTATCAGTCCTTCTGCATCCAAGACTCCAACCTCTGCTCTCTGTAACAGTTTTTCTGCATCTCAGTCTTTAACATCTGCTCTCTATAACAGTCCTTCTGCACCCCAGTTTTCAAACTCCGCTCTCTGCAACAGTCCTTCTACACTCAAGTCTTCAACCTCTGCTCTTTGTAACAATAATTCTGCAACCCAGGTACGAATCTCTGCTCTCCTCAACGATCCTTCTGCATCCCCCTCTCCAACATCTGCTCTCTGCAACCGTCCTTCTGCACCCAAGTCTCCAACCTCTACTCTCTGCAATACTCCTACTGCACCCCAGTCGCCATCCTCTGCTCTCTGTAACAATCCTTCTGCACCGCAGTCTCCAAACTCTGCTCTACATAATATTCTTCTGCAACCCAGTCTCCAAACTCTGCTCTCTGTAACAGCCCTTCTGTACCCAGTCTCCAACCTCTGCTCTCTGTAACACCCTTCTGCACACTAGTCTTTAAACTCTACTCTCTGTATCAGTCCTTCTGCACCCCAGTCTCCAACCTCTGCTCTCTGTAACAGTCCTTCTGCAACTCAGTCTTTATCATCTGCTCTCTATAACAGTCCTTCTGCACCCCGGTCTCCAAACTATGCTCTCTGCAACACTCCTTCTACACTCCAGTCTTCAACCTCTGCTCTGTCTAGCAGTCCTTCTGCAAACCAGTTTTTAATCTCTGCTCTCTGTAACGATCCTTCTGCATCCCAGTCTCCAATATCTGCTTTCTGCATCATTCCTTTTGCACCCCAGTATCAAACCATTGCTCCCTGTAAAAGTCCGTCTAAACCCCAGTCTCCAACCTCGGCTCTCTGTAACGATCGTTCTACACCTCAGTCTCTAACCTCCGCTCTCTGTAACAGTACTTCTGCACCTTAGTCTCCAAACTCTTTTCTCTGTAAGATTTTTCTGAAACCCAGTCTCCAACGTCTCCTCTCTGTAACAGTCCTTCTGCACCCCAGTCTTTAACCTCTACTCTCTGCAACAGTCCTTCTGCACCTCAGTCTCCTACCTCTGCTTTCTGCAACAGTCCTTCTGCAAACAAATCTCCAACCTCTGCTCTCCGCAAAATTCTTTCTGCACCCAAGTATCCATCCTGTGCTCTCTGTAAAAGTCCTTTTGCACCCCAGTCTCAAACGTCTGCTCTCTGCAACAGTCCTTATACACCCCAGTCTCCAACCTCTGCTCTCTGCAACAATCCTTCTGCACCCCAGTCTGAAACCTCTGCTAGCTGCAACAGTCCTTGTGAACAGCAGTCTCCAACATCTGCTTTCTGCAACAGTTCTTCTGTACCTCAGTCTGTAAACTCTGCTCTCTGCAATAATCCATCTGCACCCCAGTCTCAAAACTCTGTTCTCTGTAACAGTCCTTCTGTAACTCAGTCTCCAATCACTGGTCTCTGCAACAGTCCTTCTACACCCAAGTCTCCATACACTGATCGCCCCAACGGTCCTTCTGCACCCCAGTCTCCAAACTCTGTTCTCTACATCGGTTCTTCTGCAACCCATACTCCAACCTCTGCTCCCTGTAACAGTCCTTCTGTACCACAGTCTCCAACCTCTGTTCTCTGTAAGGGTCTCTATGCACCCCAGTATCCAACCTGTGTTTTCTGTATCAGTCGTTTGAACCACAGTCTCAAAACTCTGCCCTCTGTAACCGTCTTTCTGCAACTCAGTCTGCACCTCTGTTCTCTGCAACAGTCCTATTGCACCCCAGTTTCCAAACTTTGCTCTCTGTAACAGTCCTTCTGTACTGCATTCTCCAACCTCTGCTCTCTGTAAGGGTACTTCTGCACCCCAATTTCCAACCTCTGCTTTCTGTGTCAGTTCTTCTGCAACCCAGTCTCCAAACTCTGCTCTGCGTAACTGTCCTACTGCACCTTAGTCTCCAGCCTCTTCTCTCTGATACAGTCCTTCTGAACCCCAATCTCCAACCTGTACTCTCTGCAACAGTCCTTGCACATCCCAGACTAAAACCTCTGCTCTCTGTAACAGGCCTTCTGCACTCCAGTCTCCGAACTCTGCTCTCTGTATCAGTCCATCTGCACCCCAGTCTCTAACGTCTGCTCACTGCAACGATCCTTCTGCACCCCAGTCTCCAACCTTTGCTCGCTGCAACAGTCCTTGTGCAACCCAGTCTACAACATCTGCTCTCTGCAACATTTATTCTGTACCTCAGTCTGAAAACTCTGCTGTCTGCAATAATTCTTCTGCACCCCAGTCTCCAACCTGTGCTTTCTCTAACAGTCTTTATGCAGCTCAGTCTACAACCTATGCTCACTGTAAGATACTTGTGCACACCAGTCTACAACATCTGCTCTCTGCAATGATCCTTTAGAACCCCAGTCTCCAACCTCTGCTCCCTGTAACAGTCCTTCTGTACAGCAGTCTCCAAATTCTGCTCTCTGTAACGGTCCTTCTACACCCCAGTTTCCAACTTCTACTTTCTGTATTAGTCTTTGTGCACCCCAGTCTCCAACCTCTGCTCTCTGCAACAGTCCTTCTTTACCCCAGTCTCCAAACTCTGCTCTCTACTAAAGTACTTCTGCACCCGAGTCTCCAACATCTGCTCTCTGTATCAGTCCTTTTACACCTCAGTCTCCAACCTCTGCTCTCTGCAGCAGTCCTTTTACACCCCAGTAACCAAAATCTGCTCTGTGTAACGATCCTTCTGCACCCCAGTCTCCAACCTCTGATCTCTGTATCAGTCCTTCTGCACCACAGTCTCCAAACTCTGCTCTCTGCAAAAGTCCTTATGCACCCAAGTCTCTAAACTCTGCTGTCTGCAACATTTTTTCTACACCCCAGTCTGCAACCTGTGCTCTCTGTAACAGTCGTTCTGCACCGCAGTCTCCAACATCTCCTCTCTGCAACGGTCCTTCTTCTACCCAGTCTCCAAACTCTGCTCTCTGTAAAAGTTATTTTGTATCACAGTCTCCAACCTCTTCTCTTTCTAACAGTCCATCTCCTCCCCAATTGCCAACGACTGCTTTCTGTAACAGTGCTTCTGCACCCAAGTCTCCAAACTCTTCTCTCTGCAACGATCTTTCTACACATCAGTCTCCAACCTCTGCTCTTTGTAAAAGTCCTTCTGTACCACAGTCTCCATTCTTTGCTTTCTGTAATTGTCCTTCTGCACCCCAGTCTCCAATCTCTGCTCTCTGTAACAATCCTTCTGCACCCCAGTCTCCCAAATCTGCTCTCTACAAAGGTCCTTCTCCAGCCCAGTCTATAAACTCTGCTCTGTAACAGTCCTTCTGTACGGCAGTCTCCAACCTCTTCTCTCTACAAAGGTCCTTCTACACCCCAATTTCCAACCTCTGCTCTCTGTAACAGTATTTCTAAGCCTCAGTCTGAAACTTCTGCTCTCTGCAACAATCCTTCTAAACAACAGTCTCCAAATTGTGCTATTTGTAAGAATTCTTCTGCAACCCAGTCTCCAAAATCTGCTCTCTGTAACAGGTTTTCTGCAACCCAGTCTCCAAACTCTGCTCTCTGTAACAGTCCTTCTGCACCCCAGACTCCAACCTCTGCTTTCTGCAAAAGTTCATCTGCACCCTAGTCTCCAACCTCTGCTCTCTGCAAACGTCTTATTATACCCCATTATCCAACATCTGCTCTCTGCAACGATCTTTCTGCATCCTATTCTCCAACGTCTGCTCTCTGCAACAGTCCTTCTACACCCAGTCTCCAACCTCTGCTCTCTGCTACAGTCCTTCTGCGCCCGATTCTTCAACCTCTGCTCTCTGCAAACTTTCTTCTGCACCCCAGTCTCCAAAATCTGCTCTCTGTAACAGGGTTTCTGCAACCCAGTCTCCAAACTCTGCTCTCTGTAACAGGCCTTCTACACCTTAGTCTCCAACCTCTGCTCTATGCAAAAGTATTTCTACACCCCAGTCTCCAACCTCTGCTCTCTGCAACGATCCTTCTGCATCCCAGTCTCTGATGTCTGCTCTCTGTAAGATCCTTTTTCACAACGTTCTCCAAACTTTGCTCTCTGTAACAGTCATTCTGCACGTCAGTCTCCAACCTCATCTCTCTGCAACGGCCCTTGTGCACCCCAGTATCCAACCTCTGTTCTCGGCAGCTGTCCTTCTGCACCCCAGGCTACATACTCTGCTCTCTGTAACAGTCCTTTTGCACCCCAGTCTCCAAAATCTACTTTCCGTATCAGTTATTGTGCACCCCAGTCTAAAACCTCTGCTCTCTTTAACATTCCTTCTGCACCTCAGTTTCCAACCTCTGCTTTCTGAAACAGTCCATCTGCACCCCAGTCTCCAACCTCTGCTCTCTGCAAACATCTTATTATACCCCAGTATCCAACATCTGTTCTCTGCAACGATCTTTCTGCATCCCAGTCTCCAACGTCTGCTCTCTGCAACAGTCCTTCTACACCCAAGTCTCCAACCTCTGCTGTCTGCTAAAGTTTTTCTGCACCCCAGTCTCTTACCTCTGCTCTCTGCAACCTTTCTTCGGCACCCTATTCTCCAACCTGTGCTCTCTGAATCTATCCTATTGCACCCCGGTCTCCAACCTCTGCTCTTTGCAATCATTCTTCTGCATCCCAGTCTCCCACATCTGCTCTCTGCAACGGTCCTTCTGCACGCCAGTCTCCAAACTCTGATCTCTGTAAAACTCCTTCTGTACGGCAGTCTCCAAACTCTTCTCTCTCTAACGGTCCTTCTGCACCCCAATTTCCAAAGTCTGCTCTCTGAAACAGTCCTTCTAAGACTCAGTCTGAAATTTCTGCTCTCTGCAACAATCCTTCTAAACAACAGTCTCCAAACTGTGCTATCTGTAACAATCCTTCTGCACCCCAGTCTCTAACCTCTGTTCTCTGCAACAGTCCTTCTGTACCACAGTCTCCAACCTCTGCACTCTGTAACGGTCCTTCTGCACCCCCATTTTCTAACCTCTGCTCTCTGTAACAGTCCTTCTGTAACACAGTCTCCAACCTCTGCTCTCTGTTACGGTCCTTCTGCACCCCAGTCTCAACATCTGCTTTCTGAATCAGTAATTCTGCACCCCAGTCTCCAAACTTTGCTCTCTGTAACATTCTTTCTGCACCTCAGTCTCCAACCTCTGCTCTCTGCGTCAGTTCTTCTGCACCGCAGTTTCCAACATCTGCACTCTGAAACAGTTCTTCTATAAACCATTCTTCCACCTCTGCTCTCTGTAACAGTCCTCCTTTATTGCAGTCTCCGAACTCTGCTCTCTGCAACGGTTCTTCTGCACCCTAGTCTCCAACCTCTGCTTTCTGTATCAGTCTTTCTGAACACCAGTCTCCAACCTCTGCTCTTTGTAACAGTCCTTCTGCAACTCAGTCTCCAAATTCTGCTCTCTGCAACAGTCCATCTGCACCCAAGTCTCCAACACCTGCTTCCTGAAACAGTCCTTCTTAACCCCATTCTCCAAACTCTGCTATCTGCAACAGTCCTTCTGCACCCCAGAATAAAAACTCTGCTCTCTGTAACAATGTTTCTTAACCTTTGTCTCCAACTCTTCTCTCTGCAATGGTCCTTCTGCACCTCTGTCTCCAACCTCTACTCTCTGTAACAGTCCTTCTGCACATCAGTCTCCAACCTCTGCTCTCTGTAGGATCCTTCTGCAACCCAGTCTCCAAACTCTGCCCTCTGTAACAGTCGTTCTGCATCCATTCACCAAACTCTGATCTCTGTAACAGGCCTTCTGCACCGCAGTCTTTAACCTCTGTTCTCTGTAACAGTCCTTCTGCACCCCAGTCTCAAACCTCTGCTCTCTACAAAGATTTTTCTGCACCCCAGTCTCCAACCTCTGCTCGCTGCAACAGTCCTTGTGCAACCCAGTCTACAACATCTGCTCTCTGCAACATTTATTCTGTACCTCAGTCTCAAAACTCTGCTGTCTGCAATAATCCTTCTGCACCCCAGTCTCCAACCTGTGCTTTCTCTAACAGTGCTTATGCAGCTCAGTCTACAACCTATGCTCACTGTAAGATACTTGTGCACACCAGTCTACAACATCTGCTCTCTGCAATGATCCTTTAGAACCCCAGTCTCCAACCTCTGCTCCCTGTAACAGTCCTTCTGTACAACAGTCTCCAAATTCTGCTCTCTGTAACGGTCTTTCTACACCCCAGTTTCCAACTTCTACTTTCTGTATTAGTCTTTTTGCACCCGAGTCTCCAAACTCTGCTCTCTGTAACAGTTCTTCTGCACTTCAGTCTGTAAATTCTGCACTCTGCAAAAGTCCTCTGCACCCCAGTCTCCAACCTCTGCTCTCTGCAACAGTCCTTCTTTACCCCAGTCTCCAAACTCTGCTCTCTGCTAAAGTACTTCTGCACCCGAGTCTCCAACATCTGCTCTCTGTATCAGTCCTTTTACAGCTACAATATAACTAAAAATTGCAAACATCCTAAGTGAAAGGTGTCAGATCCAAAAGGCGTATATGGTATTACTTCATTAAAAATATCCACAGAAACTCGAGTGTATACATGGGTCTTTCCAGATGTGAAGGAGAAACACAGAAATGGTGTTTATTTAAAATTTAGAATGAAGATACATTAGGAAAATGCAAGTCAAAGTCACATTGCAAATAGCACTTCACATTCACTAGTGTTGGCTAGAGCTGCAATATTGGGGAAAAGGAGATTGACTGCTTTGGGTACAGGCTTTTTTTGGAGAGAAAAGTAATAAAAATATTCTGAAATACCTGTGGATTAGAGAACCCAGGTGAGGTCACAATGTGTCACATACTTAGCACAGTGTGCTTCCCCTGGTTGGAGGGGCACCACAGTGGTCATGAGACACTGTGTATGGAGAGAACGCTCTTGTAATTGCTGCTGAAGAGTTCACATATTTCTACAACTAAGACATTTCCTAGCATAAAAGCATCATCTAGTTCTAATCTCACTATACAGTCTGTCTCCCAGCCAGCTTCCTCAGGGCACTCTTGACCTCGTTGCTTCTTAGGCTGTGAATGATGGGTTTCAACATGGGGGTCACCACACAGAAGAGCACAGAGACCAGGGTATTCATGTCCAGCCTTCTCTGGGCCTGTCATAGTGGAAGTTGGCTGTTCCATAGAAGACCACCATGACATTGAGGGGGGACGCACAGGTGGAGAAGGCCTTCCTTCTGCCTTGGGCAAAGGGAATCCCCAGGATGGCCGCCATGATGAGTGCGTAGGAGCCTGCAGTGAAGAGGCAGGGGCTCAGGCCCATGGTGGCACTGACAACGTGGAGCGCAGACTTGTTGACAGAGGTGTCTGAGCAGGAGCAATGGGGTGTCACAGAGAAAGTGGCATATCTGGTGGGGCCCACACAGAGTGAGTGTGATGGCCAGCCCCGTGTGTGTGACCAAATTCACCAGCCCACACAGCCAGATCCCAGTAATCAGGCTAACACAGACCTTCACACTGATTATGACTGGGTACTGAGGAGGACGGCATGTGGCCACACAGCAGTCATACTGGCCACACAGCCAGTAAGACGACTTCTGTGCAAGCACTTGTCACCAAGAAGAAGATCTGAGAAAGGCAGCCCTCATAAGAAATGGCCTTCTTCTCCCAGAAGAAGTTCACCAGCAGTACTGGGAGGGTGGTGGATGTGTAGCAACGTCCAAGAAGCTCAAACTGCTGAGGAAAAAGTACACTGGAGTGTGGAGAGCAGAACTGACCCTGGTGGTCACTATTATGAGCATGTTCCCCAGGAGAGTGGTCAGGTAAATGATCAGAAAGAGCAGGAAGAACCAGCCCTGTAGGTTGGAATGGTTGGAAAATCCCAAGAAGATGAATTCAGTGACAAATGATTGATTGCTCATTTTCAATGTTGTCATAGCTACAAAACAGAGAAAAAGAGACCATGATGAAAATGGAATGAGAGCACCCCAAACAGGCTTGTTAATCTGCAGGAACATGGCAAATAATATCGAATGTAAAGCAGCCAGGAGACTGATAACCTGTGGGTCTGGTTTCAGGGAATCAGACCCATTGAGCCACACATATTTGCAGGGGTGATGGTGGGTGGGAGTAACCAGAGAATTGCTAGAAGCCAACAGAAAGCCATTCGACCTCATCATGGTGTGAAGTCATTTCTCACTGTCTCAGTAATTTATGTCTCCTGTTGTCCTTTTATGTAAACATAGGATTTTAGGAGAAGTTCATTTTCATTGCAAATGTTAAGAAAAAAATTTACAAAGCAGAGTCACCATCTGCAGAAGCAGTCGGTGTTGCCTTCAGTGTTTTCCAATGTAGAGTTTTTCTTATTTTACATCAATCTTGATCTCTGTGTTCGGAAAGGCAGAAGTTAACTATTCCTGTACAATGCTGAAATTATCAGGGCCAGAGCAAAATAGAGAAAAGAAGTTGATGAAGTGGGGTTGGATTGGCTATCTTAAGTATACAGGGAAGATCAGTGGAGTAGAATGAGAATGAGAGGGTGGAGAGGTTTGGGAAGGGAGGAAATGTGAAAAGTCTTTACGCAGATCATGTTATGTGCACATGGAAGTCTACCACAGGGGACTGCACCTGTATGTATATGTAGAAAGTACCAGTCAGAAATTAACAGATAAATGACCCAAAGAAAGATCAGTAGAGAAAGGAGAATAGGGGCGGGAAGGGGAGGGAGTTGGGGGGTGGGGACTGAATGGAGTAAATCAGATTCCATGCACGTAGGATCTTTGCCAAATCAACCCAACTTCTATGTATTACTATTATGCTCTAATAAAAAATTCATGAAGATGACATGATCCTATCAGCAAAGACTGAGATTTGAATTCTTCTTGACCTATTTGTATACCTTTAATTTCTTTCTTTTGTCCAATGGCTCTGGCAATTTCAAGGATGAAGTTGAATAGAAGTGGTGAAAGAGGAGGCACCCTGTCTTCTTCCAGTTTTTAGAGTGAATGCTTTCAACCTTTTTCCACTTAGAATGATGCTGCCTTGGGTTTAGCATAGATAGCTTTTACAATGCTTTTACAAAGTTTTTTCTGTCCCTAGTGTTTCTACTGTTTTGACAGGTAGGGGTGCTATATTTTGTTAAATGCTTTTTCTGCATCTATTGAGATGATCAATAAACTTACATCTCTCTTAAATAAACTTAATCTCTCCCCTTTGGCTAAATATTCAGATAATCTCCAGTCCTATAAATATTTTAATGAACATTTTCCTACATAATAATATGTGACCATTTCGAATTATCTCTTCAGAATAAAATTTAAATCTTACATAAAAAAAATTTGTTGTGCAGTTTCTATTTAAAACTAGCTCATGGGAGAAATTATATTAAGTGAAATAAGCCAGACACATAAAGAGAAATAGCAGTTTTTCACTTCTTTGTGGAAGCTAAAAAGTTGATCTCAGAGAAGTAGGGAGTAGAGCGCTGGTTATTGGAGCCTGGGAGAGAATCACAAAAATCATTGTGAGTCTGTTTTCTCAAAGACGCATGTGAAGGACTGCCTGAAACATGCCCTCTTAGTGTGGTCTTTAAAAAAAAATAAGAGTGGACTTCTAACAGGGTTCTCAGAAATTCTCTCTTCTCTCCTCAGTGGGCAGCAGGAGGTCAATGGGTCTGGCTGCCTATGAGCTAGCTGTGTTGTGCAAATGGGCAGGACCAGGACGGCTGGAGAATCTTAATAATCACTAGTACACCACATTCTATGTGAGAGCAGGCTGGAAACAGGCCATCCAGAAGAAAATGGCTTGAGCTCTGAAAATGACAGAATCTGTGGATTTAGGAAACGGTTGTGGGTCCAATTGACTCATAACACCTACTCCCTGGGTCAGTCCACGGTTGCCACAGTTACCACAGGCCTGACCAGAACTACCCAGAGGGGGAGATGCACTCTGGCCTCCTGGCTTGGAGGTTTGGTCTGGGGCCAGCTGACCCATTGCTGCTGGCCTGAGATGAGGTGGGACACCAAGGTGGAAGGGAACAAGGGGGGAAGCTTCCCTAGCTCATGGCAGCCAAAAGATTGGGGTGGGGGAGAGGACAGGAGGAGACAGTTGACAGGGGACAAGATGTGATTCCCCAGGGCATGTCCCCGGCCACAATCAACCTTCCCACACTCCTCTCAGTACAGTGGGCCTTTCAGATAATTAACCCACAAAATGGATGGATCCACAGATTAGGTCACAAGTCTCACAGTCTAATCATTTCACTTCTGAACACTGCTACTGTGGCTTACCCTGAGCTTTTGGTGGGGGGATACCTTATTTTTAAGCCTTAATAGTTTCTACAGTCTATGTGCTTTTGTTATAATACCTTCATGTAGTCTGGGAGAGTAATCGGGTGCCAAAACAAGATTAAAAGAAAATATCTGGTAACTGAAGATGTGACATTTGGAGCTTGGGGAAAAGCTCAGAAGAGGAGCCCTGGGTGGAGAACTTTAACGTCCTGGTGACGCGGACACAAGAGGGCTCCTGGTCTGTGGGGTAGCTGAGTGGCAGTGGGATCACTCATTAAAACATAAGAAAAATGAGAAGGAGCGTGTCTGGGAAGAAAAAAGGAGGGAAGGAGGTTGGGCCTGGAGTCTGGGTACATTCGGGGTCTCCCCGAGGAGATTCCAGGAGGCAGCGGGACAGGTTCCCAGGAGATAGGCCTGAAAGTCATGGCTTAGAGTGACTGTTGAAGTCACAGGTGCTCATAAGGCCAAAAGATAGCAGGGTGAGGAGAGAGGGCCTGATGGACTGTGCGGAAAACAAGGTGTCCAGAAGGAAACTCACCAGCTATTAGCAATAATTCTTCACCACAATGTGAAAGCTCTGCTCTGTGTACCAGGCCTTCTACACCCCAGTCTAAAACCTCTGCTTTCAATAACAGTCTTTCTGCACGCAAGTCTCCAACCTCTGCTCCCTGCAACATCCTTCTTCACCCCAGTCTCCAAGTTCTAGTCTCTGAAACACTCTTTCTGCACCGCAGTCTCGAACATCTGCTCTCTGCAACAGTCCTTCTGCACCTCAGTCTAAAAACTCTGCTCTCTGCAACAATCATTCTGCACCCCAGTCTCCAACCTCTGCTCTCTGTAACAGTCCTTCTGCACCTCAGTCTCCAAACTCTGCTCTCTATAATATCCTTCTACACATCAAGTCTCCAAACTGTGATATCTGTAACAGGCCTTCTACACCTCAGTCTCAAACCTCTGCTCCCTACAAGAATCCTTCTGCACTCCAGTCTCCAAGTTCTGTTCTCTGAAAGAGTCCTTCTGCACCCCACTCTCGAACATCTGCTCTCTGCAAAAGTCTTTCTTCACCGAAGTCTGAAAACTCTGGTCTCTGCAACAATCATTCTGCAACACAGTCTCCAAACTCTGCTCTCTGTAATAGTTCTTCTTCACCTCAATCGTCAAACTCTGCTCTCTATAATATCCTTCTGCACCCCAGTCTATAAACTTTGGTATCTGTAACAGTCCTTCTGCATCCCAGTCTCTAACGTCTGCTTTCTGCAACAGTCCTTCTACACCCAAGTCTCCAACCTCTGCTCTCTGCATCATTTCTTCTGCACCCCAGTCTCCAACATATGCTTTCTGTAACTATCCTACTGCACCCTGGTCTCCAAACTCTGCTCTCTGTAGCGATCCTTCTGCACCTCAGTCTCCAACCTCTGCTCTCTGTAACAGTCCTTCTGTACCCCAGTCTCCAACATCTGCTCTCTGCAACGATCCTTTTTCTACCCAGTCTTCAATCTCTGCTCACTGTAAAAGTCCTTTTGTATCGCAGTCTCCAACCTCTTCTCTTTGTAAAGGTCCATCTGCACCCCAATTGCCAAACTCTGCTTTCTATAAATGTCCTTTTGAACCTCAGACTCCAACCTCTCCTCTCTGTAACAGTCCTTCTAAGCCTCAATCTGAAACCTCTGCTCTCTACATCTGTCCTACTACACCCCAGTCTCCAAACTGTGCTATCTGTAAGAATCCTTCTGCACCCAAGCTTCCAACATCTGCTCTCTGTAACAGGTCTTCTGCAACCCAGTCTCCAAACTCTGTTCTCTGTAACAGTCCTTCTGCACCTCAGTCTCCAACCTCATCACTCTGCAACGTTCCTTCTGCACCCCAGTTTCCAACCTCTGTTCTCTGCAACAGTCCTTAGCACCCCAGGCTTCAAACTCTGCTCTCTGTAACAGTTCTTCTGTACCGCAGTCTCCAAACTCTGCTGTGTGTAATGGTCTTTCTGCACCCCAGTCTCCAAACTCTACTTTACATATCAGTTATTCTGCACCCCAGTCTCCAACCTCTGCTCTCTATAACAGTCCTTCTGAAGCTAAGTCTCCAACCTCTGCTCTCTGCAACAGTCCTTCTGCACCCTAGTCTGCAAACTCTGCTCTTTCTAACAGGCTTTCTGCACCAGGGTCTCCAATCTCTGCTCTCTGTAACAGGTCTTTTACACCCTAGTCTCCAACCTCTTCTCTCTGCAGCGATCCTTCTTAACCTCAGACTCCAACCTCGGCTCTCTACAACAGTCCTTCTGCACCCCAGTCTCCAAACTCTGCTCTATGTAACAGTCTTTCTGCACCCCAGTCACCAAACTCTCCTCTCTTCAACAGTTCTTCTGCACCCCAGTTTCCAAATTCTTCTCAGTGTAACGATCCTTCTGCACCTTACTTTACAAACTCTGCTCTCTACGACGATCTTTCTGCACCCCAGTCTCCAACCTCTGCTCTCTGTATAAGTCCTTCTGCACCCAAGTCTCCTAACTCTGCTCTCTGCAATATTTCTTCTGCACCACAGTCTCCAACCTGTGCTCTCTGTTATAGTCCTTCTGCACCCTAGTCTCCAACATCTGCTCTCTGCAATGATACTTCCTCTACCCAGTCTCCAAACTCTGCTCTCTGTAAAGGACCTTTTGTATCGCAGTCTCTAACCTTTTCTCTTTGTAACGGTTCATCTGCTCCCCAATTGCCAACCTCTGCTTTCTGTAACAGTCCTTCTGCACCCCAGTCTGCAAACTCTTCTCTCTGAAACGATCCTTCTGTACCTCAGTCTCCAACCTCTGCTGTCTGTAAAAGTCCTTCTGCACCTCACTCTCCATCCTTTGCTCTCTGTAATTGTCCTTCTGCACCCCAGTCTCCAGTCTATGCTCCTCTGTCTCCAACGTCTGCTCTCTGTTACAGTCCTTCTGTACCACAGTCTCCAACCTCTTCTTTCTATAACGGTACATCTGCACCCCAATTGCCAACCTCTGCTTTCTGAAACAGTCCTTCTGCACCTGAGACTCCAAACTCTGCTCTCTGTAACAGTCCTTCTAGGCCTCAGTCTGAAACCTCTGCTCTCTGCAACAATCCTTCTAAACCCCAGTCTCCAAACTGTGATATCGGTAACAATCCTTCTGCACCCGAGTCTCAAACATCTGCTCTCTGTAACAGGTCTTCTGAAACTCAGTCTCCAAAGTCTGCTCACTATAACAGGCCTTCTGCACCCCAGTCTTCAAACTCTTCACTCTGCAACGATACTTCTGCAACTCAGTCTCCAAACTCTGCTCTCTGCAACAGTCCTTCTGCCCCCAAGTCTCAAATATCTGTTCTCTGTAAGATCCTTCTGCATCCCGTTCTTTTAACTTTGTTCTCTATAACACTCATTCTACACCTCAGTCTCCAAACTCATCTTTCTGCAACGGCCCTTCTGCATCCCAGTATCAAACATCTCTTCTCTGCAGCAGTCCTTCTGCATCCCAGGCTACAAACTCTGCTCTCTGTAACAGTCCTCCTGCACCCCAGTCTCCAAACTCTACTTTCCGTATCAGTTATTCTGCACCCCAGTCTAAAACCTATGCTCTCTGCAACAGTCCTTCTACACAACAGTCTCCAACTTTTGCTCTCTGCTAAAGTCCTTCTGCACCCCAGTCTCTAAATTCTGCTCTCTTAAACATTTCTTCTGCACCCCAGTCTCCAACCTGTGCTCTCTGTAACTATCCTACTGCACCCTGGTCTCCAAACTCTGAACTCTGTAGTGATCCTTCTGCACCTCAGTCTCCAACCTCTGCTCTCTGCAACGATCCTTCTGCACCCCAGTCTCCAACGTCTGTTCTCTGCAACAGTCCTTCTGAACCCAGTCTCCAGCCTCTGCTCTCTGTAACATCCTTCTACACCCCAGTTTTCAAACTCTGCTCTAGGTGACATTCCTTCTGCACCCCACTCTCCACCCTCTGCTCTTTGTAACAGTACTTATGTACCACAGTCTTCATTCTCTGCTCACTGCAACATTTCTTCTGCACCCCAGTCTCCAAACTGTGCTCTCTGTAACTGTCTTTCTGACCCTAGTCTCTAGCGTCTGCTCTCTCTAACGATCCTTCTGCACCTCAGTTTCCAACCTCTGCTCTCTGCAACGATCCTTCTGCACCACAGTTTCCAACCTCTGCACTCTGTAACAGTCCTTCTACACCTAGTCTCCAAACTCTTCTCTCTGTACCAATCCTGCTGCACCTCAGTCTCCATCCTTTGCTCACTGTAACAGTTTTTCTGCACCTCAGTCTCCAACCTCCGCTCTCTGTAAAAGGCTTACTGCACCCCAGTCTCCAACCTCTGCTCTCTGTAACAGTTCTTCGGCAAGCCAATCTCAAATCTCTGCTCTCTGTAACAGTTTTTCTGCACCCCAGTCTCCAACCTCTTTTATCTGCAACGATCCTTCTGAACCTGAGTCTCCAACCTCTGCTCTCTGCAACAGTCCTTCTGCACCCCAGACTCCAGACTCTGCTCTCTGTAAGATCCTTTTGCATCCCTTTCTCCAAACCTTCCTCTCTGTAACAGTCCTTCCGCACCCCAGTATCCAACCTCTGCTCTCTCTAAAAGTCCTTCTGCACCCCAGTCTCCAAACTTTGCTCTCTTTAACAGTTCTTCTGCACCCTAGACTTAAACATCTACTCTCTACAACGATCCTTCCACACCAAAGCCTCCAAACTCTGCTTTTTCTAACAGTCCTTCTGTACCACAGTCTCCAACCTCTTCTCTCTATTACGGTCCTTCTGCACCGCAATTGCCAAACTCTGCTTTCTGTAACAGTCCTTCTGCACCTCAGATTCCAACCTCTGCTCTCTGTAACAGTCCTTCTAAGCCTCAGTCTGAAACCTCTGCTGTCTGCAACAATCCTTCTGCACCCCAGTCTCCAAACTGTGCTATCTGAAACAACCCTTCTTCACCCCAGTCTCCAACCTCTGCTCTCTGTAACAGGTCTTCTGCACCCGAGTCTCCAAACTCTGCTCTCTGTAACAGGCCTTCTGCACCCCAGTCTCCAAACTCTTCTCTCTGCAACCATCCTTCTGCACCTCAGTCTCCAACCTCTGCTCTATGCAATGATCCTTCTGCATTCCAGTCTCCAACAACTGCTCTCTGCAACAGTCCTTCTGCACCCCAGTCTCCAACCTCTGTTCTCTGCTACAGTACATAGCACCCCAGTCTCCAACCTCTGCTCTCTGAAACATTTCTTCTGAACCCAAGTCTCCAACCTGTGCTCTCTGTAACGGTCCTGCTGCACCCAGGTCTCCAAACTCTGCTCTCTGTAGCGATCCTTCTGCACCTCATTCTCCAACCTCTGCTCTCTGCAACGATCCTTCTGCACCCCAGTCTCCATCCTCTGCTCTCTGTAAGAATCCTTTTGCACCCCAGTCACCAACCTTTCCTCTCTGTAAACTTTCTTCTGCACTTAATTCTCCAAGTTCTGCAATCTGTAACAGTCCTTCTGCACCAAGTATCAAACCTCTGCACTCAGAAATGATCTTTTTGCACTTCAGTCTCCAACCTCTGCTCTATTTAATAGTCCTTCTGCACCCAGTCTCCAACATATGCTCTCTGCAACGATCTGTCTTCTTCCCAGACTCCAACCTCTCCTCTCTGCAATGGTCCTTCTACATCCCAGTTTCCAAAATCTCCTCTCTGCAACAGTCCTTCTGAACCTCAGTCTTTAACCTCTGCTCTCTGCAGTAATCCTTCTGCACCACAGTCTCCAACGTCTTCTCCTTGCCACAGTCCTTCTGCATTCCAGACTCCAAACTCTTCTCACGGTAAAATCCTTCTGCACCCCAGTCTCCAACCTCTGCTGTCTTCAAAGTTCTTTTTGCACCCCAGTCTCCAACATCTGTTCTCTGCATCACTCCTTCTGTGCCACAATCTCCAACATCTACTCTCTGCAACAGTTCTTCTCCACACCAGTCTCCAACATCTGTTCTCTGTAACAGTACTTCTGTACTGCAGTCTCCAACCACTGCTCTCTGTAAGGGTCCTTCTGCACCCGAGTTTCCAAAGTCTGTTCTTTGTAATTGTCCTTCTGCACCTTAGTCTTTAACCTCTGCTCTCTGCTACAGTCCTTCTGCACCCCAATCTCCTACCTCTACTCTCTGCAACAGTCCTTCTACACGCCAGTCTAAAACCTCTCCTCTCTGCAATAATCCTTCTGCACCCCAGTCTCCAACATCTGCTCTCTGTATCAATCCTTCTGCACCCCAGGATCCAAACTCTGAACTCTTTAAGGATCCTTCTGCACCCCAGTCTCGAACCTCTGCTCTCCGCAACGATCCTTCTGCACCTCAGTCTCCAACCTCGGCTCTCTGCAAAGATCCTTTGGCACCCCAGTCTCAAAACTCTGCTCACTGCAACAGTCCTTGTGAACCCCCGTCTCCAACATCTGCTCTCTGCAACAGTTCTTCTGTACGTCAGTCTGAAAACTCTGCTCTCTGAAACAATCCTTCTGCACCCCAGTATTCAAACTCTACTCTCTGTAACAGTCTTTCTGTACATCAGTCTCCAACCTCTGCTTTCTGTAAGACCCTTTTAAACTTAGTCCACAAACTCTGCTCACTGAAACACATTCTACACCCCAGTCTCCAATCCTGCTCTCTGTAACAGGCCTTCTGCACCCCAGTCTCCAAACACTGCTCTCTGTAAGAGGAATTCTTCACCCCAATCTCCAACAGCTACTCTCTGCAACGAAGCTTGTGCACCCCAGTCTCCAACCTCTGCTCTCTGCAACAGTCCTTCTGCACCCCAGTCTCCAACCTCTGTTCTCTGCAACAGTCGTTCTGCATCCCAGTGTCCAAACTCTGCTCTCTATAGCAGTCCTTCTGTACCGAAGTCTCCAACTTCTGCTCTCTTTATCCGTCTTTCTGCACCCAGTCTCAAACATCTGCTATCTCTATAAGTCCTTCTGCACCCCATTTTTTAATATCTGCTCTCTTTAACAGTCTTTCTGCACTCACTCTCCAACCTCTGCTTTCTGCAAAAGTCCTCCTGCATCCCAGTCTCCAACCTCTGCTCTCTGCAACATTCCTTCTGCACCCCTCTCTCCTACCTGTGCTCTCTGTAAAAGTCCTTCTGCACCCCAATCTCAAACCTCTGCTTTCTGTAACGATGATTTTGCACCCCAGACTCTAACCTTTACTCTCTGCAACGATCTTTCTGCACCTCAGTCTCCAACTTCTGCTATCTGCAAGGATCCTTCGTCATCCCAGTCTCAAACATCTGCACTCTGTAACAGTCCTTCTACACCTCAGTCTCCAACCTCTGCTCTCTGCAACAGTCTTTTTGCATCCCAATCTCCAACATGTGCTCTCTTCAACACTTCTTCTATACCCCAGTCTTCAACCTCTGCTCTGCTCTCTTAAACAGTCCTACTGCACCCCACTGTCCAACCTCTGCTCTCTTTAACAGTCCTTCTGCACCTCAGTCTCTAAACTCTGCTCTCTGTAAGAGTCCTTCTGCACTCCAGTCTCCAACTTCTGCTCTCTGCAAGAGTCTTTCTGCACCCCAGTCTCCAACCTCTGCTCTCTGCAATAATCCTTCTGCACCCCAGTCTCCAACCTCTGCTCTCTGCCACAGTCCTTCTGCATCCCTGACTCCAACCTCTTCTCACTGTAAGATCCTTCTGCACCCCAGTCTCGAACCTCTGCTCTCTTCAAAGTTCTTTCTGCACCCCAGTCTCCAACATGTATTCTCTGCATCAGTCCTTCTGCGACACAGTCTCCAACATCTCCTCTCTGCAAAAGTTCTTCTCCAAACCAGTCTCCAACCTCTGTTCTCTATAACAGTCCGTCTGTACTGCAGCCTCCAACCACTGCTCTCTGTAAGGGTCCTTCTGCATCGGAGTCTCCAAACACTGTTCTGTGTAACTGTCCTTCTGCACCTTAGTCTCCAACCTCTGCTCTCTGCTACAGTACTTCTGCACCCCAATCTCCTACCTCTACTCTCTGCAACAGTCCGTCTACACCCCAGTCTAAAACCTCTGCTCTCTGCAATAGTCCTTCTGCACCCCAGTCTCCAATCTCTGCTCTCTGTATCAATTCTTCTGCACCTCATTCTCCAAGCTCTGCTCTCTGTAACGATCCTTCTGCACCTCAGTCTCCAAACTCTACTCTTTGTAACAGTGCTTGTGCACCTCAGTCTCCAACTTTTGCTCTCTGTAAGATCCTTCTGCAACCCAGTCTCCAAACTCTGCTCTCTGTACCAGGCTTTCTTCACCCCAGTTTCCAACATCTGCTCTCTGTATCTGTCCTTCTGCACCCCAGTCTTCAACCTCTGCTCTCTGCAACAATCCTGCTGCATCCTGTCTCCAACCTATTCTCGCTGTAACAGTCCTTGTGCACCAAGTCTCCAACATCTTTTCTCTGCAACAGTTCTTCTGTACCTCAGTCTTCAAAGTCTACTCTCCTTAACAGTCCTTCTGTACATCAGTCTCCAACCTCTGCTTTCTGTAAGACCCTTTTAAACTTAGTCCAAATACTCTGCTCATTGAAACCCATTCTTCACCCCAGTCTCCAATCTCTGCTCTCTTTAACAGGACTTCTGCACCCCAGTCTCCAACCACTGCTCTCTGTAAGAGGAATTCTTCACCCAGTCTTCAACTGCTACTCTCTGTAACAATGCTTGTGCACCCCAGTCTCCAACCTCTACTCTCTGCAACAGTCCTTCTGCACCAAAGTCTCCAAACTCTGTTCTCTGCAACAATCGTTCTGCATCCCAGTGTCTAACCTCTGCTCTCTATACCAGTCCTTCTGTACCGGAGTCTCCAAACTCTGCTCTCTTTATCCGTTCTTCTGCACACCAGTCTCCAACATCTGCTTTCTCTATAAGTCCTTCTGCACCCCAGTCTCCAATATCATCTCTCTTTAACAGTCTTTCTTCACCTCAGTCTCCAACATCTGCTTTCTGCAAAAGTCCTCCTGTACCCCAATCTGCAATCTCTGCTCTCTACAACATTCCTTCTGCACCCCAGTCTCCTACCTGTGCTCTCTGTAAAAGTCCTTCTGCACCCCAATCTCAAACCTCTGCTCTCTGTAACGATGCTTCTGCACCCCAGTCTCTAACCTCTGCTCTCTGCAACGATCTTTCTGCACCTCAGTCTCCAACTTCTGCTCTCTGCAACAATCCTTCTGCATCCCAGTCTCAAACATCTGAACTCTGTAACAGTCCTTCTACACCTCAGTCTCCAAGCTCTTCTCTCTGCAACAGTCTTTTTGCACCCCAATCTCCAACATGTGCTCTCTTCAACAGTCCTTCTATACCCCAGTCTCCAACCTCTGCTCTGCTCTCTTAAACAGTCCTTCTGCACCCCACTCTCCAACCTCTGCTCTCTGTAACAGTCCTTTTTCACCTCAGTCTCCAAACCATCTTTCTGAAAGAAACTTCTACAACCCAGTCTCCAAACTCTGCTCTCTGTAAAAGTCCTTCTGCACCCCATTCATTAACCTCTGCTCTCAGCAACGGTCCTTATGCACTCCAGTCTCCAAACTCGGCTCTCCGCAAAAGTCCTTCTGTACTCCAGTCCCCAACCTAAGCTCTCTGAAAGATGTTTCTGCACCCAAGTCTCCAAACTCTACTCTATGTAACAGTACTTCTGCACCACAGACTCCAAACTATACTCTCTGTAACAATCATTTTGCACATTAGTCTTTAACCTCTGCTCTCAGCAACGATCCTTTTGCACCCCAATCTCCAACTTCTGTTCTCTGCAACAGTCCTTCTGCACCACAGTCTTGAACATCTGCTCTCTGTAACAGTCCTTCTGTACTGCAGTCTCCAACCTCTGCTCATTGTAACGGTCCTTCTGGACCCCAGTCTCTCACCTCTGCTTTCAGTATCAGTCCTTATGCACCCCAGTCTCCAACCTCTGCTCTCTGCAATGGTCTCTCTGCACCCCAGTCTCCAACCTTATTTTCAACAACAGTTCTTTTGTACCGCAGTCTTCAACATCAGTTCCCTGTAAGGGTCCTTGTTCAGCCCAGTCTCCAAACTCTGCATTCTGTATCAGTGCTTCTGCACCACAGTCTCCAAACTCTGCTCTCTGTAACAGTCTGTCTGCACCTCACTCTGCAACCTCTGCTCTCTGCAACAATCCTTCTGCACCCCAGTCTTCAAACTCTGCTCTTTGTAACAATCCTTCTGTACTGCGGTCTCCAACCTCTGCTCTCTGTAACGGTTCATCTGCACCCGAGTCTCCAAACTCTGCGTTATGTATCAGTCATTCTGCACCCCAGTCTCCAACCTCTGCTCTCTGTAACAGTCCTTCTGCACCTCAGACTCCAAACACTCTTCCCTACAACAGTCCTACTGTGCCCCAATCTCCACCCTCTGCTCTCTGCAACAGTCCTTATGCACCTCAGTGTCCAAACTCAGCTCTCTGTAAGATCCTACTGAAACCTAGTCTCCAACCTCTGCTTTCTGCAATGGTACTTCTGCACCCCAGTCTTCAAACTCTGATCTCTACAATAGTTATTCTGCACCCCAGTCTAAAACCTCTACTCTCTGTAACAGTCCTTCTGTACCGCAGTCTCTAAACTCTATTCTCTGTAAGAGTTTTCCTGCACTACATTGTCCAACCTCTGCTTTCTGTATCAGATTTTTTGCACCACATTCTCGAAACACTGCTGTCTTTATCTGTCCTTCTGCACCTCAATCTGCAACCTCTGCTCTTTGCAAAAGTCCATATGCACCCCAGTCTCTAAATTCCACTCTCTGTCACATTTCTTCTGCACCCCAGTCTCCAACATCTGCTGTCTGCAACAGTACTTCTCCAACCCAGTCTATAAACTCTGCTCTCTGCAAAAGTCTTTCTACAACCCAGTCTCCAACCTCTGCTTTCTGTATCACTCCTTCTGCACCACAGTTTTCAAATTCTGCTCTCTGTAACAGTCCTTATGCACCTCAATCTGCAACCTCTGCTCTCTGCAAAAATCCCTCTGCACCCCAGTCTTCAACCTCTGCTCTCTGTAACAGTCCTTCTGTACTGCAGTGTCTAATCTCTGCTCTCTATAAAATTCCTTCTGCATCCGAGTCTCCAAACTCTGTGTTATGTATCAGTCATTCTGCACACCAGTCTCCAACCTCTGCTCTCTGTAACAGTCTTTCTGATCCTTAGTTTCAAAACTCTGCTCTCTGTAGGATCCTTCTGAAACCCAGTCTCCAACCTCTGCTTTCTGCAATGGTTATCTGCACCTCAGACTCCAACCTCTGTTCTCTGAAACAGTCCTTCTACACCCCAGTCTCCATAATCTGCTCGCACCAACGATTCTTCTGCACCCAAGTCTCCAACATCTGCTCTCTTCAACAGTTTTTCTCCACCACAGTCTCAAACCTCTGGTGTCTGCAAAAGTCCATCTGCACCCCAGTCTCCAACCTCTGCTTTCTGTATCAGTCCTTCAGCACCACAATCTCCAACCTCTGCTCTCTTAACAGTCCTTCTCATCTTTCTGAAACCTTCCTTCTGCACACCAGTCTCCAACCTCTCCTCTCTACAATGATCCTTCTGCACCCTAGTCTCAAACCTCTTCTCGCTGCAACAGTCATTCTGAAACCCAGTCTCCAACATCTTCTCTCTGCAACAGTTCTTCTGTAATTCAGTCTGAAAACTCTGCTCTCTGCAATAATCATTCTGCACCCCAGTCTCCAACGTCTGCTCTCTGCAACAGTAATTCTGCATCCCAGTCTCCAACCTCTGCTCTCTGCAACAGTCCTTCTACACCCCAGTCTCCATACTCTGATAGCCCCAACGATCCTTCAGCATCCCAGTCTCCAACCTCTGTTCTCTACATCAGTTCTTTTGTACCCCAGTCTCCAACCTCTGCTCTCAGTAACAGTCCTTCTGTACCGCAGTATCCATCCGCTATTCTCCATAAGGGTCCTTATGCACCCCAGTATCCAACCTCTGCTTTCTATATCAGTTGTTTTGCACCAGAGTCTCAAAACTCTGCCCTCTGTAACACTCCTTCTGCAACTCAGTCTGCAACTTCTGATCTCTTCAAAAGTCCTTTTGCATCCCAGTCTCCATCCTCTGCTCTCTGCAAAAGTTGTTTTGCACCCCAGTCTCCAACATTTGCTCTCTGCAACAGTCCTTCTCCACCCCAGTCTCCAAACTCTGCTCTCTGCTACAGTCCTTCTGGACCCCAGTCTCCAAACTCTGCTCTCTGTAACAATCCTTCTGCACCTCAGTCTCGAACCTCTGCTCTCTGCAATGGTCCTTCTGCACTTGAGTCTCCAACTTCTGCTCTGTATCATTCCTGTACGCCTGTCTCCCACATATGCTCTCTGTAACAGTCCTTCTTCACCTCAGTCTTCAACCTCTGCTCTGTGTAACAGTCCTTCTGCACCCCAGTGTCCAACATCTGCTCTCTGCAACGATCCTTCTGCATCCCAGTCTCCAAACTCTGCTCTATGTAACAGTCCTTTTGCACCTCAGACTCCAAACTCTGCTCTACGTAAGATCCTTCTGCAACCAAGTCTCCAAACTCTGCAATCTGTAACAGCCCTTCTGCACCCCAGTCTCCAACCTCTGCTCTCTGTAACAGGCCTTCTGCACCCCAGTCTCCAAACTCTGCTCTCTGTATCAGTCCTTCTGCACGCCCGTCGCAAACATCTGCTCTTTGTAACAGTCCTTCTGCATCTCAGTCTCCTACATCTGCTCTCTGCAACAGTCTGACAGCACCCCAGATTCCAACTTCTGGTTTCTGCAACAGTCCTTCTACACCCAAGTCTCAAACCTCTGGTGTGTGCAACAGTCCTTCTGCACCCAAGACTCCAAACTCTGCTCTCTGTAACAATCATTCTCTGCCTCAGTCTCCAACCTCTACTCTCTGTAACAGTCCTTCTGAACCCCAGTCTCCAACCTCTTCTCTTTATAACAGTCCTCTGTACCTCAGTCACCAAAATCTGCTCTCTGTAACAGGCCTTCTGCACCCCTGTCTCCAAACTCTGCTCTCTGTAACAGTTCTTTTGCACCCCAGTATACAACCTCTGCTCTATGTGCAGTTCTTTTGCACTACAATCTCCAACCTCTGCTCTCTTTAATGGAACTTCTGCAACTGAGTCTCAAACATCTGCTCTCTGCAAGGATCTTTCTTCTACCCATTCTTCAAACTCTGCTCTCTGTAACAGTCTTATTGTATCGCAGTCTCCAACCTCTTCTCTTTGTAATGGTCCTTCTGCTCACCAATTGCCAACCTCTGGTTTCTGTAACAGTCGATCTACACCTCAGACTCCAAACTCTGCTCTCTGTAAAAGTCCTTCTGCACCTCATTCTGAATCCTCTGCTCTCTGCAACGATCCTTCTGCATCCCAGTCTTCAACCAGTGCTCTCTGTAAAAGTTCTTCTGCACCTCAGTCTCCAACGTCTGCTTTCTGCAACAGTCCTTCTGCACCCCAGTCTCAAACCTCTGCTCTCTGCAACAGTCATTCTATACCCCAGTCTCAAACCTCTGCGCTCTGCAATGATCCTTCTGCACCACAGTCTCCAACGTCTGTCTCAGGAACAGTCTTTCTGACCCCAGTCTCCAGCCTCTGCTCTCAGTAAGATCCTTCTGCACCCCAGGTTCCAAACTCTGCTCTCTGTGACATTCCTTCTGAACCCCAGTCTCCAGCCTATGCTCTTTGTAACAGTACTTCTGTACCACAGTCTCCAAACTCTGTTCACTGCAACATTTCCTCTGCACAACACTCTCAAAACTGTGCTCTCGGTAACTGTCTTTCTGACCCCAGTCTTCAACCTCTGCTCTCTGTAACGATCCTTCTGTACCTCAGTCTACAACCTCTGCTCTCTGCAACGATCCTTTTGAACCTCAGTTTGCAACCTCTGCTCTCTGCAACGATCCTTCTGCACACTGTTTCCAACCTCTGCTCTCAGTAACAGTCCTTCTACACCTCTGCCTCCAACCTCTCCTCTCTATACAAATCCTTCTGCACCTCAGTCTTTAACGTCTGCTCTCTTTAACAGTCCTTCTGCACCTCAGTCTCCAACCGATGCTCTCTGTAACAGGCCTTCTTCACCACAGTCTCCAAAGTCTACTCTCTGCGACAGTCCTTCTTCACCCCAGTCTCCAACCTCTGCTCTCTGCAACACTCCTTCTGCAACCCAGTCTCAAACCTCTGCTCTCTGTAACAATCCTTCTTCACCTCAGTCTCAAAACTCTATACTCTGCAACGTTCCTTCTGCACCTCAGTCAAAAACCTCTACTCTCTGTAAAAGTTCTTCTGCACCTCATTCTCCAACCTCTTCTCTCTGTAGGAACCTTCTCCAACTTAGTCTCCAAACTCTGCTCTCTGTAACAGTCCTCTTGCACACCAGTCTCCAAACTCTGCTCTCTGCACTGATCCTTCTTCACACTAGTCTCCAACCTCTGCTCTCTGAAAGATTACTTCTGAACCCCAGTCTTCAACATTTGCTCTCTGCAACAGTCCTTCTGCAACTCAGTCTTAAAACTCTGCTCTCTGCAACGAACATTCTGCACCTCAGTCTCCTACCTCTGCTCTCTGTAAGACCCTTCTGCATCCCAGTCTCCAAACGCTGCTCTCTGTAACAGTCCTTCTCAACAACAGTTTAAAACCTCGGCTCTCTGTAAGAGGAATTCTGCAACCCAGTCTCAAAACTCTGCTCTCTGTAACAGGCCTTCTGAAACCCAGTCTCCAACCTCTTCTCTCTGCAATGATTCTTCTCCACAACAGTCTCAAACCTCTGCTCTCAGCAAAAGTCCTTCTGCATCCTTGTCTCCAACCTCTGCTCTCTGTAAGATCCTTATGCACTCCAGTCTCCAACCTCTCCTCTCTGTAACAATCCTTCTGTACCCCAGTCTTTAACATCTGCTCTCTGCAACAGTTCTTCTGCACTGCAGTCTGAAAACTATGCTCACTGCAACGACCTTTCTGAAAGGTCACAAACCTCTACTCTCTATAACAGTCTTTCTGTTCCTCAGTCCGAAAACTCTGCTCTCTGCATGATCCTTCTACACCCAGTCTCCACCCAGTGCTCTCTGTAAGAGTCCACCTACACCTCACTAACCAAACTCTGCTCTTTGTAAGATCTTTCAGCAACCCAGTCTCCTAACACTGCTTTCTATAACAGTCCTTCTGCACCGCACTCTCCAACCTCTCCTCTCTGTAACAGGCCTTCTGCACGGCAGTCTCCAAACTCTGCTATCTGCAACGATATTTCATCACCTCAGTCTTCAACCACTGCTCTCTTCAATCATCCTACTGAACTCCAGTCTCCAACCTCTGATCTCTGCAACAGTACTTCTGCACCTCAGTCTCCAACTTCTGCTCTCTGTAAGATCTTTCTGGACCCGTGTCTCCAAGCTCTGCTCCTTGCAACGATCCTTCTGCACCTCAGTCTCCAACCGCTTCTCTATGTAAAAGAAATTTTGCACCTCAGTCTCCAATCTCTGCTCTCTGCAACAGTCTTTCTACACCTCAGTCTCCAACCTCTGCTCTATGTAACAGGACTTCTGCACCTGAGTCTCAAACCGCTGCTCTCTGCAACAGTCCTTCTGCACTCCAGTCTCCAACCTCTTCTCTCTGCAACAGTCCTTCTGCACCCCAGTCTCCAACCTCTGCTGTCTGCAACAGTCCTTCTGAAACCCAGTCTCCAACATCTGCTCTCTGCAACAGTACTTCTGCAACACAGTCTCCAATCTCTGCTCTCTGTAAGATTCCTCTGCACTCCAGTATCCAAACTCTGCTCTCTGTAACCTTTCGTCTCCAACCCAGTCTTTAACCTCTGCTTTCTGCAAGTGTCCTGCGGCACTCCAGTCTCCAACCTCTGTCCTCTGCAACAGTATTTCTTCACTCCAGTCTCAAACCTCTGTTCTCTGTATCTATCCTTGTGCACCTCAGTCTCCAACCTGTTCTCTCTGTAATATTCCTTCTGCACCCCAGTCTCCAACCTCTGCTCTCTGTAACAGTTTTTCTATACTGCAGTCTCCAAATCCTAGTCTCTGTAACGGTCCTTCTGCACCCCAATTTCAAACCTCTACTTAGTGTAACAGTCCTTCTGCACCTCAGTCTCCAACCTCTGCTCTCTGTAACAGACCCTCTGAAACTCAGTCTGACACCTCTGCTCTCTGCACGATACTTCTGCACCCCAGTCTTCAACCAATATTCTCTGCAACAGTCTTTCTGCACGCCAGTCTCCAACCTCTGCTCTCTGCAATGATCCTACTGCATCCCAGTCTCCAACCTCTGATCTCTGCAACAGTCCTTCTGCACCTCAGTCTCTAGCTTCTGCTCTCTGTAAGTTTCTTCTGCAACCCTGTATGAAACCTCTGCTCTGTGTAACAATCCTTCTGCACCAGAGTCTTTAACCTCTGCTCTCTGTAGCAGGACTTCCGCACCTCATTCTCCAAACCCTGCTCTCTGCAAAAGTCCTTATGCACCCCAGACTCCAACCTCTGCTATCTACAACAGTCCTTCTGCACCCTACTTACCAACATCTGCTCTCTGCAACAGACGTTCTGCACCCCAGTCTTCAACATCTGCTCTCTGCAACAGTCATTCTGCACCTAAGTCTCCCAACTGTGCTCTCTGTTTGATCCTTCTGCAATTCAGTCTTTAAACTCTGCACTCTGTAAAGTCCTTGTGCACAACAGTCTCCAACCTCTGCTCTCTCTAACAGGACTTCTGGAACCCAGTCTCCAAACTCTGCTCTCTGTGATAGGCCTTCTGCACCCAAGTCTCCAACCTCTTCTCTCTGCAACGATTCTTCTCCACCCAAGTCTCCTACATCTACTCTCTGCAACAGTCCGTTTGCACCCCAGTCTCCAATCTCTGCTCTCTGTATGATCCATCAGAACCCCAGTCTCCAACCTCTGCTCTTTGTAACAGTCCTTCAGCAACCCAGTCTCCAAAATCTGCTCTCTGTAACAGTCTTTCTGCACCTCAGTCTCCAACCTCTGCTCTCTGTATTATCCTTCTGAAAATCAGTCTTTAAACTCTTCTTTCTGTAACAGTCCTTCTGCACCCCAGTCTCCAACCTCTGCTCTCTGTAATAGTCCTTCTGTTCCGCAGTCTCCAAACTCTGTTTTATTTAGTGGTCCTTCTGCACCCCAGTTTCCAAACTCTGCTTTCTGTATCAGTCCTTCTGCAACACAGTCTCCAAACTCTGCTGCTGTAATCGTCCTTCTGCACCTCAGTCTGCAACCTCTGCTTTCTTCAATAGTCCTACTGCACTCCAGTCTCCAACATTTGCTCTCTGCAACAGTTTTCTGAACCCCAGTATCCAACCTCCTCTGTGCAACAGTTCTGCACCCCAGTCTCCAACATCTGATCTCTGCAACAGTCCTTCTCCACCCCAGTCTCCAACCTCTGCTCTCCTTAAAAGTCCTTCTGTATTGCAGTTTCCAAACTCTCCTCTCTGTAACTGTCCTTCTGCACACCAGTCTCCAACCCCTGATTACTCTATCCGTCCTTCTGCACTCAAGTCTCTAACCTCTGCTCTCTGTACAGTCCTTCTGCACCTCAGTCTCCAAATTCTGCTGTCTACAACAGTCTTTCTGCACCCCAATCTCTAACCTCTGCTCTATGCAACAGTCTTTCTCAGCACCAGTCTCCAACCTCTATTCTCTGCAATAGTCCTTCTGCACCCAAGTCTCCAACCTCTACTCTATGCAACAGTCTTTCTGCACCCCAGTCTCCAACATCTGCTCTCTATAATAGTCCTTCTGCACCCCAGTCTCCAATCTCTGCTTTCTGTATCAGTACTTCTGCAATCAAGTCTCTAACCACTGCTCTCTGAAACAGTCCTTCTGCACCTCAGACTCCAAATTTTGGTCTCAGCAACAGTCCTTTTCCACCCCAATCTCCAACGTCTCCTCTCCGCAACAGTTCTTCTGCATCCCAGTCTCAAACCCCTACTCTCTGCAACAGTCCATCTGCACCCCAGTCTCCATCCTCCTCTCTGCAAAAGTTTTACTGCACCCCAGTCTTCAACATCTGATCTCTGCAACAGTCCTTCTCCACCCCAGTCTCCAACCTGTGCTCTCTGTAACAGTCATTCTATTCTGCAGTTTCCAAACACTTCTCTCTGTAAAGGTCCCTCTGCACCCCAGTCTCAAACCTCTGCTTTCTGTATCAATCCTTCTGCAATCAAGTCGCCAACCTCTGCTCTCTGTAACAGTCCTTCTGCACCTCAGTGTCCAAATTCTGCTCTCTTCAACAGTCCTTCTGCACCTCAATCTCCAACCTCTGCTCTCTACAACAGTTCTTCTACACCCCACTATCCAATCTCTGCTCTCTTTATCAATCCTTCTGCACCTCAGTCTCCAAGTCTTCACTCTGCAACGGACCTTCTGCAACCCAGTCTCCAACCTCTGTTTTCTACAACACTTCTCTGCACCCAAGTCTCTAACCTCTGCTCTCTGTAACAGTCCTTCTGTTCCGACGTCTCCAACCTCTGTTTTCTTTAATGGTCCTTCTGCACCCTAGGTTCAAACTTCTGCTTTCTGTATCAGTCTTTCTGCACCACAGTCTCCAAACTCTTCTGCTGTAACAGTCCTTCTGCACATCAGTCTGCAACCTCTGCTCTCTTCAATAGTGGTTCTGCACCCCAGTCTCCAAACTCTGCTCTCTTTAACAGTCCTTCTCCACATCAGTCTCCAACCTCTGCTCTCTGCAACAGTCCTGTTGTACCCCAATCTCCAAATGCTACTCTCTGCAACAGTCTTTCTCAACCCCAGTCTCCAACCTCTACTCTCTACAACAGTTCTTCTGCACCCCAATCTCCAACCTCTACTCTCTGCAATAGTCCTTCTGCACCCAAGTCTCCAACTCTAATCTATACAACAGTCTTTCTGCACCCCAGTCTCCAACATCTGCTCTCTACAATAGTCCTTCTGCACCCCAGTCTCAAAACTCTGCTTTCTGTATCAGTCCTTATGTTCCGCAGTCTCCAACCTCTGTTTTCTTTAGTGGTCTTTCTACACCCCAGTTTCCAACTTCTGCTTTCTGTATCAGTTCTTCTGCACCAGAGTCTCCAAACTCTGCTGATGTAACAGTCCTCTGAAACTCAGTCTGCAACCTCTGCTCTCTGCAATAGTCCTACTGCACCGCAGTCTCCAAACTCTGCTCTCTGCAACACTCCATCTGCACCCCAGTTTCCAACATCTGCTCTCGACAACTGTCCTTCTCCACCCTAGTCTCCAACCTCTGCTCTTTGCAACAGTCTTTCTGCACCCCAGTCTCCAACCTCTGCTTTTTGTATCAGTCTTTCTGCAAGCCAGTCTCCAACCTCTGCTCTCTGTAACAGTCCTTCTCCACTTTAGTCTCAGACCTCTGCTCTCTGCAACTGTCCTGTGGCACCCCAATCTCCAAATGTTACTCACTGCAACAGTCTTTCTCCAACCCAGTCTCCAACCTCTTCTCTCTGCAACAGTTATCCTGCAACCCAATCTCCAACCTCTACTCTCTGTAATAGTCCTTCTGCACACAAGTCTCCAACCTCTACTCTATGCAACAGTCATTCTGCACACCAGTCTCCAACATCTGCTCTCTACAACAGTCTTTCTGCACCCCAGTCTCCAATCTCTGATTTATGTATCAGTACTTCTGCACTCAAGTCTCTAACAACTGTTCTCTGTAAAATTCTTTCTGCACCTCAGTCTCCAAATTCTGCTCTCAGCAAGAGTCTTTATTCACCCCAATCTCCAACATCTGCTCTCCGCAACAGTACTTCTGCACCCCAGTCTCCAACCCCTACTCTCTGGAAGTCTTTCTGCACCCTAGTCTCCAACTTCCTCTCTGCAACAGTGCTTCTCCACCCCAGTCTCCAACATCTGATCTCTGAAACAGTCCTTCTCCACCCCGGTCTCCAACCTTTGATCTCTGTAACAGTCCTTCTGTACTGCAGTTTCCAAACTATTCTCTCTATAACTGTCCTGCACACCAGTCTCCAACCCCTTCTTTCTCTATCAGTCCTTCTGCACTCAAGTCTACAAACTCTTCTCTCTTTACAGTCCTTCTGCACCTCAGTCTCCAAATTCAGCTCTCTGCAACAGTCCTTCTACAGCAAAGTCTCCAACCTCTGCACTCCTCAACAGTCCTTCTGCACCTCAGTCTCCAACCTCTGCTCTCTACAATGGTCTTTCTACACCTCAGTCTTCAACATCTACTCTCTGTAACAGTCCTTCTGCACCTCAGTCTCCAATTTCTGTTCTCTGTATGATCTTTCTAAAAAGAAGTCTCCAAATTCTGCTTTCTGTAACAGTCCTTCTGCACCCCAGTCTCCAATGTCTGCTCTCTGTAACAGGCCTTCTGCACACCCGTCTCCAAACTCTGCTCTCAGTATCACTCCTGCACCCCAGTCTCCAAACACTGCTCTCTGTAACAGTTTTTCTGCACCTCAGTCTTCAACAACTGCTCTCTTAAACAGTCTTTCTGCACCCCAGTCTTCAACCTCTGCTCTTTAGAACACTCATTCTATACCCCAGTCTCTATACTCTACTCTCTGCAACGATCCTTCTGAACCCCAGTCTCCAACCTCTGCTCTCTGCAACAATCCTGTGGCACCCCAATCTCCAAATGTTACTCTCTGCAACAGTATTTCTCCACCCCAGTCTTCAACCTCTGCTCTCTGGAACAGTTCTCCTGCAACCCAATCTGCAACCTCTACTCTCTGCAATAGTCCTTCTGCACCCAAGTCTCCAAACTCTACTCTATGCAACAGTCCTTCTGCACCCCAGTCTCCATCATCTGCTCTCTACAACAGACCTTCTGCACCACAGTCTCCAAACTCTGCTCTCTTTTACATTCCTTCTGCACATCACTCTGCAACTTCTGCTCTCTACAACAGTCCTTCTGTACCTCAGTTTTCAACCTCTGCTCTCTGAAACAGTCCTGCCTCACCCCAGTCTCCAAAATATGCTCTCTGTAAGAGTCCTTTTCCACTGCATTCTCCAACCTCTGCTCTCTGTAACAGTCCTTCTGTACTGCAGTCTCCAACATCTGCTATCTGCAACAGTCCTTCTGCACCCCAGTCTCCAAACTCTGCTTTCTGTATCAGTCCTTCTGCACCCCGTTCTCTAACCTCTGGTCTCTGTAACAGTCCTTCTGCACCTCAGACTCCAAACTCTGCTCTCTGCAACAGTACTTCTGTGCCCCAATCTGAAACCTCTGCTATCTGCAACACTCCTTCTGCACCTCAGTGTTCTAATTCTTCTCTCTGTAAGATCCTTCTGAAACCCAGTCTCAAACCTCTGCTTTCTGCAATGATCCATCTGCACCCGAGTCTTCAACCTCTGTTCCCTACAACACTTATTCTGCACCCCAATCTCATCCTGTGCTCTTTGTTACAGTCTTTCTGTACCGCAGTCTTCAACCTCTGTTCTCTGTAAGGGTTTTTCTGTACCCCAGTATCCAACCTCTGCTTTTTGTATCAGTCATTCTGCCCCACATTCTCCAAACTCTGCTCTCTGTAACAGTTCTTCTAAACCACAGTCTGCAACCTCTGCTCTCTGCAATACTCCTTCTCCAACTCAGTCTCAAAACTCTGCTCTCTGAATCAGTCTTTCTTCACCCAGGTCACCAAGGTCTGCTTTCTGTATCAGTCCTTCTAAACCCCAGTCTTTAATCTATGCTCTCTGTAACAGTTCTTCTGCACCTCAGTCTCCAACCTCTACTCTCTGCAGCAGTCCTTCTCCATCCCAGTCTCCAACCTCTGCTGTCGGCAACAATCCTTCTGGACGCCAAAATCCAAACTCTACTCTATGCAACAGTTGTACTACACCACAGTCTGCAACCTCTGCTCTCTGTAACAGGCCTTCTGCACCTCAGTCTGAAAGATCTGTTCTCTGCAACGATTCTTCTGCACATCAGTCTCCAACCTCTGCTCTCTGTAACAGTCCTTCTGTACCTCAGTCTCCAACCTCTGCTCTCTGTAAGATCCTTTTGCAACCCAGTCTATAAACTCTGCTCTCTGTAACTGTCCTTCCGCACCCTAGTCTACAAGCCCTGCTCTGTAACAGGTCTTCTGCTTCCCAATCTGCAAACTCTGCTTTCTGTAACAGGCCTTTTGACCCCATTCTCCAACCTCTTCTCTCTTCAACAATCCTTCTGCACCCCAGTCTCCAACCTATGCTGTATGTCAGATCCTTCTGCACACCTGTCACCAACCACTGCTCTCTGAAACAGTCCTTCTGTACCGCAGTCTCCAACCTATGGTATCAGTAAGGGTCCTTCTGAACCTCAGTCTCCAACCTGTGCTCTCTGTAAAATACACACTGCACCCCAGTCTTCAACCTGTGCTCTCTGTAAAAGTCCTTCTGCACCACAGTCTCCAAACTCTGCTCTCTTTAATGATCCTTCTGCACCCCAGTCTCCAACCTCTGCTCTCTGCAATGATCCTTCTGCATCCCAGTCTCAAAACTCTGTTCTCTAAAACAGTTATTCAGCACGCCAGTCTCCTACCTCTGCTGTCTGTAACAGTCCTTCTGTACTGCAGTCTCCAATCTTTGTTCTTTGTCAAGGTCCTTATTCACAACAGTATCCAACCTCAGCTTTCTGTATCCATCGATATTCACCGCAGTCTCCAAACTCTGCCCGCTATAACAATCCTTCTGCAACTCAGTCTGCAAAGTCTTCTCTGTGCAACAGTCCTTCTACACCCCAGTTTCCATACTTTGCTCTCTGCAACAGTTCTTTTGCACCGCAAACTCCAACATCTGCTCTCTGAAACAGTTCTTTTCCACCACAGTCTCCAACCTCTGCTCTCTGTAACAGTCCTTCTGTACTGCAGTCTCCAAGCTCTGCTCTCTGTAAGGGTCCTTCTGCACCCCAGTTTCCAAACTCTGCTTTCTGTATCAGTTCTTGTGCACCCCAGTCTCCAACCTCTGCTCTCTGTATCAATCCTTCTGCACCTCAGTCTCCAAGTCTTCTCTCTGAAACGGTCCTTCTGCACCTCAGTCTCCAACCTCTTCTCTCTGTAACAGTCCTTCTGCACCCCAGTCTCCAACCTCTGCTCTCTCTAAGAGGCCTTCTGCACCCCAGTCTCCAACCTCTACTCTCTGCAATGAGTCTTATGCACCCCAGTCTCTAACCTCTGCTTTGTGCAACATTCCTTCAGCACCTCAGTCTCCAACCTTGCTCTCTGCAACGGTCCTTCTGCACCCCAGTCTTCAACCTCTGCTCTCTGCAATGATCCTACTGCACCCCAGTCTCCAACCTCTGATCTCTACAACAGTCCTTCTGCACCCCAGTCTCCAAACTCTCCTCTCTGTAACAGGCATTCTGCACACCAGTCTCCAAATCTGCTTTCTGTAGCAGGCCTCCTGCAATCAAGTCTTCAACCTCTGCTCTCTGCAACGATCCTTTTGCACCCCAGTCTTTAACATCTGCTCTCTGTAATAATCCTACTGCACCCCAGTCTCCAAACTCTGATCTCTACAACAGTCCTTCTGCACCTCACTCTCCAACTTTTGGTCTCCGCAACAGTTCTTCTGCACCCCAGTCTCCAAACTCTGCTCTCTGCAGCATTCCCCAGGCACCCTGGGTACCAACATCTGCTCTCTCTTACACTCCTTCTGCACTCCAGTCTCCAACCTCTGCTCTCTGTAACAGTCCTCCTGTACTGCAGAATCAAAACTCTGCTCTCTGCAACGGTCTTTCTTCACCCCAGACTGCAATCTCTGTTTTCTCTTTCAGTCCTTCTGCATCCTTGTCTCCAACCTCTGCTCTCTATAACAGTCCTTCTGCACCTCAATTTCCAACCTCTGCTCTCTGCAACAGTCCTTCTGAACCTTAGTCTGAAAACTCTGCTCCCTTAAACCACCCTTCTGCACGCCAATCTCCTAATTCTGCTCTCTGTACAGTCCTTCTGCACCTCATTCTCCCAACTCTGCTCTCTGTAAGATCCTTTTACAACCCAGTCTTTGAACTCTGCACTCTGTAACAGTCCTTCTGCACAACAGTCTCCAAACTCTGCTTTCTGTAACAGAACTTCTGCAACCCAGTCTTCAACCTCTACTCTCTTTAACAGTCCTTCTGTACAGCAGTTTCCAAACTCTTCTCTCTGTAATGGTCCTTCTGCACCCCACTCTCCAACATCTGCTTTCTCTATCTGTCCTTTTGCACTCAAGTCTCCAACCTCTGCTCTCTGTAACAGTCTTTCTGCACCTCAGTCTCCAACGTCTGCAAACTGCAACAGTCCTTTGGCACCCCAATCTACAACCTCTGGTCTCTGCAAAAGTCCTTCTACACCCAAATCTTTAACTTCTACACTCTGCAACAGTCCTTCTGCACCTCAGTCTCCAACCTCTTCTCTTTACAAAGGTCTTTCTGCACCTCAGTCTTCAACATCTGCTCTCCGTATCAGTCCTTCTGCACCCCAGTCTCCAAAATCTGCTCTATGTAACAGTCCTTCGAAACCCCAGTCTTCACCCTCTGCTCTCTGCAATGATCCTTTTACACCCAAGTCTCCAATCTCTGCTCTCGGCAACAGTTCTTCTGCACCCCAGTTTCCAACATCTGTTCTCTGCAACAGTTTTTCTAAACCTCATTCTGAAAACTCAGCTCTCTGCAACGATCCTTGTGGAGCAAAGTCTACAACCTCTGCTCTCTATGACAGTCCTTCAGCACCTCAGTCACCAACCTCTGCTCTCTGTAAGATACTTAAGCCACCCAGTCTCCAAACGCTGCTCTATGTTAAAGGCCTTCTGCTCCCCAGTCTCCAAGCTCTTCTTTGTTTAATAGGTTTTCTGCATCTCAGTCTCCAAACTCTTCTCTCTGCAACAATCTTTCTGCACCCAATTCTCCAACCTCTGCTCTCTGCAACAGTCCTATTGCACCCCAGTCTCCAACCTCTGCTCTCTGCAACAGTACGTCTGTACCACAGTCTCCAACCTCTATTCTCTGTAACATTTCTTCTGCACCCCAGTCTCCAAACTCTGCTTTCTGTATTCATTGTTCTGCACCGCAGGCTTCAACCTCTGCTCTCTGTATCAGTCTTTCCCCGCAGTCTTCAACCTCTGCAACAGTCCTTCTGCACCCCAGTCTGGAAACACTGCACTCTTCACAGTCCTTCTGCACCCAGTCTCCAACCTCTGCTCTCTTCAACAGTCCTTCTGCACCTCAGTCTCCAAACACTGCTCTCTGTAACAGTTTTTCTGCACTCCAGTCTTCAACAACTGCTCTCTGCAACAGGCCTTCTGCACCCCAGTCTCCAACGTCTGCTCTCTGCAACAATCCTTCTGCACCCTAGTCTCCAAACTTTCCTCTCTGTAAGATATTTCTGCTCCCCAGTCTCCAAATTCTACACTCAGTATCAGTCCTTTTGCACCCCAGTCTCCAAACACTGCTCCCTGTAACAGTTTTTCTGAACCTCAGGCTTAAACAACTGTTCTCTGCAACAGTCCTTCTGCACCCCAGTCTCCAACCTCTGCTCTTTTGAAAAGTCCTTCTATACCCCAGTCTCCATAATTTACTCTCTGCAACGATGCTTCTGAACCCCAGTCTCCAACGTCGGCTCTGCAACAATCCTTCTGCACCCTAGTCTCCAAACTTTCCTCTCTGTAAGATTATTCTACACCCCAGTTTCCAAACTCTGCTCTCTGTAACATTCCTTCGGCACCCCAGTCTCCAACGTCTGCCCTCTGCAAAGGTCCCTATGCACCCCAGTCTCCAACCTTGTTCTCTACAACAGTTCTTCTGTACCTCAGTCTTCAACCTCTGCTCTCTGTAAGGATCCTTCTGGACCCCAGTCTCCAACCTCTGCTTTCTGTATCAGTCCTTCTGCACCACAGTCTCCAAACTCTGCTCTCTGTAACAGTCCTTCTGCACCTCACTCTTCAACCTCTGCTCTCTGCAACAGTCCTTCTGCACACCAGTCTTAAACCTCTGCTCTCTGCAACAGTCCTTCTGAACCCCAGTCTCCAACATCTACTCTCTGCAACAGTCCTTCTCCACCCCAGTCTCCATCTTCTGCTCTCTGTAACATTCCTTCTGTACTGCAGTTTCCAAACTCTTCTCTCTGTTACGGTCCTTCTGCACCCCACTCACCAACCCCTCCTTTCTCTATCAGTCCTTCTGCACTCAGGTCTCCATCCTCTGCTCTCTGTAAAAGTTCTTCTGTACTACAGTCTCCAACTTCTTCTCTCTGCAATGGTCCTTCTGGACCCCAGTCTCCAACTACTGCTTTCTGTATCAGTCCTTTTGCACCACATTCTCCAAACTCTGCTCTCTGTAACAGTCCTTCTGCACTTCCGTCTGCAACCTCTGCTCTGTGCAAAAGTCCTACTGCACCCCAGTCTCTAACCTCTGCTCTCTGCAACAGTCCTTCTGCACCACAGTCACCAACCTCTGCTTTCTGTATTAGTCCCTCTTCACCCCAGTCTCCAACCTCTGCTCTCAGTAACTGTCCTTTTGCACCTGAGTCTGAAAAATCTTCTCTCTGGAATGATCCTTCTGCATCTCAGTCTCAAACCTCTTCTCTGTGTAACAGTCCTTATGTACCTCAGTCTCCAACCTTTTGACTCTGTAAGATCCTTTTGCAACCAACTCTTTAAACTCTTCTCTCTGTAACTGTCCTTCTGCACCCCAGTCTCCATGCACTGCTCTCTGTAACAGGCCTTCTGCACCCCAATCTCCAACCTATGCTGTCTATAACAGACATTTTGACGCTAGTCTCCAAACTCTTCTCTCTTCAACTATCCTTCTGCACCCCAGTTTCTAACCTCTGCTCTCTGCACCAGTCCTCCTGCACCCCAATCTCAAACCTATGCTGTCTGTAAGATCCTTCTGCACACCTGTCTCCAACCTCTGCTCTCTGTAAAAGTACTTCTGTAAAGCAGTCTCGAAACTCTGCTCTCTGTAAGGGTCCTTCTGCATTTCAATCTCCAATCTTTGCTTTCTGCAACACTCCTTCTGCAACCCAGTCTCCAAAATTTGCTCTGTGCAATAGATTTTCTGCACATGAGTCACCAACCTGTGCTCTCTGTAAAAGTCCTACTGCACCCCAGTCTTCAACCTGTGCTTTCTGTAAAAGTCCTTCTGCACCACAGCCTCCAATCTCTGCTCTCTATAACGATCCTTCTGCACCCCAGTCTCCAAAATCTGCTCTCTGCAACAATCCTTCTGCACCCCAGTCTCCAAAGTCTTCTCTCGGTAACAGTCCTTCTGCACCCCAGTCTCCAACCTCTCCTCTCTGCAACAGTCCTTCTACACCCCAGTCTACAACTTCTGCTCTCTGCAACAGTCCTTCTACCCCCCAGTCTCGATAAGCTCCTCACCGCAATGATCCTTCTGCACCCCAGTCTCCAAACTCTGTTCTCTTCAACAGTTCTTCTGCACCCCAGTCTCCAACCTCTGCTCTGTGTAAGGGTCCTTATGCACCCCAGTATCCAACCTCTGCTTTCTGTATCAGTCGTTTTCTACCACAGTCTTGAAAATCTGCCCGCTGTAACAGTCCTTCTGCAACTCAGTCTGCAAACTCTGCTCTCTGCAACAGTTTTTCTGTACCTCAGTCTCCAACCTCTGCTCTCTGTAAGGGTTCTTCGGCACCCGAGTCTCCAACCGCTGCTTTCAGTATCAGTCCTTCTGCACCCCAGTCTCCAACCTCTGCTCTCTCTAACAATCCTTCTGCATCTCGGTCTCCAATGTCTGCTCTCTGCAACGGTCTTTCTGCACCTCAGTCTCCAACCACTTCTCTCTGTAACAGTCCTTCTGCACCTCAGTCTCCAACCTCTTCTCTCTGTAACAGTGCTTCTGCACCTCAGTCTCCAACTTTTGTTCTCCTTAATATCTTTCTGAAACCCAGTATTCAAACTCTGCTCTCTGTACTAATCTTTCTGCACCCCAGTCTCCAAACTCTGCTGTCTGTAACAGGCCTTCTGCACCCCAGTCTCCGAACTCTGCTTTCTGTATCAGTCCTTCTGCACCCCAGTCTCCAACTTCTGGTCTCTGCAACCATTATTCTGAACCCCAGTCTTCAACCTCTGTTCTCTACAACACTTATTCTAAACCCCAGTCTCCAAACTCTGCTGTCTGTAACAGGCAATGTGCACCGCAGTCTCCAAACTCTGCTCTGTAACAGTCCTTCTCCACCACAGTCTGCAACCTCTGCACTCTGCAATTTTCCTACTGCACCCAGTCTCCAACCTCTGCTCTCTTCAACAGTCCTTCTGCACCCCAGTCTCCAACATCTGCTCTCTACAACAGTCCTTCTTCACCCTAGTCTTGAACCTATGCTCTCTGAAACAGTACTTTTTTTTATTGTTGGTCGTTCAAAACATTACATAGTTCTAAATACATCATGTTTCACAGTTTGATTCAAGCGGCTTATGAACTCCCAATTTTACCTTGTATACAGATTGCTGTATCACATCAGTTACCCTTCCATTGATTGACATATTGCCTTTCTAGTGTCTGATGTATTCTGCTGTCTGTCCTGTTCTCTACTATCCCCCCTCCCCTCCCCTCCCCACTTCTTTTCTCTCTCTACCCCTTCTACTGTAAATCATTTCTTCCATTTATATTATCTTGTCTTACCCCTCCATTCCTCTTATATATCATTTTGTATAACCCTGAGGATCGCCTTCCATTTTCATGCGATTTCTCTTCTCACTCCCTTTCCCTCTCACCTCTCATCCCAGTTTAATGTAAATCTTCCTCTCAAGCTCTTCGTCCCTACCCTGTCCTTGTTTACTCCCCTTATATCAAAGGGGTCATTTGATATTTGTTTTTTAAAGATTGACTAGCTTCACTTAGCATAATCTGCTCTAATGCCATCCATTTCCCTCCAAATTCTATGATTTTATCATTTTTTTAATGCAGAGTAATACTCCATTGTGTATAAATGCCACATTTTTTATCCATTCATCTATTGAAGGGCATCTAGGCTGATTCCATAATCTTGCTATAGTGAATTGTGCTGCTATGAACAGAGATGTAGCAGTGTCCCTGTAGCATGCTCTTATTAGGTCTTTAGGGAATAGCCCGAGAAGGGAAATAGCTGGGTAAAATGGTGGTTCCATTCCCAGCTTTCCAAGAAATCTCCATACTGCTTTCCAAATTGGCTGCACCAATTTGCAGTCCCACCAGCAATGAACAAGAGTGCCCCTTTCCCCGCATCCTCTCCAGCACTTATTGTTGTTTGACTTCCTAATGGCTGCCAATCTTACTGGAGTCAGATGGTATCTTAGGGTAGTTTTGATTTGCATTTCTCTGACTGCTAGCAATAGTGAGCATTTTTTCATGTACTTTTTGACTGATTGTATGTCCTCCTCTGAGAAGTGTCTGTTCAGGTCCTTGGCCTAATTATTGATTGGGTTATTTGTTATCTTAGTGTCTAATTTTTTGAGTTCTTTGTATATTCTGGTTATTAGGGCTCTATCTGAAGTGTGTGGAATAAAGATTTGTTCCCAGGATGTAGGCTCCCTGTTTATCTCTCTTATTGTTTCTTTTGCTGAGAAAAAACTTTTTAGTTTGAGTAAGTCCCATTTGTTGATTCTAGTTGTTAACTCTTGCGCTATGCGTGTCCTATTGAGAAATTTCCCCCTCTCCTTTTCTCTTCTCTCCTCTCCTCTCCTTTCTCACTCTCTCTTAAAAAAAAAGACAACTGCCCAGATAGATTCACCATAGGGTCTTAAATTTAGGGAAAGCTAGTCTCCTCGGGGGAGGAGGGGCTGCTTCTGACAGCAAAGAGGGTTAATGGAGATTTCAGGGTTCAAGGCTCTGAGATTTGTCTAATTCAACTGGTATTTTGCCATTCTAATTAACAGGGTCTCAATCATTCCCCCATTAATGTCCTAATTGATATCAGAGAGACCTGGAGAAATTGAGGATTTATAATTTTTTTTGTACTTCTGCAATTTGGAGAATTGGATGTTTTATTCTGATATTAACCTATATCAGTTTCCAGAGAGAAATATTTCTGATGATCTGAACCTGACTTGAAGGAGGAAAAAAATGTTTGAACCTCTCATTTTCTTTCTGTAAGTCTCCCACTCAAGTCAGTAACAGCAGTCTGTAGTCATGTTGTAATGTTCATTCCCACCCTGAAGGTCGATGGTGTTATTCCAAAGCTCAGTTTTCCATAGACATTTGATTTCAGGCCAAGATAACTTAAAGTCTCTGTTGGGTCATTGCACACCAGGAATTATCAGGTCTCCTTTCCCATGGGCTGTGACATCATCAACATATTCAATTCCCTCAGGTCAGACATCCAACCTACCTCCTTAGATCTGTTATCTAGAACCATCTGTGATGTAAACCACTATTGTGGTCAGTGCCACCGTGGTCAGGTAGAGACGAAGAATGACTCTTGATGTCTTAGGGTAGAGGAAGTTGACACAGAAAAAAGTTATAAAATGGTTGGGAGATCTGGAAGAAAAAAGGAAAATAGGGCAGGTGACACCACCCCATATATGGAAACCCTAACATCTCTGGAAAGAGACGCTCATTCCACGCTACTGTGACCCACATTCAGGAAAAGCTGTCTAGGAGCCTGCACACACAGCTCCTGGCACCAAGGAGATTAGTTCCTGCCTCTACAGGGCTGGCTTGCTGCTGATGCTATGGGATTTAAAAAAACACGCTTTTTTCCTTTCCTTTTTTTTTCTCTACCTAGTGTTTGGCTGATCTTGACAGAAACTCCGAAAATAGAGGCCTTCAAGCAGGGGAGTGTGGGAAACGAGGTTCTCATACTTTCTGTCCCTCTGGTGTGGGGAGAACACAGAAGGACAGAGATGGTGCTGAACACCCACACAAGGTGACCAACACACTTGAAACTGAAAGTGAGAAAAGGGTGTTTGTGAAAAGAGAGGAGAGAAAGGAGTCTCAGAGATTTTAAAAGCGGGACTTGGAGTTGAAGCTCCAGATACAGACTCTCTAACCAGGTGCCTACAAGTCCCTGGGAGGCATCTTTTTCAGATGACTGTATACTCCAGTTTGAAGATTGGTCTAGACTTTGATCGTGCAAAGGGATGCACACCCTCCAGCCAGCTTCCTCAGGGCACTGTTGACCTCGTTGCTTCTCAGGCTGTGAATGACGGGGCTCAACAGGGGGCTCACCACACAGAAGAGCACAGAGACCAGGGTGTCCATGTCCAGACTTCTCTGGGCCTGTCATAGTGGAAGTTGGATGTTCCATAGAAGACCACCATGACAGTGAGGGGGGACCCACTGGTGGAGAAGGTCTTCCTCCTGCCCTGGGCAGAGGGAATCTCCATGATGGCCACCATGATGAGTGCATAGGAGCCTGCACTGAAGAGGCAGGGGCTCAGGCCAATAGTGACACTGACAAGGTGCAGCCCAGACTCATTGACAGAGGTTTCTGAGCAGGAGAGCTGCAGGAGCAATGGGGTGTCACAGAGAAAGTGGCTGAACTGGTGGGGCCCACACAGAGTTAGTGTGATGGCCAGCACCGTGTGTGTGACCAAATTCACCAGCCCACACAGCCAGGACCCAGTCATCTGGCTAAGACAGACCTTCACACTCATGATGACTGGGTACTGAGGAGGATGGAAGGTGGCAACACAGCAGTCATACTGGCCACACAGCCAGTAAGAACCCTTCTATGCCTGCACTTGTGACCAAGAAGAAGATATGGGAAAGGCCGCCCTCATAAGAAATGGCCTTTTTCTCCCAGAAGAAGTTCACCAGCAGTACTGGGAGGGTGGTGGATGTTTAGCAGACGTCCAAGAAGATTAAATTTCTGAGGAAAAAGTACATTGGAGTGTGGAGAGCAGGACTGACCCTGGTGGCCACTATTTTGAGCATGTTCCCCAGGAGAGTGGTCAGGTAAATGACCAGAAAGAGCAGAAAGAACCAGCCCTGTAGGTTGGAGTGGTTGGAAAATCCCAAGAAGATGAATTCAGTGACAAATGATTTATTGCTCATTTCCAATGGTATCATACCTACAAAACAGAGAAAAAGAGACCATGACGAGAGTTGACTGAGAGCACCCCAAACAGGCTTGTTAAACTGCAGCAACATGGCAAATAATATTGTATACAGAGATGCCTGGACTCTGGAAAGAGACGTATAGGAGTGACTTTAGAGAGAGCATAACTTCTCACAGACTTTTGCATGGGTGCTCTTTTGTAAGAATAAATGGAGACTTGGTCAAAATGCACAACCAGCTATCAACCCCTGTGTCTCATTGAATCTGCAGTATCTCCCTCCTAACACTGTGCTTCACTGTGATGAATTCTTTTTTGTATGTCTGTTATTTCAAGTAATAAGTTTTCATTGTGGAAAAATGAAGAAAATGCAGAAAGTTATTCAGAAGAATAGAACAGGTCACAAAATCAAAGCTCTCTTTGCATTCATCCCATTCTACCTCTATCTATCTTTAAAATATACAAAGCAAAATTTTCCAATATTGTTGTACTCTATTTATTTGTTTGCCTTGTAATCTTACTTTCCTAACATGAAATTAAGTTAATATCTCACTTTTTATTGAACATAGAAACTTTCCATTCCATTTACTATCATAAATACTGGAATAGAAGCTTTCATACATATGTATCTGTGATCATCTCTGATTATTTCTTAAAAGTAAAATTATAAGTCACCTGCTTTTAAATACATTCATCTATTTTTTCAGTAGAAACTTTTATTTTTTTAAGTATTATAAGATACAAGATATTTTGACAAATGATATATACTTAGGTATTTTTCTTCTTTTGTATTATAAGTTTTATCTCACCGAACATTACATTTCCTGAAAAAAAAAAATGATTGATACAATAACTTATTTTCTATCATGTTACTCATGCTAATCCGTGATCCATTGTTTTGAACTAAAATTTCTGTTTCTTTTTCAATCTTAAATAAAAAAATATTATATTAAAACAGTACGTTCTTGGTCCAGATAGATGTGGATTGAAATCCATCTGTTGTTTACTAGATGTTGTTTGTAAAAAAGTCAGCTCATCTCTATTCCTCAGTTTGTTCCTTGCTTAGGATATTAATGACGTCTATTTCACAACTCCAAAAAAAATTTTTGAGATAATATAAGCTATGTGTGTGGCACATTACATTTACTCAATGCCTTTTATCAAGTTAGAAAATGTCTATGCATTTTTTACTAGTAGAATTTTTTTTTTTTTTTTGGTGTATGTGTGCTGGGTTTTGAATTAAGAGCCTTATGCATACTAAGCATGCACTCTACCACTGGACTTTGCCCCTTGTTTCATTTAGTTATAGTTTTTATCATAAATAGATATTGAATTTTCTTATTTTCTCTGCATCTATTGAAATGATATATATTTTTTTCTTATTTAGTCTGTTACTATGGAAATTCGGTTGATTGAATTTTTGAATATTGAACCAGCCTTGCATTCTGGGATTGATCTCAATTGACTGTAATGTTATACTTATTCTATATGGCTGAGTTCAATTTGTTAATATTGTTCCCTGCTTGCTTTTGTGTATTCTATTTTCGCTGTTCTTTAGAGATAATCTATTTCTTGAAGAATTCTCAGCTGTATTCTACTGTTATTTTCAGTCCATGCATGTTAGTGGACTAGTGAGAAACAGAGAAGAGATTTCTGATGTTTCCAGGAAGCCCTGCCTTAGGTAATGTAAACTCTGTCAGAGGGATATGGCCTTCACAGTGACCCACTTTCTAGCAATATGGCTGAGCCTAGTTCTTATTCCTCCCAACGTTAGACATTTCGGCGTGTTCCTTTCCATAGCTGCAAAGGTTTTCCGTTGAGTGTCCTAATGTAACAGTTTCTATTACTCTTGCCCCTGAAGATTACAGCTTTTGTTCTATGCAAAAAATCAGGAAATGGGTCTGGGAGGAGTTTTGTCTGCTGTTGGTGCTCTTTGTCCCTCCACCTATCCAAGAAATGATACCGTTAAAGACACTTTCTCAGAATTCTTCCCTATCTTCCTGGGAGCATTTGGTGGAATCCATGGAGAAAAAGAAAAAAATACAAAATTCTTATGTCTATAGCCCTCTGGGTCCTTATGCTCTTAAACCAGTCTATACTTAGTCTTTAGTAATCTATTAACTATTTTTTATTTGAGTTTTTTTTTATAAATAAACTCCTATGTATCTAGTGGGTTCTCTCATAGTTAAAAAAATGCCAGGATTATTTTGGTTGCTTATCTCTCCCCAGACTTCAGTTAGTTGTTTGCATTATAATCTTCATCCCTAATAAAGTCAAGGAAAGTCATTAATTTGCATTTTCTTCTGCTCTTTTTGGTTATTATAATGATGAAAACAACATGGTATCTAGCTATTTCGATAGATACTCAATGTGAAATTTGAAGTGTATACACTTACTTTTCAAAAATATTAAGTAATTTTTAATTTAGTTATATATGTACTTATTCTATTCAAAACAATCCCATTCCTAGCATATTTCCAAGGAAATTAATGCACAGTTCACAAATCACGGTTTATCATGCAGTGGAATAATTCAGTTTCTTTAGAAACACAAATACTGAAACTTTAATAACATTGACAAATCTAAAAAAAAATTTCTAGGTGAAAGAAGCCAGATACAAAATATGTACTGCATGTTGCCTTTAAACAAAGTTCGCAAATTAGTAAAACAGCTATAATGGTCAAGTAATAATGGTGGTCTATTTTTTTTTTTTGGAGCTCAGGGGTGATATTAGTTGAAGCATGAAGGAATATTCTAAAGTGATGGAAATGTTTTATATCCTGATTTTCGGAAGGTCATATATATGTAAAATATTATAAACCTGTAAACTTTAGATCTGTGCATTCTTTGAGTAAAAATTATAGTTCAATTTTTAAAAATAGCATTATTTTTAAAATAAGTAATTAATGGGGAAGTGTGGTACCTGCATGTAATCCCAGGTACTTGGGAGACTAAGGCAGGAGGATCATAAATTTGAAACTCTGCAAGGCCTCCCTCCCCAAATAATTGAAATGGCTGGGGATATAGCTTCATGGTAGAATGCCACTGGGTTCAATCCCCAGTACTGCAGCAAGTAAGCAAGTAAGTAAGTAAGTAAGTAAGTAAGTAAGTAAATTGATAAATAGAAGTGAAAGAATTTTTTGAAGATGATTTTTAACCCAGGATTGTTTGGAACCACATCTAAATATTTTTTTAGGTCTCTAAGAGGTTAAGTATTTTCTCCCATTTTTTTTTCATTTCTCTACTTCTTTTTTTACCACAGTGATAGTCCAGGACATATCACATTTTACAAGTGACATCAGTTGTTTCCTGATCACGATATGTTTGAAGCAGTGAATGTGATTGGTGGGTGCATTCGGTCTTTATCCCAGATACAAAGCCTAGCTCACCATGATGGATGGGCGTGTGCATGTGTGTGTGTGTGTGTGTGTGTGTGTGTGTGTGTGTGTGTGTGTGTGTGTGTTATTGTTTGTGGGATTGGTCTTGACTGAGAACATTGTCTTATAGTTAGTGGGATGGCAAGTTGGCATCTCAGGCAACATTGATGGCAGAAATCTCAAAGAATATAGCAGGAATCTGCCATCTAAGGCTCAGCAAACTCAGAACACTTGGTTATCCTAATTGCTATAAATGGAAAAAACCCTCACTATTGAGATTCTTTGAGAGCTGCATCACACTGGGGCGGGAGGAGGGAGCCCATTTCCATAGAGATGTACCCTGTTTCTATGGCAACTCCAGCTAGGCTTCAAGGGGCTGGTGGGATAGTACCAGTGGATGCTGCCAAGCCCTGGGTCATTCTGAGGAGCCTGCTACTTCAGGGTAGGTGGCAGGGTATCAGCCTATTGGGCCGGGACTAGTCTCTGTGAAGCTGTGTCAGGCCTGATTTCTAAACAAGGTACTTGGCAATAAAAACCTCAGAAAACGTCCCACCCCCCACCATGCCATGGGCCACCAGAGAGCCCAGGTGTGTCTCTGGACGCCAGGCTTGGGTATGAGCATGGACATCAGTGATTGCAGACTATCAACAATAGGAAACCATAAATCTCTTTCAGGTGAGTGTAGACTGAAAACAGGGACATCTGGAGAAAGATAGACTGGGTTTTAGAAAATCATCAGATCTCTAGGTCTAGAACACGCAGATAGACCCACTCATGGAATTGTGCGTGTGAGTCCAAGGAGCAGGGGTCGATAACTGTGAAACCTGGTTCCCCAAGTTTTAGACACACCTGTTTAGTTCAAAAGAGTGATCTGAGTGCGAAAACAAGATCAAAATGAATTGGTCTGTATCTGAAGACATGCTGTGTTGAAGGTGGGAGAAAATCTCTGAAGCCCTCATGGAGAAGGATATGGAGAACTTTAAAGTCCTAGTTGAAGAGGACACTGTAAAGACAACAAATCAGTTTGGGCAGGCTGGCTAGCTGTTGGGATCACTCAGGAAAACAGGAATATGTGAGGAATAGCAGATGTAGAGGAGGCTTTGGTGGATTTGACTTGAGTAATGTTGAATGTGAGTTATCTGTGGGATAAGCACGTGGAAATGCCCTTCACAGACACCCTAGAACTGCAGGTGTGGATTTGGGAGTCATTGTCTTGAAGGCAACTGTTACAGCAAAGGGTGAATATGAAATTCCCCAGGAGAATAGAGAAAGTAGAGAAGGATATAGAGAGGGTAGGGATTCTTGTGATACTTGGTGTTCACGAAAATTACAGTAAAAGTTTATCCAGAAATGACTAAAAACACCACACTATCTAGGTCAGTTGTAGGTATCGCATTCTCTAAATAATTTCCCTAAACAGAGGTTACGTTATTAGCATTGATTTACAATAAATAAACTTTGAAATGGCGCTGAAAGCTACATGTACTTGACATTTCTTACGTTCTCTGTTTTCTCTATCAACTACCTGGATGAACTTCAAGTCATTTAGAAATAAGTGACATGTACTTTCTTTTAACTCCCCGTATCAAAAATATCAATATGGCAATCTCTTTTATAGGTAGATATCTAGATGTTTTCAGAAAATTAATAAAATTCCACATAGAAGGCAGTTCCAGCAGATTTTATTATGGGAAATTGGTGCATGGTCTGTGGATGTATAAAAAGGAAAACTAAACGTAAATGTTCAGGGATTTAAAAATACAATCTCTGAAGTTGTGCATACTGCTATTGTAAAGGTCTTAAATATAAAGGTCAGTTCAGAAAGGACAATTTCATGGGGCATTAAAAAATCTCTCAATGTATGTTTATATAATTTTTATCTACATATAATTTTTTCCTTTTTTCTACTGGCTAATATCTTGTAGGTCACGGGTGTGGGGTAGGGTGAAGGATGATACCCAAACAATTTTCCTTATCCCTGTGCTCTTTATTAATGTGGGGCATTACATTGAATCATCATCATGGTCACCATTAGAATCCATTATTTACAATCATAACTCATGAATGACACTTTTTGACACAATATGTACTTGCTCCTTAGAATTTATATAATGCAGCATAGGAATTAAATCAACCTATTAGTGAATTCTCTGCTCTGCAATAATAATAACCATAATCATCATAATCATCTAGGGCATATTTCATAGAATAATAATTTGAGTGTGAGTTTTCTTAGATTGCTTCAATACACATAAATGCCTGACTTTAAAAACCTTGTTTAATGTAGTTTAAAAGTGGCATGTTTTCTGTAAAAATTAGATTGAATTCAGATAATCTATTCTATCAAAACAGTGAATTTCTTTGAAAAGATGAATTTTTACATACCTGTATAAAATCAGGATTTTTCAAATTGAGAAACAAATAGAGACACACATTAGATAAAAATACCTAACACTTATTAAATGCCTATAAGACTTTTACATGCATTAATTTATTTGGTTTACACAACAACCTATAAGATAACCTAATATCCTCATTTTACAGAAATAAGAATTGAAATTAATGCACAATATATTAATGCAAGTAGGGAAACATCAATGAATTCCTCTAATTTGCATAATGTACATTGATTTGTACATTTAATATGTATTAACAGTTATGATTTAATAAAAAAAATCAAATTGACTCAGAAAAATTTATCATGTAATAACTATTATTTGTAGTAATACTTTGTTACCTGATGATAATACCATATATTAGTAAACTGTCTTATTATCTTCAATGCCCAGACATTCTTGTCTTTGGTTCTAATAATTCATTGCACATGATTAATAGGCCAACACAGCTTTCATTAAAATTCCAAATCTCAGGGCCTTAAGAAGCTTAAAGTTAAATTTCAATAGAAAGTCGGTGCTTCAGTTAAGCACAACTAATTTTAAAATCTAAATATAAACAAAATAAAATAAATAAGTCTAGAGTCTTAAAAGAAGAATATTTTTTTTTTTGCTTTGCCAATAAATGAAATGTTTTCCTGACTAAACTTAGGGATTCATTTCCTCAACCAAAAAAAAAAATGGGCATGACCAAAACTAGGAAGAATGGTGTGATCATGAAAACCCTTATGCACATCAGGGAAACAATGATTAATATTTGATCTCAATAGCACAAGTAATGATTAAAATTTTTAAATCCAATTTTCATGTTGCCCAGTAAATTGCTTAAAACACACACACACACACACACACACACACACACACACACACACACACACTCACACACACACACACACAGTACAAGGTCAATTTATTCAGAAAAATATCTGAATGATTTCAGGTGCTTGTGGCAATGTGAACTTACTACTGTGAAATCTCTGAGCTATCTTGCCTGGCTCAGACTTGTCCTCATATCCTTCCATGTGGTGTGGGTGCTTGGAGCCGAGGGAAAGATCAATGGTCATTGTGCAGAACAGTTGGCCTCAGTCAGTGAGTTCCAAGTTTTCCCAGTGATGCTGGTCCAAGGACACACTTTGGGGGAGGCTGGGCTCTTTCACCTAACATGCAGGGATGCCCTTACCCCTAACTGGTAGGTTTAAAATCTTACCAAATTTACCAGGAAAAAAGCCTCCCTCCTCTCTTGGAGATTCAGCACTCAGTTCAGCATTTAACTTCTCTTTCAGTTCTGTTTTTTGGGGGCCGGGGTGTAGGGGGGCAGTTACCAGAGTTTGAACTCAGGGGCTTGACCACTGAGCCACATCCCCAGGCCTATTTTATATTTTATTTAGAGACAGGATCTCACTGAGTTTCTTGGTGCTTTGTTTTTGCTGAGGCTGTCTTTGAACTCACTATCGTCCTGCCTCAGCCTCCTGAGCTGCTGGGTTACAGGCGTGCACCACTGTGCCAGGTCTTTGAGTTCTTTTTATTTCACCTGGGCTTATTCTAGCATAAAGGGGAAAGGGAAGACAAATTATTACCTCTTACGATATGTCACAGCATTCTAGTTATAAAATTCTTCAAAATAAAAAATTTTCATTTCCATTTAGGATTTCAAAATTTCTTTTCTTGGTAGTGGTTAGTTTTAATTTAAACCAATTTTGTTCCTATAGAGGGTCTAATTTAGTCCTAAGCCAGATCTACTAAGAAACCCAAAGAGGATAAGATCTGATCCCTGTCCTGCTGCGCCCCTCCCCTGACTCAGGCAATGGCAAGGCCCTACTGAGGTGGATGACGCAAGGCGTCCATCCTCTGGAGGAGCGCAGTATGTTTCTGGGAATGGGCTGATTTGTTTTTTTATTTCTTTAATAAGTATAGTTCTCATTTCTCATATGACCATTAAGTATAAAGGAAAAATTATGACTTTCCCAATTAATACAACTACTTCTAAAGCATAGATCTCTTTGCTCTAAACGCAATGATTCAGCTGTGGAGTGTAAATTGTTAATGTCTAAAAAAAAAAAAACTCCCTGTATTCCTTTCAAGGAAGTTTTTGAGAAATTAAATTAAAATCTAGAGAAGGAAAATTAATGTTAAGAAGATAGATTAGTGCTTAGTACTGGGCAACTTGTTCTTGTTCCTGTGCACAATGGTTTGTGCTCTTACTTTTGTTTGGTTACAAGTAATAACAAATCAACTACTTGAAGTAACAATGGCACCGGTTCTAGTCAGTAAGTCAAGAAAGAATAGTCAAGGTATAGGCCAATAGTTTGGGACATTTGTAACTATTATTAAAAGTTAACTAAGCAGAAACAGCTCAAAGCAAAACTCGAACTGAAAGTACAAATGCTTGCTTATGCATAAGCCAAGATACATTCTTCTATCCTAATTGTAGCTACATAATATTTTGTTTTGTTTGAATAATGATTCCTGTTTTGTAACCACAAAGTACTGTAAGCCTGCCAAAATGAAAAGTATATATGATCAACTTCAGAAGTAAAGATTGGGATCAACACCTTCACTTTGGTGTCTGTGTCGTTTCTCCACCCCCTCTTTTGCTGTCTCCTCACCATCCGTTCATCTCCTGAGACCCCCTGTTGGAGCTGGTCTCTAACACTGTCCTTCAACCAACTTACAATCTAATGGGAAGAAGAACTCCATATGTGCAGGAAACTCGGTAACAATTCTATATAATCTACAAATTGTCATTATTTTCCCTTAGTGTTTGCTTGGGCAGCTCTGGGAATGGAGCACTTAATACTTGTCAAAGCCCCTCATTCCATCTTGAATATGCATTCCTCCAGGTCCTAGTTGGGCGTCTCAATTGTTTTCTAAACACTAGGGCAACACCTTGTGTAAATGTGCACTCAGTAATGGTTTGAAGAATGAAGAAGGTCTGTCAAGTACATCTATGGAGCAGAGTTTTTAAAAGATTCTTTAAAGACGGTACTGTGTGGGACCTAAAAGATCTAACAGAGTCTTGACAGAGGCGAGAGGACATTTCTGTTCAGTGGTTCTGGTGCAAATATCTTGCTGAGAAAAATAAAGCCTCTGTGGGCATAAGTGAGGCAGCATAGTTCAGCGGCTTCTGAGGAACTCAGTGTCTCCTGTCTCCTAAACATATCTCTTATGGAGACCATCGGCTCAGTTCCCACAGAACAAGCAGCTCTGCATGTTTCTTTCCTAATCAGTCATCTCAAAGTCAGGTGACCGAGAATGAAGTCACTTATGAGTGACCCCAAAATATAATATTTCTAAAGGAGGGGGGTTGTGTATGAAGTAGATTACTCACAAGCTTCAGAGATTTATTACAGTTAATAAATTGCTTGCAACTCCCCTCCCCAAGCATCCATGTGTTGTAAAATAAAGATGAAAACCCCTAGTTAGTGAATGAATACGTTTCTAAACATAACTTCTTCTACAATATTGATTTTTATTTAAACAGATATTTTGGTAGGTCTATTGTTATGCTATATTGTATCATAATGGAAATGTGTCCCTATACTTTCTCCCTAAAAATTATTCCTTTTTGTTCTGCTCATCAAAAGCAGAGGATTAACACTTAGCATTATCTATTGTTTACCATAAGTAATTTTCCACACACATCATGTCATTTAAGGAATTTAGGCATCCCAGGATTTCTGGTCATATTTTGGGTTTTCTTTCAATACTGGAGGCATCATGCTAAATCCCTCAGGTTTTGTGAAAACCTCTGAAGTTATTTCTACTCTGGCAATACAAGTAGTATTGTGAAAACTTAGACACACATAGAAAAGGTGCTACCATATGTCATTACATAAATGCCATCAAAATGGTAATGAAAATATGTACAATATTCTGTAATATGTTTTTAACGTGTAGGTGTATCCTGATTCTGGGATAGTGTTTTTGAAAATTGTGATAGTACATAAACTATTTACCAGCAACTCTCACAGAGAGGCGTAGATTTCTGGTTTTGGTGTGGCCCTTGCTGCTCTCCATACTATCACCTGGGCTGCAAAGAAAGGTCTTTCTAAAACTGGCTGTTGGTTTCCATTCACCACAAAACGGACCTGTTATTCTGAAAGTTGCCTGTCGAATATCTGTGGCCTCATGAAGGAGTCAAAATCCTCTGATCTCTTACAATTCATTTTCCTGTGATGGACATTTATAGAGGTCTGGGGCTGACCTGTTGGGAATATGCATCGTGCCTTTCCTCTGCAGCTGCTCTGGGACTCCTCAGTGTGCAAACACAACTCAAGGGCAACGACTTGAGTTCAACTGCAACAATGGAGAGCAGTTAATTTGCTGTTGGATTCATTAATGTCTTGGCAATCACCTGTTCCCAGCATGCAGCGAGAAGATCAGCATCCTCTCTCTTCTGGGATGTGGGTGAGCGAAGTTCAGAGTGAGATTTCTGCTAAGAAATTGTGGGTGGCTAAAACCTCAAGACTGCCTTCCCTTCCTGCTAGGGAGAGAAGGGGTCAGGGTGGGTGTACACTTATTGGGATGGATTTTGCATGGCGTATGAAGTTTTTCCTTCATGTTACATACTTTGCCAGATGGAAAGATATCAGAAGCCAGAATATTAAAAGCATCCCCACTATCTTTAGCTGATCCACTCCTGCTAAGGGCTGATCTCTTACCAAACCATGTATGACTTCGTGCTCCTTAATTTTATGATCCTGCTGATGCTCATGACCTGGTGAAGAAATTGTTTGCTATGGAGTTTAAAAGTAGGGAAAAAAAAGAGTCATCAAACAGCTCTTTCGAGCACTGATGGAGAAAAGACAACAAGCTTGAAAGTCTTGTAGTATTTTACTGCACAAAATAAAAATAAAAGTATTAGATAAAGAGGTAAGTCTCTAAAACTTAAAATTTTTCATAATACAATGGGGTTTTCTGTCGCGACCCCTTGCCAGTAACGAAGACGCAACTCGGGAATCTTCTTTCAGCGGTTTATTCAGGCCCTTGATATTTTTTCTACTGAATCCTCGGATGCCCCTCCCAGCCTTAATATAGCATCTCAAGCCCGAATGTGTTTCTGCCACGTGGAACTTTTTCATAGGGTGCTGAAAAACCATGCGCCAACTCTCCCAAATAAGGAGTTGTTTGTCACATACCACAGCAGAGTCAGCGCCATCTTGTAATGGCGACCATAATCTGCATAAGCGGCAGAGGAGGCTCACCACAGTTCCTCCTTTCTGTTTTCTTAAAACAATACAGGCGAGAGTAGAGGTCCTATCCCACTGTGCAGAAGTGGCTGCATAGTATGGCTCAGTCCTAAGGAGGGCCCTTCCCTAGACCTGACTCCATATCAGCCGACGCCTTTTTTCCTGGGACGGGGCGTGGACGCGTCAAACCCCCATGCAATAGGACATGCTCTCCTTGAGGTCCCGGTCCACTGCGGGATCACTAAAGTGCAGTGCCTTGCCTCACATCCTGTATTGTGACGATGGTGAAAAAAAGGGGGTAGCTGGGACTACCTCTGTAGGACAACCACAATTAAGTTGGCGACACCCTGAGAGAAAGGCACGGGCTTTAAAGCCATAGCTAAAGACCACTGTGGAAACCCTTCTGCGTGCAATGGCAACAAGACATGGAGAGTGCAAGGGCTTTCCAGCACTAGAAGAAAGACAAAAGAAGGACATGTCGAATCCAGTGCAATGTTAGAATCACTTGGGGTGTAACGACCATGTCAAAGGCACTATTGTGGAAACCCATCTGCGTGCAATGGCAGCAAGGCCAGCAGAGTGCAAGGGCTTTCCAACACTAAGAGAATAACGAGGAAAGACATGTCAATCCCAGTGCAATGTTACAATAACTTGGGGTGCAATGACCATGTCAAAGATTTACTGTTTAAGATGCACAAGCCAGACTTGAGGTGAGTTGCCATTTTCTAAAGCTGCAAGAGCTTATATGATCATAGCCTTATCGTGAGCACTGCGGGCCTTGAGATGACAGAGAAACCACATACAAAGAATTACACCAAAGCAACACATAGTACCATAAATGCCTACTCCCACCCACTCTTAAAAAAGGAAAAAGCAGAAGATATCCAATTAGTGAATTGACCCAAAGTCATGAGATCAACACGGGTGTTATTCAAGACAGCTATCTGAGTCAGTTGAGACTGGATCATGTCTTCCGCCGCCATGGACCAATTCCCGGCCAAATAGTCACTGATGATGCGGGAAGCATTCCTGGAATCATTAAATCTAACAGAGGTTATACATAAATGCGCACGTTGGTCAATGCAACCCAAAGGTACCAGGTCAGACAACTCTTCTATCTGAGCTTGAAGTATATCTATTCTTTGGTTAGCAGCTAAAATCCCTGGCAAAATATGTTGGTTAACTTTATTTTGAGATTCTAGTATGGTGGAAGTTTGTTGAACAACTTAATTAACAGTGACAGCTCTTTGCACCTGGCTGGCCATGGCTACTCCAGCCGTAACTGCAGCAGCAGCAAGGCCTGCATTATATAATGGCCCACCTATCTCTCTACAGACTTTCATCCAAGCCTCTATGCCTTTGTTTTTATAAGGAGTAATAGCTGCCTCACATTCTTTAGTATATTGTTCAAAGACCAATTGTTTAATCAAGGGCATGGCCCTATCAGGATCGCCAAAAATTTTTGCTGCAGCATTCACCATCCTAGCAACAAAGTCTGAGATCTGTATTGACTGTTCTCCAAACTTGAGAATGAAAAGTCCTCCCGGAGCCTTGGACTCCACCCACATACGGGGGCGGAACTACTGGAGGCACGGGGAAGGGTGAAGCAGCATCAAGTACTGGCTCCTCCTCTTCCCCAGAACTGGATTTATTACCCTTCTCACAACAGGCTTTTACATCTGTTGTTTCTCGTTTTTTCTTTTTTATCTTAGTCTTACGTAATTGTTGTAATAACTTGTCCAATTCCTCAGAACTGTCCGAGCTACTTGTGTCCTTGGGAGTTTTTAACACAGTCAAGTCCGGATAGAGCCTTCTTCTCTGTTTAACTTCAGACTCCCTTGTCTGTTCACCACTCTTACTCCTAATACTTTCTGCTACCTCGCTATGTGACCCCTCCGATTTTTCTTCATGCAATTGCTCAAGAACGGCCTGACCCTCGCTCACAGCTTTCTGGCATTTACCATCCATTATACACCCCCTCACTAATTTCCAAAGCGGAATGGTACCGCACTTTAAAGTTCCTTGTTTGTAAGCGAAATCCAGATCTTTCCCTAATTTGTCCCAACTGGGAATCGTGAGACTCCCTGAAAAAGCAAAACAAGGAGCTACAGAGTCAGTCTCTTCTAAAAACCTCTGTAATGTGCTCCGTTTCACTTTAAGTCACTTAGAACGCAGTAACCCGTCCAAGGCCAGCAAAATTGGGCTTGAGGAAGTAGCACCCATACTGTTCCAAGCAGTGTAAAGAAAGTGAAAGTATAAAACCCCGCTCTCTCCTTATTTACAGAGGAGCATCTTATTTTATTATTTTCCCCTGCTCTCTCTTTATCTACAGAGAAGCGTCTTATTTATTACTTTTTCCCCGCTGTCTCTTTATCTACAGAGGAGCTGCACCAGTTGATCGCGGATCCCACTTACCTGGGACAAACTGGTGCACCACCCCTGACCGCTGAAAGTTCTGGTTCCCGGGTTTCGGCACCACTTGTCGCGACACCTTGCCCGGAAGGAAGACGGAACTCGGGAATCTTCATTCAGCGGTTTATTCAGGCCCTTGATATTTCTTCTACTGAATCCTCGGATGCCCCTCCCAGCCTTAATATAGTATCTCAAGCCCCAATGCGAAGCTGCCACGTGGAACTTTCTCATAGGGTGCTGAAAAACCATGCGCCAACTCTCCCAAATAAAGAGTTGTTTGTCACATACCACAGTAAAGTCAGCGCCATCTTATAATGGCGACCATAATCTTCATAAGTGGCAGAGGCGGCTCACCACAGTTTTCCTAATGCTTAGGAGACACACATTAACAGTACTCCTAAAAGATCTTAGAATGATTACCATCAGCAAAAGGCAAAGCTAAAGCACATTTGATGAAGCACTTCACACATTCCAGGGTCCTCACAATAAAAGGAATGATAATGATGTGTTGTTAAGGGAGTGAGGAAATCAGAAGCTTTATTCACCACTCTTAGTAATAAGGTAAGCTGGTTCCACTGGTCTGAAAATGATCTGGAACTTTTTCAGAAAGTTAAATATGGAGTTAACGATCCACCTCTTCCACTCCTACTTACAAACTCAAGATAAATAAAAAAGTTGTCCATCATGATTTGTACATGAATGTTAATATAATGTTCATATTATATATAATTTTCATATTATATATACGAATCTTATTCATATTAGTCAAAAAGTGAAAATGACCAGGCAGGGCTTTAATCTAGCTACTCAAGAAGCTGAGGCAGGAGGATCACAAATTCAGGGACAACCTGGGCAAATTTACAAGACCCTGTCTCAAAAAAAATTTTTAAAAGGGTTGGGCTTTGCCTTAGTGGTAGAACATTGTTTAGTGTGCAGGAGGCTCCGGGTTCAATCTGCAGTACGACACCCACACAGACACAATGTAAAAATTACTATCCGGTGGGAAATGAACAAAGAAATGTGGCATTTTCATAACATGAAAATCAGTCACAATAAGAAGGAATAAACTAAAATACTTATAGAAGCTACAATATAACTGAAAATTGCAAACATCCTAAGTGAAAGGTGTCAGATCCAAAAGGCGTATATGGTATTACTTCATTAAAAATATCCACAGAAACTCGAGTGTTTACTTGGGTCTTTCCACATGTGAAGGAGAAACACAGAAATGGTGTTTATTTAAAACTTAGAATGAAGATCCATTAGGAAAACGCAAGTCAAAGTCACATTGCACATAGCACTTCACATTCACTAGTGTTGGCTAGAGCTGAAATACTGGGGGAAAGGAGATTGACTGCTTTGGGTATAGGCTTTTTTTGGAGAGAAAAGTAATAAAAAAATTCTGAAATACCTGTGGATTAGAGAACACAGGTGAGGTCACAATGTGTCACATACTTAGCACAGTGTGCTTCCCCTGGTTGGAGGGGCACCACAGTGGTCATGAGACACTGTGTATGGAGAGAGCGCTCTTGTAATTGCTGCTGAAGAGTTCACATATTTCTACAACTAAGACATTTCTTAGAATGAAACCATCATCTAGTTCTAATCTCACTATATAGTCTGTCTTTGACCAAGCTTCCTCAGGGCACTCTGGACCTCGTTGCTTCTCAGGCTGTGAATGATGGGCTTCAACATGGGGGTCACCACACAGAAGAGCACAGAGACCAGGGTGTCCGTGTCCAGCTTTCTCTGGGCCTGTCATAGTGGAAGTTTTCTGTTCCATAAAAGACCACCATGACAGTGAGGGGGGATGCACAGGTGGAGAAGGCCTTCCTCCTGCCCTGGGCAGAGGGAATCCCCAGGATGGCCGCCATGATGAGTGCATAGGAGCCTGCAGTGAAGAGGCAGGGGCTCAGGCCCATGGTGTCACTGACAACGTGGAGCGCAGACTCGTTGACAGAGGTTTCTGAGCAGGAGAGCTTCAGGAGCAATGGGGTGTCACAGAGAAAGTGGCTGAACTGGTGGGGCCCACACAGAGTGAGTGTGATGGCCAGCACCGTGTGTGTGACCAAATTCACCAGCCCACACAGCCAGGACCCAGTCACCAGGCTAACACAGACCTTCACACTCATGATGACTGGGTACTGAGGAGGACGGCAGGTGGCCATACAGCAGTCATGCTGGCCACACAGCCAGTAAGACGCCTTCTGTGCCAGCACTTGTCACCAAGAAGAAGATCTGGAAAAGGCAGCCCTCATAAGAAATGGCTTTCTTCTCCCAGAAGTAGTTCACGAGCAGTACTGGGAGGGTGGAGGATTTGTATCAGACGTCCAAGAAGCTCAAATTGCTGAGGAAAAAGTACATTGGAGTGTGGAGAGCAGGAATGACCCTGGTGGCAACTATTATAAACATGTTCCCCAGGAGAGTGGTCAGGTAAATGACCAGAAAGAGCAGGTAGAACCAGCCCTGTAGGTTGGAGTGGTTGGAAAATCCCACAAAGATGAATTCAATGACAAATGATTGATTGCTCATTACTAATGTTGTCATAGCTACAAAACAGAGAAAAAGAGACCATGATGAAAATGGACTGAGAGAAACCCAAACAGGTTTGTTAATCTGCAGCAACATGGCAAATAATATCGAATGAAAAGCAGCCTGGAGACTGATAACCTGTGGGACTGGTCTCAGGGAATCAGACCCATGGAGCCACACACATTTGCAGAGGTGATGGTGGGTGGGAGTAACCAGAGAATTGCTAGAAGTCAACAGAAAGACATTTGACCTCATCATGGTGTGAAGTCATTTCTCACTGTCTCAGTAATTTATGTCTCCTGTTGTCCTTTTATGTAAACATAGAATTTTTGGAGAAGTTCATTTTCATTGCAAATGTTAAGAAAAAAATTTACAAAGCAGAGTCATCATCTGCAGAAACAGTCGGTGTTGCCTTCAGCGTTTTCCAATGTAGAGTTTTTCTCATTTTACATCAATCTTGATCTCTGTGTTCGGAAAGGCAGAAGTTAACTATTCCTGTACAATGCTAAAATTATCAGGGCCAGAGCAAAATAGAGGAAAGAAGTTGATGAAGTGGGGTTGGATTGGCTATCTTAAGTATACAGGGAAGATCAGTGGAGTAGAAAGAGATTAAGAGGGCGGAGAGGTTTGGGAAGAAAGGAAATGTGAAAAGTCTTTACGCAGATCATGTTATGTGCACATGGAAGTCTAAAACAGGGGACTGCACCTGTATGTATATGTAGAAAGCACCAGTCAGAAATTAACAGATAAATGACCCAAAGAAAGATCAGTAGAGAAAGGACAATGGGGCCGGGAAAGGGAGGAAAATGGGGGGTGGGGACTGAATGGAGTAAATCAGATTTCATGCACGTCGGATCTTTTCCAAATCAACCCAACTTCTATGTATAACTATTATTCTCTAATAAAAAAAATAAGAAGATGACATGATTCTATCAGAAAAGAGTGAGATTTGAATTCTTCTTGACCTATTTGTATACCTTTAATTTTTTTCTTTTGTCCAATGGCTCTGGCAATTTCAAGGATAAAGCTTAATAGAAGTGGTGAAAGAGGAGGCACCCTGTCTGCTTCCAGTTTTTAGAGTGAATGCTTTCAAACTTTCTCCACTTAGAATGATGCTGCCTTGGGTTTAGCATAGATAGCTTTTACAATGCTTTTACAAAGTTTTTTCTGTCCCTAGTGTTTCTACTGTTTTGACAGGTAGGGGTGCAATATTTTGTTAAGTGCTTTTTCTGCATCTATTGAGATGATCAATAAACTTACATCTCTCTTAAATAAACTTAATCTCTCCCCTTTGCCTAAACATTCAGATCATCTCCAGTCCTATAAATATTTTAATGAACGTTTTCCTACATAAACATATGTGACCATTTCGAATTATCTCTTCAGAATTAAATTTAAATCTGACATAAAAAAAATTTGTTGTGCAGTTTCTATTTAAAACTAGCTCATGGGAGAAATTATATTAAGTGAAATAAGCCAGACACATACAGAGAAATAGCAGCTTTTTCACTTCTTTGTGGAAGCTAAAAAGTTGATCTCAGAGAAGTAGAGAGTAGAGGGGTGGTTATTGGAGCCTGGGAGAGAATCACAAAAATCATTGTGAGTCTGATTTCTCAAAGACGCATGTGAAGGACTGCCTGAAACATGCCCTCTGAGTGTGGTCTTTAAAAAAAAATAAGAGTGGTCTTTTAACAGGGTCCTCAGAAAATCTCTCTTCTCTCCTCAGTGGGCAGCAGGAGGTCAATGGGTCTGGCTGCCTAGGAGCTAGCTGTGGTGTGCAAATGGGCAGGACCAGGACGGCTGGAGAATCTCAATAATCACTAGTAGACCGCATTCTAGGTGAGGGCAGGCTGGAAACAGGCCATCCAGAAGGAAATGGCTTGAGCCCTGAAAATGATAGAATCTGTGGATTTAGGAAACTGTTGTGGGTCCAATCTACTCATAACACGTACTCCCTGGGTCAGTCCACGGTTGCCACAGTTACCACAGGCCTGAACAGAACAACCCGGAGGGGGAGATGCACTCTGGTCTCCTGGCTTGGAGGTTTGGTCTGGGACCAGCTGACCCATTGCTGCTGGCCTGTGATGATGTGGGACGCTGAGGTGGAAGGGAACAAGGGGGGAAGCGTTCCTAGCTCATGGCAGTCAGAAGGTTTGGGCGGGGGAGGGGACAGAAGGAGATAGTTCACAGGGGACAAGATGTGATTCCCCAGGGCATGTCCTGAGCCACACTTCACCTGCCCACACTCCTCTCAGTACAGTGGGCCCTTCAGATAATTAACCCACAAAATGGATGGATCCACAGATTAGGTCACAAGTCTCACAGTCTAATCATTTCACCTCGGAACAGTGCTTCTGTGGCTGACCCTGAGCTTTTGGTGGGGGTATACCTTATTTCTAAGCCATAATATCCCCTACAGTCCATGTGCTTTTGTTAGAATACCTTCATGTAGTCAGGGAGAGTAATCGGGTGCCAAAACAAGATTAAAAGGAAATATCTGGAAACTTAAGATGTGACATTTGGAGCTTGGGGAAAAGCTCTGAAGAGGAGCCCTGGGTGGAGCACTTTAATGTCCTGGTGACGAGGACACAAGAGCGCAACAGGTCTGTGGGGTAGGTGAGTGGGAGTGGGATCACTCATTAAAACATAAAAAAAAAATGAGAAGGAGCGTGTCTGGGGAGAGGAAAGGAGAAAAAGAGGTTGGGCCTGGAGTCTGGGTACCTGCGGGGTCTTTCCAAGGAGATTCCAGGAGGCAGCGGGACAGGATCCCAGGAGATAGGCCTTGGAGTCATGGCTTAGAGTGACTGTGGAAGTTACAGGTGCTCATAAAGCCAAAAGAGAGCAGGGTGAGTAGAGAGGGCCTGATGGACTGTGCAGAAAAGAAGGTGTTCAGAAGGAGGCTAACAAGCTATCAGCAATCATTCTGCATCACAGTGTCAAAGCTCTGCTCTCTGTACCAGGCGTTCTGTACCCCAGTCTAAAACCTCTGCTCCCTATAACAGTCCTTCAGCACCCCAGTCTTTATCCACTGTTCCCTGCAACAATCCTTCTCCTCCCCAGTCTCCAAGTTCTACTCTCTGAAACACTCCTTCTGCAACCCAGTCTCGAACATCTGCTCTAAGCAACAGTCCTTCTGCACCTCAGTCTGAAAACTCTGCTCTCAGCAACAATCATTCTGCACCCCAGTCTCCAACCTCTGCTCTCTTTAACAGTCTTTCTGCACCTCAGTCTCCAAACTCTGCTCTCTACAATATCCTTCTGCACCCCAGTCTTATAACTCTGCTCTCTTTAATAGGCCTTCTGCACCAGAGTCTCTAACCTCTGCTCTCTGCAGCAATCCTTCTGCACCCCAAGATCCAACATCTGCTCTCTGCAACAGTATTTCTGCACCTCAGTCTTAAAACGCTGCTCTCTGCAACAATCCTTCTGCACCCCAGTCTTAAACCTGTGCTCTTGTAACACTTCTTCTGCACCTCTGTCTCCAAAATGAACTCTGTAAGATCCTTCTGCAACCCAGTCTCGAAACTGTGCTATCTGCAACAGTCCTTCTACACCCCAGTCTCCAACCTCTGCTCTCTGCTTCAGTCCTTCTGAACACCAGTCTCCAACCTCTGAACTCTGCAAACTTTTTTCTGCAACCCAGTCTCCAACCCGTGCTCTCTGAAACTATCCTACTGCACCCCGGTCTCCAAACTCTGCTCTCTGTAGCGATGCTTCTGCACCTCAGTCTCCAAACTCTGCTCTCTGCAAGGATCCTTCTGCATCCCAGTCTCCCACATCTGCTCTCTGCAATGGTACTTCTACACCCCAGTCTCCAAAATCTGCTCTCTGTAACAGTCCTTCTGTACGGCAGTCTCCAACCTCTTCTCTCTATAACACTCCTTCTGCACCCCAATTTCCAAACTCTGCTCTCTGTAACAGTCCTTCTAAGCCTCAGTCTGAAACTTCTGCTCTCTGCAACAATCCTTCTTAATACCAGTCTCCAAACTGTGCTATCTGTAACAATCCTTCTGCACCCCAGTCCCCAAAATCTGCTTTCTGTAACAGGTCTTCTGCAACCAAGTCTCCAAACTCTGCTCTCTGTAACAGGCCTTCTGCACCCCAGTCTCCAACCGCTGCTCTCTGCAACGATCATTCTTCACCTCAGTCTTCAACCTCTGCTCTCTGCAACAGTCCTTCTGCACCCCAGTCTCCAAACTCTGCTCTCTGTAACAATCCTTCTGCACCTCAATCTCCAACCTCTGCTCTGCAACGGTTCTTCAGCACCCCAGTCTCCACACTATGTTATCTGTAACAGTCCTTCTGCACCCCAGTCTCCAATCTCTGCTCTCTGCAACATTCTTTCTGCACCCCAGTCTCCAACCTCTGCTTTCTGCTACAGTACTTCTGCAACCCAGTCTCCAACATCTGCTCTCTGTATCAGTCCTTTTGCACCTCAGTCTCCAAACTCTGCTCTCTGCAGCAGTCCTTTTACATACCAGTAACCAAAATCTGCTTTGTGTAATGATCTTTCTGCACCTTAGTTTCCAACCTCTGCTCTCTGAAACGATTCTTCTGCACCCCAGTCTCTAACCTCTGATCTCTGTATCAGTCCTTCTTCACCACAGTCTCCAAACTTTGCTCTCTGCCAAAGTCCTTATGCACCCAAGTCTTCAAACTCTGCTGTCTGCAACATTTCCTCTGCACCCCAGTCTCCAACCTGTGCTCTCTGTAACAGTCCTTCTGCACCCCAGTCTACAATATCTGCTCTCTGCAACGATCCTTCTTCTATCCAGTCTCCAAACTCTGCTCTCTGTAAAAGTCTTTTTGTATCGCAGTCTCCAAACTCTTCTCTTTGTAACAGTCCATCTGCTCCCCAATTGCCAACCTCTGTTTTCTGTAACAGTCCTTCTGCACCCCAGTCTGCAAACTCTTCTCTCTGGAATGATCTTTCGGCACCTCAGTCTCCAAACTCTGCTCTCTGTAAAAGTCCTTCTGCACCTCAGTCTCCATCCTTTGCTCTCTGTAATTGTCCTTCTGCACCCCAGTCTCCAGTCTCTGATCTCTGTAACAATTCTTCTGCACCTCTGTCTCCAACGTCTGCTCTCTGTATCAGTCCTAATGCACCCCAGTCTTTAATATCTGCTCTCTGAAATGGTTCTTCTGCACGCCAGTCTCCAAATACTTCTCTCTATAACGCTCCTTCTGCACCCCAATTTCCGAACTCTGCTCTCTGTAACAGTCCTTCTAAGCCTCAGTCTGAAACTTCTGCTCTCTGCAACAGTCCTTCTAAACAGCAGTCTCCAAACTGTGCTATCTGTAACAATCCTTCTGCACCCCAGTCTCCAACATCTGCTCTCTGTAACAGGTTTTCTAAAACCCTGTCTTCGAACTCTGGTCTCTGTAACAGGCCTACTTCACCCCATTCTTTAACCTCTGCTCTCTGCAAAAGTCTTTCTAAACCCCAGTCTCGAAACTCTGCTCTCTGCAACGATCCTCCTGCATCCCATTCTCTAACGTCTGCTCTCTGTAAGATCCTTCTGCACCCCGTTCTCCAAACTTTGCTCTCTGTAACAGTCATTCTGCACCTCAGTCTCCCACCTCATCTCTCTGCAATGGCCCTTGTGCACCTCAGTATCCAACCTCTGTTCTCTGCAGCTGTCCTTCTGCACCCCAGGCTACAAACTTTGCTCTCTGAAACAGTCCTTCTGCACCCCAGTCTCCAAACTCTACTTTTCGTTTCAGTTATTCTGCACCCCAGTCTAAAACCTCTGCTCTCTGTAACAGTCCATCTGCACCTCAGTCTCCAACCTCTGCTCTCTGCAAATGTCTTATTATACCCCAGTATCCAACATCTGCTCTCAGCAACGATCTTTCTGCATCCCAGTCTCCAACGTCTGTCCTCTGCTACAGTCCTTCTGCACCACAGTCTCCAACCTCTGCTCTCTGCAACATTTCTTCTGCAACCCAGTATCCAACCTGTGCTCTCTGAAACTATCCTACTGCACCCCGGTCTCCAAACTCTGCTCTCAGCAACGATCTTTCTTCATCCCAGTCTCCAACGTCTGCTCTCTGCAACAGTCCTTCTACACCCCAGTCTCCAACCTCTGCTCTCTGCTACAGTCCTTCTGCACCCCAGTCTCCAACCTCTGCTCTCTGCAACATTTCTTCTGCAACCCAGTATCCAACCTGTGCTCTCTGAAACTATACTACTGCACCCCGGTCTCCAAACTCTGCTCTCTGTAGCGATCCTTCTGCACCTCAGTCTCCAACCTCTGTTCTCTGCAACGATTTTTCTGCATCCCAGTATTTCACATCTGCTCTCTGCAATGGTCTTTCTGCACCCCAGTCTTCAAACTATGCTCTCTGTAACAGTCCTTCTGTATGACAGTCTCCAACCTTTTCTCGCCAGAACGGTCGTTCTGCACCCCAATTTCCAAACTCTGCTCTCTGTAACAGTCCTTCTAAGCCTCAGTCTGAAACTTCTGCTCTCTGCAACAATCCTTCTAAACCCAAGTCTCCAAACTGTGCTATCTGTAACAATCCATCTGCAGCCCAGTCCCCAATATTTGCTCTCTGTAACAGGTCTCCTGCTACCCAGTCTCCAAACTCTGCTATTTGTAACAGGCCTTCTGCACCCCAGTCTCCAACCTCTGCTCCCTGCAAAAGACTTCTACACCCCAGTCTCCAACCTTTGCTCTCTGCAAAGATCCTTCTGCATCCCAGTCTCCAACGTCTGCTCTCTGTAAGATCCTTCTGCACCCAGTTCTCCAAACTTTGCTCTCTGAAACAGTCATTCTTCACCTCAGTCTACAACCTCATCTCTCTGCAACGGCCCTTGTGCACCCCAGTATCCAACCTCTGTTCTCTGCAGCTGTCCTCCTACACACCAGGCTACAAACTCTGCTCTCTGTAACAGTCCTTCTGCACCCCAGTCTCCAAACTCTACTTTCCGTATCAGTTATTCTGCACCCCAGTCTAAAACCTCTTCTCTCTGTAACAGTCCTTCTGCACCTCAGTCTCCAACGTTTCCTCTCTGCTACAGTCCTTCTGCACCCAATTCTCCAACCTCTGCTCTCTTCAACATTTCTTTTGCACCCCAGTCTCCAACTTGTGCTCTCTGAAACTATCCTACTGCACCCCAGTCTCCAAACTCTGCTCTCTGTAGAGATCCTTCTGCACTTCCTTCTCCAACATCTGCTCTCTGCAATAGTTTTTCTATACCACAGTCTTTAAAGTCTGGTCTCTGTAACGGTCCTTCTGAATCCCAGTCTCCAACCTCTGCTCTCTGCAACAGTCCTTCTGCACCCCAGTATCCTAGCTCTACTCTCTGTAACAGTCCTTCTGCGCATCAGTGTCCATCCTCTGCTGTCTGTAAGGATCCTTCTGCACCTCATGTCCAAACTCTGCTCTCTGTAACAGTCTCCAAACTCTGTTTTCTGTAACAGTCATTTTAGAGCACTTTTCCACACTCTGCTCTCTGGTACAGGCCTTCTGAAACCCAGTCTCCAACCTCTGCTCTCTGCAATGATCCTTCTGCACCCCAGTCTCCAACGTCTCCTCTCCTCAACAGTCCTTCTGTACCTCAGTCTCCAAATTCTGCTCTCTGCAACAGTTCTTCTGCACCCCAGTCTTCAACCTCTGCTCTGTGTAACAGTCCTTCTGCACCCCAGTCTCCAACCTCTGCTCTCTGTAAAAATCCTTCTGCACCCCAGTCTCCAACCTCTGCTCTCTGCAAAAGTCTTTTTGCATCGCAGTCTCCAACCTCTGCTCTCTGCAACGATCCTTCTGACCCCAGTCTCCAATGTCTCCTCTCCTCAACAGTCCTTCTGCACCTCAGTCTCCAAATTCTGCTCTCTGCAACATCTTCTACACCCCAGTCTTCAACCTCTGCTCTGTGTAACAGTCCTTCTGCACCCCAGTCTCCTACCTCTGCTCTGTGTAACAATCATTCTGCACCCCAGTCTCCAACCTCTGCTCTCCGTAACAGTCCTTCTGCACCATATTCTCCAACCTCTGCTCTCGGTTACAGTATTTCTATACCACAATCTCCAACCTATGCTTTCTGTAACGGTCCCTCTACCCCAATTTCCAACCTCTGCTTTCTGTAACAGTCCTTCTGCACCTCGATCACCAAACTCTGCTCTCTGTAACAGTCCTGATGCACCTCAGTCTCCGACCTCTGCTCTCTGTTACAGTCCTTCTGCACCTTAGTCTGAAACCTCTGCTCTCTGCACGATCATTCTGGACCCCAGTCTCCAAACACTTCTCTCTGTAATATTCATCCTGCCCCACAGTCACCAACCACTGCTCTCTGTAAGATCCTTCTGCAACCCAGCCTCAAAACTTTGCTATCTATAACAGTCCTTCTGCAACCCAGTCTCCAACCTCTGCTCTCTGTTGCAGGACTTATGCACCTCAGTCTCCAAACTCTGCTCTCTTAAAAAGTCCTTCTGCATGACAGTCTGCAACCTCTGCTCTCTGTAACGGTCTTTCTGCACCCCAGTCTCACACCTCTGCTTTTTGTATCATAATTCTTCACCCGAGTCTCCAACGTCTGCTGTGTGTAACAATCCTTCTGCATCCCAGTCTCCAACCTCTGCTTTCTGCAACATTCCTTCTGCACCCCAGTCTCCAACCTGTGCTCTCTGTAACAGTCCTTCTGCACCGAAGTCTCCCACCTCTTCTCTCTGTAACGATCCTTCTGCAGCCCGGTCTCCACCTCTTCTGTCTTCAATGATTTTTCTGCAACTCAGTATCAAACTTCAGCTCTTTTCAATGATCCTTCTGCACCCCAGTCTCCAAACTCTACTCTCTGAACCTATTTTTCTGCACCTCCGTCTCCAACCTCTGCTCTCTGCAACCGTCGTTCTGCACCCCTGTCTCCAACCACTGCTCTCTGCAACAATCCTTATGCACCCCAGTCTTCAACATCTGCTCTCTGTAACGGTCCTTCTGCACCCCAGTCACAAAACTCTGCTTTCTGTGAAAGTCCTTCTGAACCAGGGTTTCCAACCGCTGCTCTCTGTAACAGTCCTTCTGCACCTCTGTCTCCAAACTCTGAACTCTGCAACCTTACTTGTGCACCCCATTCTCTAAAATCTGCTCTCTGTAACAGTCCTTCTGCACTCCATTCTCTAACCTCTGGTCTCTGCAACAGTTCTTCTGTAACACAGTCTCCAACCTCTGCTCTCCGTAATGGTCCTTCTGCACCCCAGTCTCAACCTCTGCTTTCTGTATCAGTAATTCTGCACCCCAGTCTCCAAACTTTGCTCTCTGTAACATTCTTTCTGCACCTCAGTCTCCAACGTCTTCTCTCTGCGACAGTTCTTCTGCACCCTAGTCTCCAAACTCTGCTCTCAGCAACAGTTCTTCTAAACCCCAGTCTCCAACATCTGCACTCTGAAACAATTCGTCTATAAACCATTCTCGAACCTCTGCTCTCTTTAACAGTCCTCTTGTATTGCAGTCTTCAAACTCTGCTCTCTGCAACATTCCTTCTGCACCCCAGTCTCCAACATCTGCTTTCTGTATAAGTCTCTCTGAACCCCAGTCTCCAACCTCTGCTCTCTGTAACAGTCTTTCTGCACCTCAGTCTCCAAATTCTGCTCTCTGCAACAGTCCTTCTGCACCCCAGTCTCCAAACTCTGCTCTGTGTAACTGTCCTTCTGCTCCTTAGTCTCCAAATTCTGCTCTCTGTGAAAGTCCTTCTAGACCCCAGTCTCCATCATCTACTCTCTCCAACAGTCCTTCTGCACCCCAGTCTCCAACCTCTGCTCTCTGTAAGAGTCCATCTTTATTGGAGACTTCAACATCTGCTCTCTGTAATAGTCCTCCTGTACCCCAGTCTTCAACCTCTTCTTTTTGAATCATTTCTTCTGCACCCCTGTCTCAATCCTCTGCTCTCCATAAAAGTCCTTCTGCACCTCAGTCTCCAACTTCTGCTCTCTGCAACAGTTCCTTCTGCACCCAAATCTCCAGCTTCTGCTCTATGCACAAGTCCTTCTGCACCCCAGTATCCAACCTCTGCTCTCTGTAACAATCCTTCTGCACCACAGTCTTCAAATTCTGCTCTCTGCAGAAGTCCTTCTTCACCCCAGTCTCCAACCTCTTCTCATTGTAATATGCTTCTGTACCCCAGTGTCCAAACTCTACTCTCTGTAACAGTTCTTCTGCACCACAGTCTCCAAACTCTGCTCTCTGTTACAATCCTTCTGCACCTCAGTCTCCAAACTCTGCTCTCTGCAATGGTCCTTCTGCAACCCTGTCTTAAACCTCTGTTCTTCCAACAGTGTTTCCGCTCCCCAGTCTCCTATCTCTGCTCTCTGTAAAAGTCCTTTTATACCCCAGTCTCCAATCTCTGCTCTTTGTAAAGGTCCTTCTGCACCCATGTCTCAAATCTCTGATCTCTGTAACAATAATTCTGCACCTAAGTCTCCAACCTCTGCTCTCTGCAAAGGTGCTTCTGCACCCTAGTCTCCAACCTCTGTTCTCTTCAACAGTCGTTCTGCACCCTAGTCTCAAACCTCTGTTCTCTATAGCAGTCCTTCTGTACCGGAGTCTCCAACTTCTGCTCTCTTATCCGTCCTTCTGCACCCCAGTCTCCAATCTCTGCTCTCTTTAACAATCTTTCTGCACCTCAGTCTCCAACCTGTGCTTTCTGCAAGACTCCTCCTGAACCCCCATCTCCAACTTCTGCTCTCTGCAAAATTCCTTCTGCACCCGAGTCTCCTACCTGTGCTCTCTGTAAAAGTGTTTTTGCATTCCAGTCTCAAACCTCTGCTCTCTGTAACGATGCTTCTGCACCCCAGTCTCTAACCTCTGCTCAATGCAATGATCTTTCTGCACCTCAGTCTCCAACTTCTGCTCTCTACAACGATCTTTTTGCACCACAGTCTCAAACATCTACACTCTGTAAGAGTCCTTCTACACCTCAGTCTCCAACCTCTGCTCTCTGCAACAGTTTTTTGCACCCCAATCTCCAACATCTGCTCTCTTAAACAGTCCCTCTATACCCCAGTCTCCAACCTCTGCTCTCTTAAACACTCCTTCTCCACCCCACTCTCCAACCTCTGCTCTCTGTAACAGTCCTTCTGCACCTCAGTCTCCCAACTCTGCTCTCTGAAAGAATCTTCTGCAACCCAGTCTTCAAACTTTGCTCTCTGTAACAGTTTTACTGCTCCCCAGTACCAACCTCTGCTCTCTTTAAGAGGCCTTCTGCACCACAGTCATCAACCTCTGCAATAATCCTTCTGCACCCGAGTCTCCAACCTCTGCTCTGTGTTACAGTCCTTCTGCACCTCAGTCTTAAACTTCTGCTCTGTATCAGTCCTGCACCCCTGTCTCCCACATCTACTCTTTGTAACAGTCCTTCTTCACCTCAGTCTTCAACCTCTGCTCTGTGTAACAGTCCTTCTGCACCCCAGTGTCCAACCTCTGCTATCTGCAAAGATCCTTTTGCATCCCAGTCTCCAACATCTGCTCACTGCAACAGTCCTTCTGCACCCAAGTCTCCAACATCTGATCTCTGCAACAGTCCTTCTGCACTTCAGTTTCAAAACTCTGCTTCACGTAAGATCCTTCTGCAACCCAGTCTCCAACCTCTGCTTTCTGCAACATTCCTTCTGCACCCCAGTCTCCAACCTGTGCTCTCTGTAAAAGTCCTTCTGTACCGCAGTCTCCCACCTCTTCTTTCTGTAACAATCCTTCTAGAGCCCAGTCTCCACCTCTGCTCTCTGTAACTGTTTTTCTGCAACTCAGAATCCAACTTCTGCTCTCTGCAACTGTCCTTCTGCACCCCAGTCTTCAACATCTGCTCTCTGCAACAGTCTTTCTCCAACCCAGTCTACAACCTCTGCTTTCTTCAACGGTCCTGCTGCAACCCAGTCTCCAACATCTGTTCTCTGCATCAGTCCTTCTACTGCCCAGTCTCCAACCTCTGCTCTGTGTAACAGTCCTTCTGTACCGCAGTCTCCAACCTCTGTTCTCTGTAACGGTCCTTCTCCACCCCAGTCTCAAACCTCTGCTTTCTGTATAAGTTCTTCTGAACAACGGTTTCCAACCTCTGCTCTCTGTAACAGTCCTTCTGCAACTCTGTCTCCAACCTCTGAACTCTGCAACCTTACTTCTGCACCCCATTCTCTAACATCTGCTCTCTGTAACAGTCCTTCTGCACCCCATTCTCTAACCTCTGCTCTGTGCAACAGTCCTTCTGTACCACAGTCTCCAACCTCTGCTCTCTGTAACGGTCCTTCTGCACCCCAGTCTAAACATCTGCTTTCGGTATCAGTGATTCTGCATCATAGTCTCCAAACTTTGCTCTCTGTAACATTCTTTGTGCACCTCAGTCTCCAACATCTGCTCTCTGGGACAGTTCTTCTGAACCCCAGTCTCCAACATCTGCACTCTGAAACGGTTCTTCTATAAACCATTCTTCCACCTCTGCTCTCTGTAACAGTCTTCCTTTATTGCTGTCTCCGAACTCTGCTCTCTGCAACGGTCCTTCTGCACCCTAGTCTCCAACCTCTGCTTTCTGTATCAGTCCTTCTGAACACCAGTCTCCAACCTCTGCTCTCTCTAACAGTCCTTCTGCAACTCAGTCTCAAAATTCTGCTCTCTGCAACAGTCCTTCTTCACCCAAGTCTCCAACACCTGCTCCCAGCAACAGTACTTCTTAACCCCATTCTCCAAACTCTGCTATGTGCAACAGTCCTTCTGCACCCCAGACTCCAACCTCTGCTCTCTGTATCAATGCTTCTAAAACTTGGTCTCCAACTCTGCTCTCTGCAATGGTCCTTTTGCACCTATGTCCCCAACCTTTACTCTATGTAACAGTCCTTCTGCACCTCAGTCTTCAACCTCTGCTCTCTGTAGGATCCTTCTGCAACCCAGCCTCCAAACTCTGCCGTCTGTAACAGTCGTTCTGCATTGCTTCACCAAACTCTGATCTCTGTAACAGGCCTTCTGCACCGCAGTCTTTAACCTCTGTTCTCTGTAACACTCCTTTTTCACTCCAGTATCAAACCTCTGCTCTCTACAAAGATTCTTCTGCACCCCAGTCTGCAACATCTGTAATCTCCAACAGTCCTTCTGCACCTCAGTCTGTAAACTCGGTTCTCTGCAACGATCCTTCTGCACCCAAGTCTCCAAACTCTGCTCTCTCTAACAGTCCTGTTCCACCTCAGTCTCCAACCTCTGCCCTCTGTAAGATCCTTCTGCAACCCTGTCTCCAAACTCTGCTCTCTGTAACAGTAATTCTGCACCCCAGTCTCCAACTTCTGCTCTCTGTCACAGTCTTTCTAAACCCCAGTTTCCAATCTCTGCTCTCTGCAACAGTCTTTCTGCACCCCAGTATCCAACTTCTGTTCTCTGTAACAATCCTTCTGCACCTCAGTTCCCAAACACTGACCTCTGCAATGGTCCTACTGTACCCCAGTCTATAGCCTCTGCTCTCTGCAATGATCCTTATGCACCCCAGTCTCAAACCTCTGCTCTCTGCAAAAGTCCTTCTGTACATCACTCTGAAAACTCTGCTCTCTGCAAGGATCCTTGTGCACCACAGTCTCTAAAATCTGCAACTCAGTGTCCAACATCTGCTCTATGTAACAGTCCTTCTGCACCCCTGTCTCCATCCTCTCCAATCTGTAAGATCCTTCTACACACCAGTTTCCTAACTCTGCTCTCTGTAAAATTCCTTTTTCAACCCAGTGTCCAACCTCTGCTCTCTGCAATGGTTCTTGTGCACAACAGTCTCCAACTTCTGTTCTCGGCAACAGTCCTTCTTCACCCCAGTCTCCAAACTCTGCTCTGGATATCATTTCTTCTGCACCTCAGTCTCCATCCTCTGCTTTATGTAAGATCTTTCTGCAACCCAGTCTCCAAACTCTGCTCACTGTAACAGTCCTTCTGCACCCCAGTCTCAAACCTCTGCTCTTTGCAACAGTTCGTCTGCACCGCAGTCTCCAACCTCTTCTCTCTGAAAGATCCTTCTGCACCCTAGTCTCCTACCTCTGATATCCGTAACAGTCTTTCTTCACCCCAGTCTGACACATCTGCTCACTATAACAATCCTTCTGCACCTCAGTCTCCAACATCTGCTCTCTGCAACGGTCCTTCTGCACCCCATTCTCAAACCTCTGTTGTCTGCAAGAGTCCTTCAGCATGTCAGTCTCCAACCTCTGCTCCCTGCAAAAATCCTTATGCACCCCAGTCTCCAAACATTGCTCTCGGTAACATTTCTTCTGCACCTCAGTCTCCAATCTCTGCTCTCTGTAACAGTCCTTTTGCACGCCAGTCTCCAACCTCTGCTCTGAGCAACAGTTCCTCTGCACCCCACTCTCCAACCTCTGCTCTCTGTAAGATCCTTCTGCACCCCAACAATCTCCAAACTCTGATCTCTGTATCAGTCCTTTTTCACCCCAGTCTCCAACCTCTGCTTCCTGCAACAATCCTTCTGCACCCCAGTCTCCAACTTCAGCTCTCTGCAACAGTTCTTCTGCACCCCAGTCTTTGACTTCAACTCTCTGAAACAGACTGTCTGCATCCCATTCACATACCTCTGCACTCTGCAACAGTCCTTCTATACTGCAGTCTCCAACCTATGCTCTCTGTAAGGTTCATTCTGGACCCAAGTCTCCAACCTCTTCTTTCTGTATAGTTCCTTCTGCACCCAAGTCTACAAACTCTGCTCTCTGTAACTATCCTTCTGCATCTCAGTCATTAACATCTGCTCTCTATAACAGTCCTTCTGCACCCCAGTCTCCAAACTCTGCTCTCTGCAACACTCCTTCTACACTCAAGTCTTCAACCTCTGCTCTGTGTAACAGTCCTTCTGCAAAGCAGTTTCCAATCTCTTCTCTCTGTAAGGATCCTTCTGCATCCCGGTCTCCAACATTTGCTCTCTGCAACCGTCCTTCTTCACCCCAGTCTCCAACCTCTTCTCTCTGCAACACTCCTTCTGCAACCCAGTCTCCAACCTCTGCTCTCTGTAACAATCCTTCTTCACCTCAGTCTCAAAATTCTTCTCTCTATAACAGTTTTTCTGCACCTCATTCTCCAACCTCTTCTCTCTGTAGAAACCTTCTCCAACCTAGTCTACAAACTCTGCTCTCTGTAACAGTCCTTCTGCACACCGGTCTCCAAACACTGCTCTCTGCACTGATCCTTCTTCACACCAGTCTCCAACCTCTGCTCTCTAAAACAGTAGTTCTGAACCCCAGTCTCCAACATTTGCTCTCTGCAACAGTCTTTCTGCAACTCAGTCTGAAAACTCTGCTGTCTGCAACTATCATTCTACACCTCAGTCTATTACCTCTGCTCTCTGTAAGACCCTTCTGCATCCCAGTCTCCAAACGCTGCTCTCTGTAACAGTCCTTCTCAACAACAGTTTAAAACCTCGGCTCTCTGTAAGAGGAATTCTGCAACCCAGTCTCAAAACTCTGCTCTCTGTAACAGGCCTTCTGAAACCCAGTCTCCAACCTCTTCTCTCTGCAATGATTCTTCTCCACAACAGTCTCAAACCTCTGCTCTCGGCAAAAGTCTTTCTGCATCCTTGTCTCCAAACTCTGCTCTCTGTAAGATCCTTATGCACTCCAGTCTCCAACCTCTCCTCTCTGTAATAATCCTTCTGCACCTCAGTCTCCAACATCTGCTCTCTGCCACAGTTCTTCTGCAACACAGTCTGAAAACTCTGCTCTCTGCAACGACCTTTCTGCACCCCAGTCTCCAACCTCTGCTCTCTGCAACACTCCTTCTGCACCTAAGTCTCCAACCTCTGCTCTATGTAACAGGACTTCTGCACCTGGGTCTCAATCCGCTGCTCTCTGCAACAGTCCTTCTTCACTCTAATCTCCAAACTCTTCTCTCTGCAACAGTCCTTCTGCACCCCAGTCTCCAACGTCTGCTGTCTGCAACAGTCCTTCTTCACCCCAGTCTCCAACCTCTGCTCCCTGCAACAGTCCTTCTGCAACACAGTCTCCAATCTCTGCCCTCTGTAATATTCTTCTGCACTCCAGTTTCCAAACTCTGCTCTCTGTAACATTCCTTCTCCAACCCAGTCTTTAACCTCTGCTTTCTGCAAGTGTCCTGAAGCACTCCAGTCTCCAACCTCTGTCCTCTGCAACAGTCTTTCTGGACTCCAGTCACCAAACTCTGCTTTCTGTATCAGTCTTTCTGAAGCCCAGTATCAAACCTCTGTTCTCTGTATCTATCCTTCTGCACCTCAGTCTCCAACGTGTTCTCTCTGTAACATTCCTTACGCACCCCAGTCTCCAACCTCTGCTCTCTGTAACAGTTTTTCTATACCGCAGTCTTCAAATCCTGATCTCTGTAATGGTCCTTCTGCACCCCAATTTCCCACCTCTACTTAGTGTAACAGTCCTTCTGCACCTCAGTCTCCAACCTCTGCTCTCTGTAACAGTCCTTCTGCAACTCAGTCTGACACCTCTGCTCTCTGCACGATCCTTCTGCACCCCCGTCTTCAACCAATACTCTCAGCAAAAGTCCTTCTGCACCCCAGTCTCCAACCTCTTCTCTCTACAATGATCCTACTGCATCCCAGTCTCCAACCTCTGATCTCTGCAACAGTTCTTCTGCACTTCAATCTCCAGCTTCTGCTCTCTGTAAGATTCTTCTGCACCCCTGTATCCAAACTCTGCTCTCTGTAACAGTCCTTCTGCACCCTAGTTACCAACATCTGCTCTCTGCAACAGACCTTCTAAACCCCAGTCTTCAACATCTACTCTCTGTAACAGTCATTCTGCACCTCAGTCTGAAAACTCTGCTCTCTGCAACGACCCTTTTGCACCCAAGTCTCCTACCTCTGCTCTCTGCAACGACCCTTCTACACCCAAGTCTCCTACCTCTGCTCTCTGTAACAATCCTTTTGCACCTTAGTCTCCCAAATGTGCTCTCAGTTTGATCCTTCTGCAACCCAATCTTTAAACTCTGCACTCTGTAAAGTCCTTCTGCACAACAGTCTCCAACCTCTGCTCTCTATAACAGGACTTCTGGAACCCAGTCTCCAAACTCTGCTCTCTGTGATAGGCGTTCTGCACCCCAGTCTCCAACCTCTTCTCTCTGCAACGATTCTTCTCCACCCAAGTCTCCTACATCTACTCTCTGCCACAGTCCGTTTGCACCCCAGTCTGCAATCTCTACTCTCTCTAAGATCCATCTGAACCCCAGTCTCCAACCTCTGCTCTATGTAACAGTCCTTCAGCAACCCAGTCTCCAAAATCTGTTCTCTGTAACAGTTTTTCTGCACCTCAGTTTCCAAACTCTGCATTGTTTAACAGTCCTTCTGCACCCCAGTCTAAAACATCTGCTCTCTGCAACAGTCCTTCTGCACCCCAGTCTCCAAACTCTGCTATCTGCAACAGTCCTTCTGCACCCCATTCTCCAAACTCTGCTCTCTGCAACGATCTTTCTGCACCACAGTCTCTAACATCTGCTCTCTGCAACAGTCCTTCTGCACCTCAGTCTGAAAACTCTTCTCACTGTAACATTCCTTCTCCACCCCAGTCTCCAACCTCTGTCCTCTGCAACAGTCATTCTGCACCCCAGTCTCTGAGATCTGCTCTTTGTAACAGTCCTTCTGTACCAGAGACTCCAACTTCTGCTCTTTGTAACGGTCCTTCTACACCCCAGTCTCCAAACTCTGCTTTGTGTATCAGTCTGTCTGAACCCCAGTCTTCAACCTCTGTTCTCTGTATCTATCCTTTTGCACCTCAGTCTCAACCTGTGCTTTATGTAAGAGTCTTTCTGCACACCAGTCTCCAACCTCTGCTCTCGGTAACAGTCCTATACAGCATTCTCCAAACTCTGCTCTCCTTAAAGGTCCTTCTGCACACCAATTTCCAAAATCTGCTTCCTGTAACAGTCCTTCTGCACCTGAGTCTCTAAACTCTGCCCTCTGTAGAAGTTTTTCTACACCTCAGTCTTCAACCTATGCTCTCTGTAACAGTCCTTCTGCACCTCAGTCTGAAAATTCGGCTCTCTGCACGATCCTTCTGCACCCCAGTCTCCAACCACTGCTCTCGGTAACAGTCCCCCTGCACCTCAGTCTCCAATCTCTGCTCTCTGTAAAATCCTTCATCAACCCAGTCTCAAACCACTGCTCTCTGTAACAGACCTTCTGCACCCCTGTCTCTAAATTCTTCTCTCTGCAATGATTCTTCTCCACAACATTCTCAAACCTCTGCTTCCTGCAACAGTCCTTCTTCACCCCAGTCTCCAACCTCTGCTCTCTGTAGCAGTCCTTCTGCACCTCAGTCTTCAACCTCTGCTTTCTGCTACAGTCCTTCTGCACCCCATTCTCCAACCTCTGCTCTCTGAAACAGTCCTTTGCACCCCAGTCTCCAACATCTGCTCTCTGCAACAGTCATTCTGAACCACAGTCTCCAAACTCTGCTCTCTGTAACATCTTTCTGCACGCCAGTTTCCAAAATCTGCTCTCTCTAACATTCCTTCTCCACCGCAGTTTGTAACCTCTGCTTTCTTTGAGGGTCCTGCGGCACCCCAGTCTCCAACCTCTGCTCTAGAAAACAGTCCTATACCACAGGCTCCAAACTCTGCTCTCCTTATCGGTCCTTCTGTACCCCAATTTCCAAACTCTGCACATGAGTCTCCAAACTCTGCTCTCTGTAGCAGTTCTTCTACACCTCAGACTCCAACCTATGCTCTCTGTAACAGTCCTTCTTCACCAAAGTCTTCAACCTCTGCTTTCTGTATCAGTCTGTCTGAACCGTAGTCTCCAACCACTGTTCTCTGTAATATCCTTCTGAAACCCAGTCTCCAAAATCTGCTCTCTGTAACAGTGCTTCTGGACACCGCTCTCCTAACTCTGCTCTCATCAAAGATCCTTCCTCACCGAAGTCTCCAACCTCTGCACTCTGCAACAGTCCTTCTGCATCCCAGTCTTCAATATCTGCTCTCTGCAACAGTCCTTCTGCAACTCAGTCTGAAATCTGTGCTCTCTGCAATGTTCCTTCTGCACCTCAGTCTCCTAACTCTGCTCTTTGTAAGACCCTTCTGCAACCCAGTCTCCAGATTCTGCTCTTGTCAACAGTGCTTCTGCACCCTAGTCTCGAACCTCTGCTCTCTGTAAGATACTTATGCACTCCAGTCTCAAACCTCTGCTCTCTGTAACAATTCTTCTGCACCCCAGTCTCCAACATCTGCTCTCTGCAACAGTTCTTCTGCACCTCAGTCTGAAAACTGTGCTCTCTGCAATGACCGTTCTGCATCCCAGTCTCCAACCTCTACTCTCTGTAACAGTCCTTCTGCACCTCAGAATCCCAACTCTGCTCTCTGTAACACTCCTTCTGCACCTCAGTCTCCAACCTCTGCTCTCTGTAACAGTCATTCTGCACCCGAGTCTAAGACATCTGCTCTCTACAACAGTCCTTCTGCACCCCAGTCTCCAAACTCTGCTATCTGCAACGCTCCTTCTGGACCCCAGTCTCCAACGTCTGCTCTCTTCAACAGTCCTTCTGCACCACAGTCTCCAACCTCTGCTCTTTGTAAGATTCTTGTGCACTCCAGATTCCATACTCTGCACTCTGTAACATTTCTTCTCTACCCCAGTCTCCAAACTCTGTCCTCTGCAACAGTCCTTCTGCTCCCCAGTCTCCGACATCTGGTCTTTCTGTACCGCAGTCTCCAACCTGTGCTCTTTGTAACGGTCCTTCTGCACCCCAGTCTCCAACCTCTGCTTTCTGTATCAGTCTGTTTGAACCGCAGTCTCCAACCGCTGTTCTCTGTATCTATCCTTCTGCACCTCAGTCTCCAAAATCTGTTCTCTGCAAAGTTCCATCTGCACCTCAGTCTCCAACAGCTACTCTCTGTAACAGTTCTTCTGCACTTCAGTCTCCAACCTATGCTCTCTGTAGCATCCTTCTAAAACCCAGTCTCCATACTCTACTCTCTGTAACAATCCTTCTGCACACCAGTCTCCAACCTCTGCTCTCTGTAATGATCCTTCTTAACCCCAGTCTCCAATGTCTGCTTTCTGCAACAGTCCTTCTGCACCCCAGTCTCCAATATCTGCTCTCTGCAACAGTCATTCTGCAGTTCAGTTGGAAAACTCTGCTGTATGCAACGAACCTTTTTTTTAAATTGTTGGTCATTCAAAACATTACATATTTCTTAATATATCATATTTCACAGTTTGATTCAAGCAGGTTATGAACTCCCAACTTTACCCCGTATACAGATTGCAGTATCACATCAGTTACCCTTCCATTGATTGACATATTGCCTTTCTAGTGCCTGATGTATTCTGCTTTCTGTCCTATTCTCTACTATCCCCCCTCCCCTCCCCTCCCCTCCCCTTTTCTCTCTCTACCCCTTCTACTGTAAATCATTTCTTCCATTTATATTATCTTGTCTTACCCCTCCTTCCCTCTTATATATCATTTTGTATAACCCTGAGGATCGCCTTCCATTTCCATGCGATTTCCCTTCTCACTCCCTTTCCCTTCCACCTTTCATCCCTGTTTAATGTAAATCTTCTTCTCAAGCTCTTCGTCCCTACCCTGTCCTTGTTCACTCCCCTTATATCAAAGGAATCATTTGGTATTTTTTTTAAAGATTGACTAGCTTCACTTAGCATAATCTGCTCTAATGCCATCCATTTCCCTCCAAATTCTATGATTTTGTCATTTTTTAATGCAGAGTAATACTCCATTGTGTATAAATGCCACATTTTTTTTATCCATTCATCTATTGAAGGGCATCTAGGCTGATTCCATAATCTTGCTATAGTGAATGGTGCAGCTATGAACATCGATGTAGTCGTGTCTCTGTAGCATGCTCTTATTAGGTCTTTAGGGAATAGACCGAGAAGGGGAATAGCTGGGTCAAATGGTGGTTCCATTCCCAGATTTCCAAGAAATATCCATACTGCTTTCCAAATTGGCTGCACCAATTTGCAGTCCCACCAGCAATGAACAAGTGTGCCCTTTTCGCGCATCCTCTCCAGCACTTATTGTTGTTTGACTTCCTAATGGCTGCCAATCTTACTGGAGTGAGATGGTATCTAGGGTAGTTTTGATTTGCATTTCTCTTACTACCAGCGATGGTGAGCATTTTTTCATGTACTTATTGATTGATTGTATGTCCTTCTCTGAGAACTGTCTGTTCAGGTCCTTGGCCCATTTATTGATTGGGTTATTTGTTATCTTATTGTCTAATTTTTTGAGTTCTTTGTATATTCTGGTTATTAGGGCTCTATCTGAAGTGTGTGGATTAAAGATTTGTTCCCAGGATGTAGGCTCCCTGTTTATCTCTCTTATTGTTTCTTTTGCTGAAAAAAAACTTTTTAGTTTGAGTAAGTCCCATTTGTTGATTCTAGTTGTTAACTCTTGCGCTATGGGTGTCCTATTGAGGAATTTGGGGCCCGATCCCACAGTATGTAGATCATAACCAACTTTTTCTTCTATCAGATGCCGTGTCTCTGATTTAATATCAAGCTCCTTAATCCATTTTGAGTTAACTTTTGTGCATGGCGAGAGATAGGGATTCAGATTCATTTTGATGCAAATGAATTTCCAGTTTTCCCAGCACCATTTGTTGAAGATACTATCCTTCCTCCATTGCATGCTTTTAGCCCCTTTATCAAATATAAGATAGTTGTAGTTTTGTGGATTGGTTACTGTATCCTCTATTCTGTACCATTGTCCACCCGCCTGTTTTGGTACCAGTACCATGCTGTTTTTGTTACTATTGCTCTGTAGTATAGTTTGAAGACTAGTATCGCTATACCGCCTGATTCACACTTCCTGCTTAGCATTGTTTTTGCTATTCTGGGTCTTTTATTATTCCATATGAATTTCATGATTCTTTTATCTATTTCTACAAGAAATTCCGTTGGGATTTTGATTGTCATTGCATTGAACTTATAGAAAACTTTTGGTAATATCGCCATTTTGATGATGTTAGTTCTGCCTATCCATGAGCAGGGCATATTTTTCCATCTTCTAAGGTCTTCTTCTATATCTTTCTTTAGGGTTCTGTAATTTTCATTATATAAATCTTTCACCTCTTTTGTTAGGTTGATTCCCAAGTATTTTATTTTTGGGGTGATATTGTGAATGGAGTAGTTGTCCTCATTTCCGTTTCAGAGGATTTGTCGCTGATATACAGGAATGCCTTTGATTTATGCGAGTTGATCTTATATCCTACCACTTTGCTGAATTCATTTATTAGCTCTAATAGCTTCTTTGTAGACCCTTTTGGGTCTGCTAGGTATAGGATCATATCATCTGCAAATAGTGATAATTTAAGTTCTTCTTTTCCTATTTTTATGCCTTTAATTTCTTTCGTCTGTCTAATTGCTCTGGCCAGTGTTTCGAGGACTATGTTAAACAGAAGTGATGAGAGAGGGCATCCCTGTCTTGTACCAGATCTTAGAGGGAATGCCTTCAATTTTTCTCCATTCAGAATGATGCTGGCCTATGGCTTATCGTAGATTGCTTTTACAATGTTGAGGTATGTTCCAGTTATCCCTAATTTTTCTAGAGTTTTGAACATAAAGGGATGCTGTACTTTGTCGAATGCTTTTTCTGCATCTATCGAGATGATCATATGGTTCTTATTTTTAAGTCTATTGATGTGGTGAATAACATTTATTGATTTCCGTATATTGAACCAGCCTTGCATCCCAGGGATGAATCATACTTGATCATGGTGTATAATTTTTTTGATATGTATTTGAATCCGATTCGCCAGAATTTTATTGAGGATTTTTGCATCAAGGTTCATTAGAGATATTGGTCTGTAGTTTTCTTTCTTTGAAGTGTCTTTGTCTGGTTTCGGAATCAGGGTGATGTTGGCTTCGTAGAATGAATTTGGAAGTTCTCCCTCTTTTTCTATTTCCTGAAATAGCTTGAAAAGTATTGGTGTTAGTTCCTCTTTAAAGGTTTTGAAAAACTCTGCTGTATACCCATCCGGTCCTGGGCTTTTCTTAGTTGGTAATCTTTTGATGTTTTTTTCTATTTCCTCTATTGTTATTGGTCTGTTTAGGTTGTCTATATCCTCCTGACTCAATCTGGGCAGGTCATAAGACTTAAGGAATTTATCTATGCCTTCACTATCTTCTATTTTATTGGAGTATAAGGATTCAAAATAATTTCTGATTATCTTCTGTATTTCTGAAGTGTCTGTTGTGATATTACCTTTTTCATCCCGTATGTTAGTAATTTGAGTTCTCTCTCTTCTTCTCTTCGTTAGCATGGCTAAGGGTCTGTCAATTTTATTTATTTTTTCAAAGAACCAACTTTTAGTCTTGTCAATTTTTTCAATTTTTTTTGTTTCAATTTCATTTATTTCAGCTCTGATTTTAATTATTTCTTGCCTTCTACTTCTTTTGCTGTAGTTTTGCTCTTCTTTTTCTAGGATTTTGAGATGAAGTATGAGATCATTTATTTGTTGGTTTTTTTCTTTTTTTGAGGAATGAACTCCAAGCAATGAATTTTCCTCTTAGAACTGCTTTCAATGTGTCCCATAGATTCCGATATGTTGTGTCTCTGTTTTCATTTAACTCTAGGAATTTTTTAATTTCCTCCTTGATGTCTTCTAAAACCCATTGATCATTCAGCAACCTATTCTTCATTCTCCAAATGATGCTTGGTTTTTCCTTCCTTCTTTTATCATTGATTTTCAGTTTTATTCCATTATGATCAGATAAGATTCATGATATTATCTCTACCCCTTATATTGTCTAAGAGTTGCCCTGTGACATAATATATGGTCTATTTTTGAGAAGGTTCCATGTGCTGCTTAGAAAAAAGTGTAACTACTTGATTTTGGGTGGTATAGTCTATATATGTCAATTAAGTCTAGGTTGTTAATTGTGTTATTGAGTTCTATAGTTTCCTTATTTAACTTTTGTTTGTAAGATCTGTCCAGTGGTGAGAGAGGTGTGTTGAAGTCTCCCATGATTATTGTATGGTGTTCTATTAGACTCTTGAACTTGAGAAGAGTTTGCTTGATGAACACAGCTGCACCATTATTTGGGGCATATATATTTATGATTGTTATGTCTTGTTGGTGTATGGTTCCCTTGAGCAGTATGAAGTGTCTTTCTTTATCCCTTTTGATTAAATTTGCCTTGAAATCTATTTTATTAGATATGAGTATGGACACTCCTGCTTGTTTCCGCATTCCATATGAGTGGTATGATTTTTCCCAACCTTTCACCTTCAGTCTATGGATATCTTTTTCTATCAGATGCGTCTCCTGTAGGCAGCATATGGTTGGGTCTTCTTTTGTGATCCATTCTACTAGCCTGTGTCTCTTAATTGGTGAATTTAAGCCATTAACATTTAGGGTTATTATTGAGATATGATTTGTTTTTCTAGCCATATTTGTTTATTGATGTTACTAAACCTAATTTGTTATCCTCTTTGACTACTTTCCCCCCTTTACTGTCCTATCTCCCATTGTTGGTTTTCAATGTTATTTTACATTTCCTCTTCTTGTAATGTTTGCCAAGGATTTTTTGAAGAGATGGTTTTCTAGCTGCGAATTCTTTTAACTTTTGTTTATCATGGAAGGTTTTAATTTCATCTTCTATCCTGAAGCTTAATTTCGCCGGATACACGATTCTTGGTTGGAACCCATTTTCTTTCAGTATTAGAAATATGTTATTCCAGGATCTTCTAGCTTTCAGAATCTGTGTTGAGAGATCAGCTGTTATCATGATTGGTTTGCCCCTAAATGTAATCTGCTTTCTTTCTCTTGCAGCTTTTAAAATTCTCTCCTTATTCTGTATGTTGGACATCTTCATTATAATGTGTCTAGGTGTGGATCTCTTATGATTTTGCACATTCAGCGTCCTGTAGGCTTCTAGGATTTGTGATTCCGTCTCATTCTTCAAGTCTGGGAAGTTTTCTTGTATAATCTCACTGAATAGGCAGTTTATTCCTTTGGTTTGGAGCTCTGTGCCTTCCTGTATCCCAATGACTCTTAAGTTTGGTCTTTTGATATTGTCCCATAATTCTTGGATATTCTTCTCATGGTTTCTTAGCAGGCTTGCTGAGCTGTCTATGTTCTTTTCCAGTTGAAATACTTTGTTTTCATTGTCTGATGTTCTCTCTTCTAAGTGATCTAATCTGCTAATAGTATTCTCAATTGAGTTTTTAAGTTGGTTTAATGATTCCTGCATTTCTAGGATTTCAATTTGTTTGTTTTTTATTACCTCTATCTCCCTGTGAAATTGATCTTTTACTTCCTGGATTTGTTTGTCAATGTGATCTTTCATTGTCTGATTTTGCTATCTCATGTCTTCTTTGAGACTCCAGATCATCTGAAGCATATATATCCTGTACTCTTTATCTGACATTCCGTCTGTTGCAGCTATTACCTCTTCTAAAGTTGAGTTGACCTGCATTGCTTGTGGTCCTTTCTTCCATTGTCTTTTCATACTGCTCACGTTTCTTTCTGCTTGGTACAACCTTCTGCATCTCAGTCTCCCAACTCTGCTCTCTGTAAGAACCTTCTGAAACCCAGTCTTTAAACTCTGCATTTGGTAATCGTCCTTCTGCACAACAGTCTCCAACCTCTGCTCTCTGCAACAGGACTTCTGCAACCCAATTTCCAACCACTGCTCTCTGTAACAGGCCTTCTGCACCCTAGTCTCCAAACACTTCTCTCTGCAAAGATTCTTCTTCACACCAGTCTACAACCTCTGCTCTCTGCAACAGTTTCTTGCACCACAGTCTCCAAAATCTGCTCTTTTTAAGATCCATCTGAACCCCAGTCTTCAACCTCTGCTCTCTGTAACAGTCCTTCTGCACCTCATTCTCCAACCTCTGCTCTCTGCAACAGTCTTTCTGAACCCCACTCTCCAATCTCTGCTCTCTGCAACAGTCCGTCTGCACCCCAGTCTCAAAAAACTGCTGTCTGCAACAGTCCTTCTACACCCCAGTCTCCAACTCTGCTTTCTGCAACGATCTTTCTGAACCCCAGTCTCCAACGTCTGCTCTCTGCAAGAGTCCTTCTGGACCACAGCCTCCAAGCTCTGCTCTCTGTAACAATCCTTCTGCACCCCTGTCTGCAACCTCTGCTCTTTGTAAGATCCTCCTGCAACCCAGTTTCAAACTCTGCTCTCTGTAACAGTGCTTCTGCCAACCAGTCTCCAACCTCTGCTCTCTGCAACGATCCTTCTTCACTAAAGTCTCCAACCTGTGCTCTCTGCAACAGTCATTCTACACCCCAGTCTCCAATATCTGCTCGCTCTCTGCAACAGTCCTTTTGCACCTCACTCTAAAAAGTCTGCTCACTGCAAGGACCCTTGTGCACAACAGTCTCCTTCTTCTGCTGTCTGTAACAGTCCTTCTGCACCTCATTCTCCCAACTCTGCTCTTTGTAAGATCCTTCTACAACCCAGTCTTTAAACTCTGCACTCTGTAACAGTCCTTCTGCACAACAGTCTCCAAACTCTGCTCTCTGTCACAAGTCTACTGCCACCCAGTCTCCAAACTCTGCTCTCTGTAATATGACTTCTGCACCCCAGTCTCCAACCTCTTCTCTCTGCAACAATTCTTCTCCACCCCAGTCTCCAGAACCTGCTCTCTGCAACAGTCCTTTTGCACCCCAATCTCAAACTCTGCTCTTTGTAAGATACATCTGAATCCCAGGCTCCAAACTCTGCTCTCTGTAACAGTCCTCTGCACCCCAGTCTCCAAACACTGCTCTCTGTAACAGTCCTTCTGCCCCTCAGTCTCCAACCTCTGCTCTGTATAAGTCCTTCTGCACCCCAGTCTCTAAAATCTGCTCTCTGCCACAGTCCTTCTAGACTCCAGTCTCCAATATCTGCTCTCTGGAACAGTCCTTCTGCACCCCAGTCTCAAAACTCCGCTCTCTGCAACGATTATTCTGGACCCCAGTTACCAACGTCTGCTCTCTGCAACAGTCCTTCTGCAACACAGTCTCCAACTTCTTCTTTTTGTAAAATCCTTCTGCAGTCTAGTTTCCAAACTCTGCTCTCTGTAATATTCCTTCTTCACCAGAGTATCAAACATCTGTCTTCTGCAACAGTCCATCTGCTCCCCAGTCTCCGAGATCTGCTCTCTGTAGCAGTCCTTCTGTACCACAGTCTCCAACCTCTGCTCTTTGTAACGGTCTTCTACACCCCAGTCTCCAAACTCTGCTTTCTGTATCAGTCTGTCTGAACCACAGTCTCCAACCTCTGTTCTCTGTATCTATCCTTCTGCACCTCAGTCTCTAATCTGTGCTCTATGTAAGAGTCCTTCTGCACCACAGTCTCCAACGTCTTTTCTCGGTAACAGTCCTATACTGCAGTCTCCAAACTCTGCTCTCTGTAACGGTGCTTCTGCAACCAAATTTCCAAACTCTGCTCTCTATAAAAGTCCTTCTTAAACTCAGTCTCCATGCTCTGCTCTCTGAAACAGTCCTTCTCTACCTCAGTCTGCAACCTCTGCTCTCTGCAATAGTCCTCCTTCACCAAGTCTGCAATCTCTGCTCTCTGCAACAGTCCTTCTGCACCCCAGTCTCCAACATTTGCTCTCTGCAACAGTCCTTTTCCACCTCAGTCTCCAACCTCTGCTCTCAGCAACAATCCTTCTGCACCCAGGTCACCAACGTCTGCTTTCTGTATCAGTCCTTCTTCACCCCAGTCTCCAACGTCTGCTCTCTGTAACAGTACTTCTGCACCTCAGTCTCTAACCTCTACTCTCTGCAGCAGTTCTTCTCCACCCCAGTTTCCAACCTCTGCTCTCCGACAAAGTCTTTCTGGACGCCATTTTCCAACTGCTACTCTCTGCAACAGTCCTTGTACACCCCAGTCTTTCACATCTGCTCTCTCTAACAGTCCTTCTGCACCTCAGTCTGAAAACTCTGCTCTCTGCAACGTTCCTTCTGCACCTCAGTCTCCAAATATTCTCTCTGCAACAGTCCTTCTGCACCCCAGTCTCCAACCTCTGTTCTAAGCAAAAGTCTTTGTACACCCCAGCCTCCAAACTCTGCTCTTTGTAACAGTCCTTCTGTACTGCAGTCTCCAACCTCTGCTGTCTGTAATGGTCCTTCTGCACCCAAGACTCCAAACTCTACTTTCGATATCAGTTATTCTGTACCCAAGTCTCCAACCTCTGCTCTCTATAACAGTCTTCTTCACCTCATCTCCAACCTCTGCTCTCTGCAACAGTCCTTCTTCACCCCAGTCTCCAAATTTTTCTCTCTGAAACAGTCCTTCTACACCCCAGTCTCCAAACTCTGCTCTCTGCAACGATCCTTGTGCACCCCAGTCTTCAATCTCTGCTCTCTGCTACAGTCCTTCTTTACACCAGTCTCCAAACAGTGCTCTCTGCAACTGTCCTACTGCACCCCAGTCTCCAACCTATGTTTTCTGTAGCGATCCTTCTGCACCTCAGTCTTCAACCTCTGCTATCTGCATCAATCCTTTTTCACCACAATCTCCAAACTCTGCTCTCTGCAACACTCCTTCTGCACCCCAGTCTCCAAGCTCTGCTCTCTGTAACTATCCTTCTGCACATCAGTGTCGAAACTCTGCTCTCTTTAAAAAATTCGTGTTCACGTACGTCTCCAAACTCTTTTCCCTGTAAAAGACCTTCTACACCCCAGTCTCCAACCTCTGCTCTCTGTAACAGTTCTTCTGAACCCCAATCTTCAAACTTTGCACTCTGTAAAACTCCTTCTGCACCCCAGTCTCCATACTCTGCTCTCTGTAAGAATCTTTTTGCACCCCAGTCTCCAACCTCTCCTCTCTGTAAAAGTCCTACTTCACCTCAGTCTCGAAGTTCTGCAATCTGTAAAGGTCCTTCTGCATTTTAGTCTCCAACCTCTGCTCTCTGTAACAGTCCTTTTGCACCCCAGTCTCAAACATTTGTTCTCTGCAACAATCCTTCTTCTCCCCAGGTTCCAACCTCTGCTCTCTGCAACGGTTTTTCTGCACCCCAGTTTCCAAACTCTGCTCTTTGTAACAGTCCTACTGCACCTCAGTCTCCAAACTCTGCACTCTGCAACAGTCCTTCTGCACCCCAGTCTCCAACCTCTGCTCCAGGTAACAGTTCTACTGCACCCCAATCTCCAAACTCTGCTCTCTGTAACACTCCTTTTTCTCCCCAGTCTCCACACTCGGATCTCTGTAACAATCTTTCTGGACCACAGTCTCCAACCTCTGCTCTCTACAACAGTCCTTCTGCTCCTAAGTATCCAACGCCTATGCTCTACAAATGTCCTTCTCCCCCTCCGTCTCCAAACTCTGTTCTCTGTAAGATCCTTCTAAAACCCATTCGTCAATCTCTGCTCTGTGTAACAGTCCTTCTAAACCCCAGTCTCTGAACTCTGCTCTCTGTAACAGGCCTACTGCACCCCAGTCTTCAACCTCTGCTCTCTGTAACAGGCCTTCTGCACCCCATGATCCAATATCTGCTCTCTACTACAGACTTTATGCACATCAGTCTGAAAACTCTGCACTCTGAAACAATCCTTCTGGACCCCAGTTTCCAAACTTTGCTCTCTGAAACAGTCCTTCTGAAACTCAGTCTTCAAAATGCTCTCTGCAAGATCCTTCTGCAACCCTGTCTCGAAACTGTGCTATATGTAAAAGTGCTTCTGCACCCCAATCTCCAAACTCTGCTCTCTGTAACAGGCCTTCTGCACCCAGTCTCCATCCTCTTCTCTCTGCAACTATCCTTCTTCACCTCAGTCTCCAACCTGTGCTCTCTGCATAGTTTCTTCTGCACCCCAGTCTAAAAAACACTGTTCTCTGCATCAGTCCTTCTGCACCCAAGTGTCCAACCTCTGCTCTCTGTAACAGTCTTTCTGTACCGCAGTCTTCAACATCTGCTCTCTGTAATGGTCCTTTTGCACCAGAGTCTCCAACGTCTGCTTCTGTATCACTTCTTCTGCACCCCAGTCTCCAAAATCTGCTCTCTGTAACAGTTCTTCACACTTCAGTCTCCAACTTCTGCTCTCCGCAACGGTCCTTCTTCACCCCAGTCTCCAACTTCTGCTCTCTGCAACATTTCTATTGCACCCTTTTCTCCATCTGTGATCTCTGTAACTGTCCTTCGGAATTCCAGTCTCCAAACCCTTTTTTCTGCATTACTCCTTCTGCACCCCAGTCTCCAAACTCAGCACTCTCTAACAGTGCTTGTGTACCGCAGTCTCCAAACTCTTCTTTGTGTAATGGTCCTTCTGCACCCCAGTCTCCACACTCTGCTTTCTGTATCAGTTATTCTGCACCCAGTCTCAAAACTCTGCTCTCTGTAACAGTCTTTCTGCTCCTCAGTTACCAACCTCTGCTCTATGCAAAAGTCCTTCTGCACCCCAGTCTCAAACCTCTGCACTCTGCAAAAGTCCTTCTACACCCCAGTCTCAAACCTCTACTATCTGCAACGAACTTTCTGCACCCCAGTCTCAAACGTCTGCTCTATGCAACAGTTATTCTGCACCCCAGTCTCCATCCTCTGCTCTCTGTAAGAATCCTTCTGCACCCCAGTCTCCAACATCTTCTCTCTGTAAAATTTCGTTCTGTACTGCAGTCTCCAAAATCTGCTCTCTGCAACAGTCCTTCTGCAACCCAGTCTCCAACATCTACTCTCTGCAACAATCCTTCTTCACCTCAGTCTCCATCCTCTGCTCTTTTGCAAAAGTCTTTTTGCACCCAAGTCTCCAACCTCTGCTCTCTGTAACAATCCTTCTATAACGCACTCTCCAACCTCTGCTTTCTGTAAAGGTCCTTCTGCACCCCAGTCTCCAATGTCTGCTTTTTGTATCAGTCCTTCCGCACCTCAGTCTCCATCCTCTCCTCTCTGCAATGTTTTTCTGCACCCCAGTCTCCAACCTCTGCACTCTGCAACACTTTTTCTGCACCCCAGTCTCTAAACTGTGCTCTTTGTAACTGTCTATCTGACCCCAGTCTCCTACATTTGCTCTCTGAAACGATCCTTCTGTACCTCAGTCTCCAACCTTTGCTCTCTGTAAGGATTCTTCTGCAACTCAGTCTCCAATCTCTGCTTTCTGTGACAGTCCTTCTGCACCCCAGTCTCCAACATCTGCTCTCTGCAATGATCCTTTTTCTACCCAGTCTCCTATCTCTTCTCCCTGTAACAGTCCTTTTGTATCGCAGTCTCCAACCTCTTCTCTTTGTAACGGTCCATCTGCTCCCCACTTGCCAACCTTTGCTTTCTGTAAGAGTCCTTCTGCACCCCAGTCTCTAACCACTTCTCTCTACAAAAATCCGTCTGGACCTCAGACTCTAAAATCTGCTCTCTGCAACAGTCCTTCTGCGCCCCAGTCTCCAGATTCTGCTCTCTGTATGATCCTTTTGGACCTCAGTCTTCAACCTATGCTCTCTGCAACGATACTTCTTCAACACAGTCTCCAACCTCTGCTCTCTGCAATATCCTTCTGTACCCCAGTCTCGAAGATCTGCTCTCTGTAACAGTCCTTCTGCGCAACAGTGTCCAAACTCTGCTCTCTGTAAAAATTCTTCTTCACTTCAGTCTCTAAACTCTGTTCCCTGTAACAGGCCTTCTGCACCCCATTCTCCAACCTCTGCTCTCTGTAACAGTTCTTCTGAACCCAATCTCTGAACTCTGCACTATGTAAAATTCATTCTGCACCCCAGTCTCCATCATCTGCTTTATGTAAGAATCCTTTTGAACCCCAGTCTTCAACCTCTCCTCTTTGTAAAAGTCCTTCTCCACCTCAGTCTTGAAGTTTCTGCCATCTGTAACGGTCCTTCTGCACCCCAGTCTCCAACCTCTGCTCTCTGAAACGATCCTTATGCACCTCAGTCTCCAACCTCCGCTCTCTGTAACAGTCGTTCTGCACCCCAGTCTCAAATATCTGCTCTCTGCAGCGACCCTTCTTCTTGCCAGGTTCCAAGCTCTGCTCTCTGCAACGGTTTTTCTGCACCCCAGTCTCCAACCTCTGCTCTCGGTAACAGTTCTTCTGCACCCCAGTCTCCAAACTCTGCTCTCTGTAACACTCCTTTTGCTCCCCAGTCTTCACCCACTGATCTTTGTATCAATTTTTCTTGACCTCAGTCTTCAACCTCTTCTCTCTGCAACAGTCCTTTTGCTCCAAACTCTACACTTTGTAAAAGTCCTTCTGCACTCAGTCTCCAAACTCTGTTCTCTGTAAGATTCTCCTGCAACCCATACTTCAAACTCTGCTCTCTGTACCAGTCCTTCTGCACCCCAGTCTCCAAACTCTGCTCTCTGTAACAGGCCTTCTGCACCCAAGGATCTAACCTGTGCTCTCTGCAATGATACTTCTGCACCCCAGTCTCCAAACTCTGCTCTCTGTAACATTCCTTCTGAACCCCAGGATCCAAAATCTGCTCTCTGCTACAGTCTTTCTGCACATAAGTCTGAAACCTCTGCTCTCTGTGACAATCCTTCTGCACCCCAGTTTCCAAACTTTGTTCTCTGTAAAAGTCCTTCTGAACCTCAGTCTCCAAAATGCTCTCTGTAAGATCCTTCTGCAACCCTGTCTCGAAACTGTGGTATCTGTAACAGTGCTTCTGCACCCCAGTCTCCAAACACTGCTCTCTCTAACAGGCCTTCTGCACCCCAGTCTCCAAACACTGCTCTCTCTAACAGGCCTTCTGCACCCCACTCTCCAAACTCTGCACTCTGTAACAGGCCTTCTGAACCCCAGTCTCAAACCCCTGTTCTCTGCATCAGTCCTTCTGCACCCAAGTCTCCAAACTCTGCCCTCTGTAACAGTCGTTGTATACCGCAGTCTCCAACTTCTGCTCTTTGCAACTATCCTTCTGAACCTCAGTCTTCAACATCTGCTCTCTGCAACAGTCCTTCTGCACCCCAGTCTCCACACTCTGATCTCTGTAACAGTACTTCTGAACCACAGTCTCAAGCCTCTGCTCTCTCTATCAGACCTTCTGCACCCCAGGCTTCAACCTCTGCTCTCTGTAACCGTCGTTCTGCACCCCAGTCTCCAACCTCTGCACTCTGCAACATTTCTTCTGCACCCAAGTATCCTACCTCTGCTTTCTAACAATCCTTGTGCACCTCAGTCTCCAAACTCTGATCTTTGCAATGGTCCTTCTGCACCCCAGTCTCCAACCTCTGTTCTCTGCATAAGTCTCCAACATCTGCTCTCAGTTACAGTTCTTCTGTAAAGCAGTCTCCAACCTTTGTTCTCTGTAACGGTCCTTATGCACCCCAGTCTCCAACTTTTGTTTTCTGTATCAGTTCTTCTGCACCCCAGTCTCCAACCTCTGCTCTCTGTAACAGTCCTTCTGCACCTCAGTCTCCAACCTCTGCTCTCTGCAACAGTCCTTCTGCACCGCAGTCTCCACCTTCTGCTCTCTGCAACATTTCTTCTGCACCTTAGTCTCCATCTGTCCTCTCTGTAACTGTCCTTCTGCACCCCCTTCTTCATTCTTCGCTCTCTGTAACGATCATTTTGCACCACTGTCTCAAACCTCTGCTCTATGCAAGGATCTTTATGCACGTCAGTCTCCAAACTCTGCTGTCTTGAATTATCTTTCTGCACCTCAGTCTCCAAACTCTGCTCTCTGTAACAGGCCTGCTGAACCCTAGTCTCAAACCTCTTCTCTCTGCAACGACCCTCTGCACCTCAGTCTCCAACCTCTGCTCTCTGCAACAGTCCTTTGCACCCCAGTTTCCAACCTCTGCTCTCTGGAAGATACTTCTGCTCCAAGTCTCTGCTGTCTGTAAAAGTCATTCTACACCTATGTCTCCAACCACTGTTCTCTGCAGAATTTCTTCTGCAAACAAGTCTCCAAAACCTTTTCTATGCAATAGTCCTTCTGCACGCTAGTCTCCAAACTCTGGTCTCCTTAACAGTCCTTCTGTACCGCAGTCTCCAAACTCTGCTCTCTGTAATGGTCCTTCTGCACCCTAGTCTCCAACCTCTGCTCTCTGTAACAGTCCTTCTACACCTCAGTCTCCAACCTCTGCTCTCTGTGAAAGTCCTTCTAAACCCTAGTCTCAAACATATGCTCTCTGCAATAGTCCTTCTACACCCAAGTCTCCAACCTCTACTCTCTGCAAAGATACTTCTGCACCCCAGTCTCCAACGTCTGCTCTCTGTGACAGTCTTTCTGTCTCCAACATCTGGTCTCTATAAGATCCTTCTGCACCCTAGTTTCCAAATTCTGCTCTTGTGGCATTCCTTCTGCACCCCAGTTTTCAAGCTCTGCTCTCTGGTCAGTCCTTCTGCACCCCAGTATCCTACCTCTGCAAAATGTAACAATCCTTCTGCACCTCAGTCTCCAACCTCTCCTCTCTGCAATGGTCCTTCTGCACCCCAGTCTCCAAACTCTGCTCTCTGCAACAGTTCTTGTACACTCCAATCTCCAATCTCTACTCTCTGCAACAGTCTTTCTGCACCTCAGTCTCCAATATAGGATCTCTGCAACAGTTCTTCTCCAGCCCAGTCTCCAAACTCTGATCTCTGTAACAGTTTTTCTGCACTTCAGTCTCGAAATTTTGCTCTTTGCAACAGTCCTTCTGCACCTTAGTCTCCCAACTCTTATCTGTCCAAGAGTTTTTCTACACCGAAGTCTCCAACTTCTCTTCTCTTAAGCAGTCCTTCTGCACCTCACTCTGCAACCTCTGCTCTCTGCAACAGTCTTTCTGCATCCTGGTCACTAAACTCTGCTCTATGAAACAGTCCTTCTGCACCACATGATCAAACATCTGCTCTCTGCTACATTCCATCTGCACCTCAGTCTGCAACCTCTGCTCTCTGCAATACTCCTTCTGCACGCAAGTCTCCAATCTCTGCTCTCTCCAACAGTACTTTTGCACCACAGACTCCAACATCTGCTCTCTAAAAGAGTTCTTCTTCACCCCAGTCTTAAACCTCAGCTCTCTGCAACAGTCCTTCTGCACCCCAGTCTCCAACCTCTGCTCTCTGTACCAGTCCTTATGCACCTCAGTCTCCAAACTCTACTTTGCAGCAGTCCTTCTCCACACAGTCTCCAAACTCTTCTCTCGGCAACAGTCCTTCTGGACGCCAATCTCCAACCTCTACTCTCTGCAACAGTCCTTCTACACCCCAGTCTCCCATCTCTGCTCTCTGTAACAGGCCTTCTGCACCCCAGTATAAAACCTCTGCTCTCTTTAAAAGTTTTTCTGCACCTCAGTCTGAAAACTCTGCTCACTTTAACGATTCTTCTGCACCTGAGTCTCCAAACTCTGCTCTCTGTAACAGTCCCTTCTGTACCTCAGTCTTCAACCTCTGCTTTCTGTAAGATCCTTTTGCAACCCAGTCTTTAAGCTCTGCTCTCTGTAACTGAAATTCTGCACCCCATTCTCCAAGCACTGCTCTTTGTAACAGGCCTTCTGAACCCCAAGCTCCAAACTCTGCTGTCAGTAACAGGCCTTTGACTCCAGTCTCCAAACTTTTCTCTCTTCAAAGATCCTTCTGCACCACAGTCTCCAACCTCTCATCTCCGCAAAAGTCCTTCTGCACCCCAGTCTCCAACCTTTGCTTTATGTAAGATCCTTCTGCACACCTGTCTCCAACCTCTGCTCTCTGTAACAGTTCTTCTGTAAAGCAGTCTCCAACCTCTGGTCTCTGTAAGGGTTTTTCTTCACCTCAGTCTCCAACCTCAGCACTCTGCATCACTCCATCTGCACCAAAGTCTCCAAACGTTGCTCTCTGCAACAGTTTTTCTGCACCTCAGTCTTCAATCTGTGCTCTCTGTAAGAGTCCTACTACACCCCAGTCTTCAACCCGTGCTCTCTGTAAAAGTCCTTCTGCATGATAGTCTCCAAATATTGCTCTCTTTAATGATCCTTCTGCAACCCAGTCTTCAACCTCTGCTCTCTGCAACGATCTTTCTGCACCCAAGTCTCCAACCTCTGCTCTCTTTAACTATCCTTCTGCACCCCAGTCTCCAACCTCTTCTCTATGAAACAATCCTTCTGCACCCAAGTTTCCAACATCTGCTCTCTGCAACAGTGCTTCTACACCCCAGTCTTCAAATTCTGCTCTCTGCAACAGTCCTTCTACACCCCAGTCTCCATACTCTGCGTGCCCCAATGATCCTTCTGCACACCAGTCTCCACCCTCTGTTCTCTACAACAGTTATTCTGCAAACCAGTCTCCAACCTCTGCTCTCTGTAATAGTCCTTCTGTACCCCAGTCTAAAACCTTTGTTCTTTGTAAGGGTCCTTATTGACCCCACTATCCAAACTCTGCTTTCTGTATCCTTCGTTTTCCACCACAGTCTCCAAACTCTGCCCACCTTAACAGTCCTGCTTTCTGTATCAGTTCTTCTGCACCCAGGTCTCCAACCTCTGCTCTCTGTATCATTCCTTCTGCACCTCAGTCTCCAAGTCTGCTCTCCGCAAAGGTCCTTCTGCACCTCAGTCTCCAACCTCTTCTCTCTGTAACAGTGCTTATGCACCTCAGTCTCCAAATTCTTCTCTCTTTAACATCCTTCTGCAACCTAGTCTCCATACTCTGCTCTCTGTAAAAGTCCTTCTGCACCCCAGTCTCCAAACACTGCTCTCTGTAACAGGCCTTCTGTACCACAGTCTCCAATCTCTGCTTTCTGTATCAGTCCTTCTGCACCCCAATCTCCAACCTGTGCTCTCTGTAAGGATCTTTCTGCACCACAGTCTTAAAAATATTCTCGCTGCAACAGTCCTTGTGCACCCCAATCATCAACATCTGCTCTCTGCAAGAGTTCTTCTGTACCTCAGTCTGAAAACTCTGCTCTCTACAATAATCCTTCTGCACCCCAGTTTCCAACCTCTGCTCTCTGTAACAGTCCTTCTGTACCTCTGTCTCTAAACTCTGCTTTCTGTAAAACCCTTCTGAAACCCAGTCTGCAAACTCTACTGTAACAGGCCTTCTGCACTCCAGTCTCCAACATTTGCTCTCTGTAAGATGCCTTCTGCACCCCAGTCTCCAACCTCTACTCTCTGCAACGAGACTTCTGCACTCCAGTCTCTAACCTCTGCTCTCTGCAACATTCCTTCTTCACATCCGTCTCCAACCTCACTCTCTGTAATAGTCCTTTGTAATGGAGTCTGCTACCTCTGCTCTCTATAACGGTCCTTTTGTACCAGAGTCTCCTACCTCTGCTCTCTATAACGGTCCTTCTGCACCCCAGTCTCCAACATCTGTTTTCTCTATCAGTCCTTCTGCACCCTAGTCTCCAACATCTGCTCTCTGTAACAGTCCTCCTGCACCTCAGTCTCCAACCTCTGCTTTCTGCAACAGTCCTTCTGATCCCCAGTCTCCTAGCTCTGCTCTCTGCAACATTCCTTCTGCACCCTAGTCTCAAAGCTTCACTCTCTGTAACATCCTTTTGCACACCAGTCTCCAAACTCTTCTGGCTGTAACAGTCCTTCTTCAACCCAGTCTTTAAACTCCGCTCTCTGTAACCATAATTCTGCACCTCAGTCTCCAACAATTGCTCTCTGCAACGGTCCTTGTGCACCCCAATCTCGATCCTCTGCTCTCTGCAACGATCCTTCTGCACCTCAGTCTCCAACATCTGCTCTTTTGTAACAGGCCTTTTTCACCCCAGTCTCCAACCTTTGCTCTTTTTAAGATTCCTTTTGCACCCCAGTCTCCAAACTCTGCTCTCTGACACGATCCTTCTAAACCACAGTCTCCAACGTCTACTCTCTGAAACTGTCCTCCTGAACCCCGGTCTGCAATCTGTGCTCTCTGTAACAGGCCTTCTGCACCCCAGTCTCCAACCTCTGCTCTTGGTAACAGGCCTGCTGCTCCCCAGTCTCCAACCTCTACTCTCTGCAAGGATCCTTCTGCACCCCAGTCTCTAAACTCTGTCACTGCAACAGTCATTCTTCACCCCAGTCCCAACTTCTGATCCTCTGAAAGATCCTTCTGCACCCTAGTCTCCAAACTCTAATCTCTCTAACAATCTTTCTGCACCACAGTCTCCAACCTCTGCACTCAGCAACGGTCCTTATGCACCCCAGTCTCAAATTTCTGTTCTCTGCAACAGTCTTTCTGCACCACAGTCTGAAACATCTGCTCTCTGTAACAGTCCTTCTGTACTGCAGTCTCCAAACTCTGCTCTCTCTAACGGTCTTTCTACACCGCAGTCTCCCTCCTGTGCTTTCTGTATCCGTCCCTTCTGCACCCTAGTATCCAACTTCTGCTCTCTGTAACTTTACTTTGGCACCTCAGTATCCAACCTCTGCTCTCTGTTTCAGTCCTTCTGCACTCCAGGTTTCAAACTCTGCTCTCTGTAACTTTAATTCTGCACCTCAGTCTTCAAAAACTGCTTTCTGCAACAGTCCTTCTGCACCCCAGTCTCCAACCTCTGCTCTCTGGAACAGTCCTTCTCTACCCCAGTCTCCATTATCTGCTCTCTGCAACGATCCTTCTGCAACCCAGTCTCCAAAGTCTGCTCTCTGCAACAGTCTTTCTGCACCCCAGTCTCCAAACTCTGCTCTTTGGAAAATACTTCTGGACAACAGTTTCCAAACTCTGTGCTTTTTAACATTCCTTTTGCACCCCAGTCTCCATGTTCTTCTCTCTGCAATGGTCCCTCTGCTCCCCAGTCTTCAACCGGAGTTCTTCTATACCGGAGTCTTCAACCTCTTTCTCTTTTAGGGTCCTTCTGGACCCCAGTCTCCAACCTCTGCTTTGTGTATCAGTCCTTCTACACCATAGTCTCCAAACTGTGCTCTCTGTAAAAGTCCTTCTGCAACTCAGTCTGCAACCTCTGCTCTCTGCAACTATCCTTCTGCAGCCCAGTCTCCAACCTCTACTCTCTGTAACAGTCCTTCTATACTGCAGTCTCCAACCTGTGCTCTCTGTAACGGTCCTTCTACACCCCAGTCTCCAAACTCTGCGTTATGTATCAGTCATTCTGCACCCCAGTCTCAAACCTTGCCCTCTGTAACAGTCCTTCTTCACCTCAGAATCCAACCTCTGTTCACTGCAACAGTCCTTCAGCGCCCCAATCTCCAACCTCTGCTCTCTGCAACAGTCCTTCTGCACCTCAGTGTCCAAACTCTGTTCTCTGTAAGGGTCCTTCTGCACCACATTCTCTAACCTCTGCTTTCTGTATCAATTTTTCTGCACCACATTCTCCAAACTCTGCTCTCTGTATAAGTCCTTCTGCACCTCATTCTGCAACCTCTGCTCTCTGCAATAGTTATTATTCATTCTAGTCTCCAACCTCTGCTCTCTGTAACAGTGCTTCTTCACCTCAGTCTCCAACCTCTGCTCTCTGTAAGTTCCTTCTGCAACCCAGTGGACAAACTCTTCTATCTGTAACAGGAATTCTTCCCCCCCAGTCTCCAACCTCTTCTCTCTGTAAGAGTCCTTCTGCTCCCCAGTCTCCAACCTCTTCTCTCTGTAAGAGTCTTTCTGCTCCCCAGTCTCCAACCTCTGCTCTGTGTAATGATCTTTCTTAAACCCAGTCTTCAACGTCCGCTCTCTGCAACAGTCCTTTTGCACCCCAGTCTCCAACATCTGCTCTCTGCTACAGTCCCTCTGAACCTCAGTCTGAAACCTCTGCTCTCTGCAACGATCCTTCTGCAACCCTGTCTCCAAAGTCTGCTGTTCGCAACAGTCATTCTACACCCCAGTTCCCAACCTCAGTTCTCTGAAAGATCCTCCTGCACCACATTCTCCAACCTCTCCTCTCTGTAACAGTACTTCTGAACCCCAGTCTCCTCCTCTACTCTCTGCATGGATCCTTCTGCTTCTCAGTCTCCAAACTCTGCTCTCTGCAATGATCCTTCTTCACCCAGTCTCCGACCTCTACTCTCTGTAAAAGTCTTTCTGTACTGCAGTCTCCAACCTCTGCTCTCTGTAAGGGTCCTTCTGCACCCGAGTCTCCAAACTCTGCTTTCTGTATCAGTCCTTCTGCACCCAGTCTCCAATCTCTGCTCTGTGTAACTGTCCTTCTGCACCTTAGTCTACAACCTCTGCTCTCTGCTTCAATCCTTCTGCACCCCAATCTCCCACCTCTACTCTCTGCAACAGTCCTTCTACACCCCAGTCTAAAACCTCTACTCTCTGCAACAGTCTTTCTGCACCCCAGTCTCCAAACTCTTCTCTCTGTATCAATCTTTGTGCACCTCATTCTCCAACCTGAGTTCTCTGCAACGGTCCTTCTGCACTCAAAATACAACCTCTACTCTCTGTAACAGTGCTTCTGCACCTCAGTCTCTAACCTAGCTTTCTGTGAGATCCTTCTGCTACCCAGTCTTCAAACTCTCCTATTTGTAACAGTACTTCGGCACCAAGATCTCCAACCTCTGCTCTCTGCAATGATATTTCTGCACCACAGTGTCCAACCTCTGCTCGCTGCAACAGTCCTCCAACTTCTGTTCTCTGTAACAATCCTTTTGCACCTCAGTCCCCAAATTCTGCTTTCTTCAATCATCCTTCTGCACCCCATTTTCCAACCTCTCCTCTCTGTTGCAATCGTTTAGCACACCAGTCTCCAACCTATACTCTCTGCAACGATTCTTTTGCAACCCAGTCTCAAAACTCTGCTCTCTGCAAAAGTCTTTCTACACCCCAGTCTCCAACATCTGCTCTCTGAAACAGTCCTTCTTCACCTCAGTCTGAAAACTCTGCTCTCTGCAACTATTCTTCTACACCCCAGTCTCCAAACTCTGTTTTCTGTAACAGTCCTTCTGCATCTCAGTCTACCACCTCTGCTCTCTGTAACAGTCCTTCTGCACCCCAGTCTTTAATCTCTGCTCTCTGTGAGATCCTTGTGCATTCCAGTTTCCAAACGCTGCTCTCTGTAACATTCTTACTCCACCCCAGTCTCCAAACACTGCTCTCTGCAACTGTCATTCTGCACGCCATTCACCAACCTGTGTTCTCTGCAACAGTCCTTCTGCACACCAGTCTCCAGCCTCTGCTCTCTGTAACAGTTCTTCTGAACCTCAGTCTCCAAACTCTGCTCTCTGTAACAGCCCTTCTCCACCCCAGTCTCCAACCTCTGCTCGCTGTTAAAGGCCTTCTGCACCCAGTTTTCAAACTCTTCTCTCTGTAACAGGCCTTCTGCGTCCCTGTCTCCAAAGTCTTCTCTCTGCAACAATCCTCCTCCAACCCAGTATCCAACCTCTGCTCTGTGAAACAGTTCGTGTGCACCCCAGTCTCCAAACTCTGCTCTCTGTAAGATCTTTCTGCACCCCAGTCTCCAACCTCTGCTCTCTTTAAGAATCCTTCTGCACCTTAGTCTCCATGATCTGCTTTCTTCAACGGTCCTTCTGCACCGCACTCTCCAAACTCTGCTCTCTGCAACATTCCTTCTGCACCCCAGTCTTAACATCTGTTCAATGGAACAGTTCTTCAGCACCCCAGTCTCCAACATCTACTCTCTTAAACAGTCCTTCTCCACCCAAGTCTCCAAACTCTGAAATCTGTAACAGTCCTTCTGTACTGCAGACTCCAACCTCTGCTCTCTGTAACGGTCCTTCTGCAACCCAGTCTTCAACCTCTGCTTTCTGTATCAGTCCTTCTGCACCCAGTCTCCAACCTCTGCTCTCTCTAACAGTCCTTCTGCATCTCAGTCTCCTACCTATGTTCTCTGCAACAATCCATCTACACCCCAGTCTCCAAACTCTGCTATCTGCAACAGTCCTTCTGCACCCCAGTCTCTAAACTATGCTCTCTGTAACAATCCTACTGCATCTCAGTCTCCAACATCTACTCTCTTAAACAGTTTTTCTCCACCTCAGTCTCCAACGTCTGCTCTCTGTAAGATCCTTCTGCAACCCAGTCCCCAATTTCTTCCCCTTTAACATTCCTTCTGCACCCCTTATCCAAACTCTACTCTCCGTAACAGGCCTTCTACACCCCAGTCTCCAAAGTCTGTTTTCTATAACAATCCTTCTGCACCCCAGTATCTAAACTCTGCTCTCTACAACGATCCTTCAGCACCCCAGTCTCCACCCTCTGCACTCTGCAACAGTTCTTCTGCACCCCAGTCTCCAACATGTGCTCTCTGAAACAGTCCTTCTGCACCTCAGTCTTAAAAACTCGGTTCTCTGCAAAGATCCTTCTGCACCTCAGTCTTCAAACTCTACTCTCTGTAACAGTCTTTCTGCACCTCAGTCTGCAACATCTGCTCTCTGTACCAGTCCTGCTACACCTCGGTCTACAATCTCTGCTCTTCGTAAGATCCTTCTGCAACCTTGTCTAAAAACTCTGCTCTCTGTAACAGTTCTTCTGCACCCCAGTCTCCAAACTCTGCTCTTTGTAGCAAACCTTTTGCACCCCAATCTCCAACCTCTACTCTCTCTAACAGTGTTTTGCAACTCAGTCTCCAACCTCTGCTCTCTGCAACGGTCCTTCTGCACCTCAGTCTCGAGCTCTACTCTCCGTAAAAGTCCTTCTTTACCCCAGTCTCAAACCTATGCTGTCTGCAACGATCCTTCTGCACCCATTCTCCAACGTCTACTCTCTGCAAACTCCTTCTGCACCCCAGTCTCCAACCTCTGCTCTCTGCAACGATTCTCTGCACTCCAGACTCCAACGTCTCTGGTCCTCAACAGTCTTTATGCACGCCTGTCTCCAACCTCTGATTTCTGTCAGTACCTTCTGCACGCCGGTTTAAAAACTCTGCTCTCTGTAACATTCCTACTACACCCCAGGCTCCAACCTAAGCATTCTGCACCGCTCCTGCTGCACCCCAGTTTCCAAACTCTGTTCTCTGCAGCAGTCCTTCTGCTCCCCAGTCTACACCTCTGCTCTCTGTAACAGTCCTACTCCTCTCCAGTCTTAAACTCTGCTTTCTGTATCAGTCTTTCTGTACCACTGTTTCCAACCTCGGCTCTGTGTAACAGTCCTTCTGCACCTCTGTCTCCAACCTCTGTTTTCTGCAACCTTACTTCTGCACCCCATTCTCTAACCTCTGCTCTCTGCAAAAGTCCTTCTAAAAAACAGTCTCCAACATCTGCTCTCTGCAATAGTCCTACTGTACCCTAGTCTCCAAACTCTGCTCTCTGTAACGGTCCTTCTGCACCCCAGTCTCCAATCTCTGCTTTCTGTATCAGTAATTGCACCCCAGTCTCCAACCTTTGCTCTCTGTAATATTCTTTCTGCACCTCAATTTCCAACCTCTGCTCTCTGCGACAGTTCTTCTGCACCCAAGTCTCCAACCTATGCTCTCTTCAAAATTTCTTCTCCACTCCAGTTTCCAACATTTGCACTCTGTAACAGGTCTTCTTCACCCCAGTCTCCAAAATCTGCACTCTGAAATAGTTCTTCTCCACTCAGTCTCTAACCTCTGCTTTCTGTATCAGTCCTTCTGCCACCCAAGTCTTTAATCTCTTCTCTCTGTTACAGTCCTTCTGTTCCTCAGTCTCCAAACTCATCTCTCTGCAACAGTCCTTCTGCACCGAAGTATCCAACACCTGCTACCTGAAAGAGTCCTTCTACACCCCAGGCTCCAACCTCTGTTATCTGCAACAGTCTTACTGCACCCCAGTCTCCAGCCTTTGCTATCTGTAACAATCTTTCTGCACCTCAGTCTCCAACCTCTGCTCTATGCAATGGTCCTTCTACACCTCAGTCTGCAAACTCTACTCTCTGTAACATTCCTTCTGCACCTCAGTCTTCCACCTCTGATCTCTGTAAGATCATTCTGCAACCCAGTCTCCAAACTCTGCCTTCTGCAAAGATCTTTCTGCACCCCAGTTTCCAAACTCTGCTCTCTGTAACAGTCCTGTTGCACCTCAGTCTTCAAACTTTTCTCTGTGTAAGATGCTTCTGCAACCGTGTCTCCAAACTATGCTCATTGTAACAGTCCTTCCGCACCCCAGTCTCCAAACTCTGCTCTCAGCAACAGTCCTTCTAAACCCCAGTCTCCAACATCTGCTCTCTGCTACAGTCCCTCTGAACCTCAGTCTGAAACCTCTGCTCTCTGCAACGATCCTTCTGCAACCCTGTCTCCAAAGTCTGCTGTTCGCAACAGTCATTCTACACCCCAGTTCCCAACCTCAGTTCTCTGAAAGATCCTCCTGCACCACATTCTCCAACCTCTCCTCTCTGTAACAGTACTTCTGAACCCCAGTCTCCTCCTCTACTCTCTGCATGGATCCTTCTGCTTCTCAGTCTCCAAACTCTGCTCTCTGCAATGATCCTTCTTCACCCCAGTCTCCGACCTCTACTCTCTGTAAAAGTCTTTCTGTACTGCAGTCTCCAACCTCTGCTCTCTGTAAGGGTCCTTCTGCACCCGAGTCTCCAAACTCTGCTTTCTGTATCAGTCCTTCTGCACCCCAGTCTCCAATCTCTGCTCTGTGTAACTGTCCTTCTGCACCTTAGTCTACAACCTCTGCTCTCTGCTTCAATCCTTCTGCACCCCAATCTCCCACCTCTACTCTCTGCAACAGTCCTTCTACACCCCAGTCTAAAACCTCTACTCTCTGCAACAGTCTTTCTGCACCCCAGTCTCCAAACTCTTCTCTCTGTATCAATCTTTGTGCACCTCATTCTCCAACCTGAGTTCTCTGCAACGGTCCTTCTGCACCTCAAAATACAACCTCTACTCTCTGTAACAGTGCTTCTGCACCTCAGTCTCTAACCTAGCTTTCTGTGAGATCCTTCTGCTACCCAGTCTTCAAACTCTCCTATTTGTAACAGTACTTCGGCACCAAGATCTCCAACCTCTGCTCTCTGCAATGATATTTCTGCACCACAGTGTCCAACCTCTGCTCGCTGCAACAGTCCTCCAACTTCTGTTCTCTGTAACAATCCTTTTGCACCTCAGTCCCCAAATTCTGCTTTCTTCAATCATCCTTCTGCACCCCATTTTCCAACCTCTCCTCTCTGTTGCAATCGTTTAGCACACCAGTCTCCAACCTATACTCTCTGCAACGATTCTTTTGCAACCCAGTCTCAAAACTCTGCTCTCTGCAAAAGTCTTTCTACACCCCAGTCTCCAACATCTGCTCTCTGAAACAGTCCTTCTTCACCTCAGTCTGAAAACTCTGCTCTCTGCAACTATTCTTCTACACCCCAGTCTCCAAACTCTGTTTTCTGTAACAGTCCTTCTGCATCTCAGTCTACCACCTCTGCTCTCTGTAACAGTCCTTCTGCACCCCAGTCTTTAATCTCTGCTCTCTGTGAGATCCTTGTGCATTCCAGTTTCCAAACGCTGCTCTCTGTAACATTCTTACTCCACCCCAGTCTCCAAACACTGCTCTCTGCAACTGTCATTCTGCACGCCATTCACCAACCTGTGTTCTCTGCAACAGTCCTTCTGCACACCAGTCTCCAGCCTCTGCTCTCTGTAACAGTTCTTCTGAACCTCAGTCTCCAAACTCTGCTCTCTGTAACAGCCCTTCTCCACCCCAGTCTCCAACCTCTGCTCGCTGTTAAAGGCCTTCTGCACCCAGTTTTCAAACTCTTCTCTCTGTAACAGGCCTTCTGCGTCCCTGTCTCCAAAGTCTTCTCTCTGCAACAATCCTCCTCCAACCCAGTATCCAACCTCTGCTCTGTGAAACAGTTCGTGTGCACCCCAGTCTCCAAACTCTGCTCTCTGTAAGATCTTTCTGCACCCCAGTCTCCAACCTCTGCTCTCTTTAAGAATCCTTCTGCACCTTAGTCTCCATGATCTGCTTTCTTCAACGGTCCTTCTGCACCGCACTCTCCAAACTCTGCTCTCTGCAACATTCCTTCTGCACCCCAGTCTTAACATCTGTTCAATGGAACAGTTCTTCAGCACCCCAGTCTCCAACATCTACTCTCTTAAACAGTCCTTCTCCACCCAAGTCTCCAAACTCTGAAATCTGTAACAGTCCTTCTGTACTGCAGACTCCAACCTCTGCTCTCTGTAACGGTCCTTCTGCAACCCAGTCTTCAACCTCTGCTTTCTGTATCAGTCCTTCTGCACCCAGTCTCCAACCTCTGCTCTCTCTAACAGTCCTTCTGCATCTCAGTCTCCTACCTATGTTCTCTGCAACAATCCATCTACACCCCAGTCTCCAAACTCTGCTATCTGCAACAGTCCTTCTGCACCCCAGTCTCTAAACTATGCTCTCTGTAACAATCCTACTGCATCTCAGTCTCCAACATCTACTCTCTTAAACAGTTTTTCTCCACCTCAGTCTCCAACGTCTGCTCTCTGTAAGATCCTTCTGCAACCCAGTCCCCAATTTCTTCCCCCTTTAACATTCCTTCTGCACCCCTTATCCAAACTCTACTCTCCGTAACAGGCCTTCTACACCCCAGTCTCCAAAGTCTGTTTTCTATAACAATCCTTCTGCACCCCAGTATCTAAACTCTGCTCTCTACAACGATCCTTCAGCACCCCAGTCTCCACCCTCTGCACTCTGCAACAGTTCTTCTGCACCCCAGTCTCCAACATGTGCTCTCTGAAACAGTCCTTCTGCACCTCAGTCTTAAAACTCGGTTCTCTGCAAAGATCCTTCTGCACCTCAGTCTTCAAACTCTACTCTCTGTAACAGTCTTTCTGCACCTCAGTCTGCAACATCTGCTCTCTGTACCAGTCCTGCTACACCTCGGTCTACAATCTCTGCTCTTCGTAAGATCCTTCTGCAACCTTGTCTAAAAACTCTGCTCTCTGTAACAGTTCTTCTGCACCCCAGTCTCCAAACTCTGCTCTTTGTAGCAAACCTTTTGCACCCCAATCTCCAACCTCTACTCTCTCTAACAGTGTTTTTGCAACTCAGTCTCCAACCTCTGCTCTCTGCAACGGTCCTTCTGCACCTCAGTCTCGAGCTCTACTCTCCGTAAAAGTCCTTCTTTACCCCAGTCTCAAACCTATGCTGTCTGCAACGATCCTTCTGCACCCCATTCTCCAACGTCTACTCTCTGCAAACTCCTTCTGCACCCCAGTCTCCAACCTCTGCTCTCTGCAACGATTCTCTGCACTCCAGACTCCAACGTCTCTGGTCCTCAACAGTCTTTATGCACGCCTGTCTCCAACCTCTGATTTCTGTCAGTACCTTCTGCACGCCGGTTTAAAAACTCTGCTCTCTGTAACATTCCTACTACACCCAGGCTCCAACCTAAGCATTCTGCACCGCTCCTGCTGCACCCCAGTTTCCAAACTCTGTTCTCTGCAGCAGTCCTTCTGCTCCCCAGTCTACAACCTCTGCTCTCTGTAACAGTCCTACTCCTCTCCAGTCTTAAAACTCTGCTTTCTGTATCAGTCTTTCTGTACCACTGTTTCCAACCTCGGCTCTGTGTAACAGTCCTTCTGCACCTCTGTCTCCAACCTCTGTTTTCTGCAACCTTACTTCTGCACCCCATTCTCTAACCTCTGCTCTCTGCAAAAGTCCTTCTAAAAAACAGTCTCCAACATCTGCTCTCTGCAATAGTCCTACTGTACCCTAGTCTCCAAACTCTGCTCTCTGTAACGGTCCTTCTGCACCCCAGTCTCCAATCTCTGCTTTCTGTATCAGTAATTGCACCCCAGTCTCCAACCTTTGCTCTCTGTAATATTCTTTCTGCACCTCAATTTCCAACCTCTGCTCTCTGCGACAGTTCTTCTGCACCCAAGTCTCCAACCTATGCTCTCTTCAAAATTTCTTCTCCACTCCAGTTTCCAACATTTGCACTCTGTAACAGGTCTTCTTCACCCCAGTCTCCAAAATCTGCACTCTGAAATAGTTCTTCTCCACTCAGTCTCTAACCTCTGCTTTCTGTATCAGTCCTTCTGCACCCAAGTCTTTAATCTCTTCTCTCTGTTACAGTCCTTCTGTTCCTCAGTCTCCAAACTCATCTCTCTGCAACAGTCCTTCTGCACCGAAGTATCCAACACCTGCTACCTGAAAGAGTCCTTCTACACCCCAGGCTCCAACCTCTGTTATCTGCAACAGTCTTACTGCACCCCAGTCTCCAGCCTTTGCTATCTGTAACAATCTTTCTGCACCTCAGTCTCCAACCTCTGCTCTATGCAATGGTCCTTCTACACCTCAGTCTGCAAACTCTACTCTCTGTAACATTCCTTCTGCACCTCAGTCTTCCACCTCTGATCTCTGTAAGATCATTCTGCAACCCAGTCTCCAAACTCTGCCTTCTGCAAAGATCTTTCTGCACCCCAGTTTCCAAACTCTGCTCTCTGTAACAGTCCTGTTGCACCTCAGTCTTCAAACTTTTCTCTGTGTAAGATGCTTCTGCAACCGTGTCTCCAAACTATGCTCATTGTAACAGTCCTTCCGCACCCCAGTCTCCAAACTCTGCTCTCAGCAACAGTCCTTCTAAACCCCAGTCTCCAACATCTGCTCTCTGCTACAGTCCCTCTGAACCTCAGTCTGAAACCTCTGCTCTCTGCAACGATCCTTCTGCAACCCTGTCTCCAAAGTCTGCTGTTCGCAACAGTCATTCTACACCCCAGTTCCCAACCTCAGTTCTCTGAAAGATCCTCCTGCACCACATTCTCCAACCTCTCCTCTCTGTAACAGTACTTCTGAACCCCAGTCTCCTCCTCTACTCTCTGCATGGATCCTTCTGCTTCTCAGTCTCCAAACTCTGCTCTCTGCAATGATCCTTCTTCACCCCAGTCTCCGACCTCTACTCTCTGTAAAAGTCTTTCTGTACTGCAGTCTCCAACCTCTGCTCTCTGTAAGGGTCCTTCTGCACCCGAGTCTCCAAACTCTGCTTTCTGTATCAGTCCTTCTGCACCCCAGTCTCCAATCTCTGCTCTGTGTAACTGTCCTTCTGCACCTTAGTCTACAACCTCTGCTCTCTGCTTCAATCCTTCTGCACCCCAATCTCCCACCTCTACTCTCTGCAACAGTCCTTCTACACCCCAGTCTAAAACCTCTACTCTCTGCAACAGTCTTTCTGCACCCCAGTCTCCAAACTCTTCTCTCTGTATCAATCTTTGTGCACCTCATTCTCCAACCTGAGTTCTCTGCAACGGTCCTTCTGCACCTCAAAATACAACCTCTACTCTCTGTAACAGTGCTTCTGCACCTCAGTCTCTAACCTAGCTTTCTGTGAGATCCTTCTGCTACCCAGTCTTCAAACTCTCCTATTTGTAACAGTACTTCGGCACCAAGATCTCCAACCTCTGCTCTCTGCAATGATATTTCTGCACCACAGTGTCCAACCTCTGCTCGCTGCAACAGTCCTCCAACTTCTGTTCTCTGTAACAATCCTTTTGCACCTCAGTCCCCAAATTCTGCTTTCTTCAATCATCCTTCTGCACCCCATTTTCCAACCTCTCCTCTCTGTTGCAATCGTTTAGCACACCAGTCTCCAACCTATACTCTCTGCAACGATTCTTTTGCAACCCAGTCTCAAAACTCTGCTCTCTGCAAAAGTCTTTCTACACCCCAGTCTCCAACATCTGCTCTCTGAAACAGTCCTTCTTCACCTCAGTCTGAAAACTCTGCTCTCTGCAACTATTCTTCTACACCCCAGTCTCCAAACTCTGTTTTCTGTAACAGTCCTTCTGCATCTCAGTCTACCACCTCTGCTCTCTGTAACAGTCCTTCTGCACCCCAGTCTTTAATCTCTGCTCTCTGTGAGATCCTTGTGCATTCCAGTTTCCAAACGCTGCTCTCTGTAACATTCTTACTCCACCCCAGTCTCCAAACACTGCTCTCTGCAACTGTCATTCTGCACGCCATTCACCAACCTGTGTTCTCTGCAACAGTCCTTCTGCACACCAGTCTCCAGCCTCTGCTCTCTGTAACAGTTCTTCTGAACCTCAGTCTCCAAACTCTGCTCTCTGTAACAGCCCTTCTCCACCCCAGTCTCCAACCTCTGCTCGCTGTTAAAGGCCTTCTGCACCCAGTTTTCAAACTCTTCTCTCTGTAACAGGCCTTCTGCGTCCCTGTCTCCAAAGTCTTCTCTCTGCAACAATCCTCCTCCAACCCAGTATCCAACCTCTGCTCTGTGAAACAGTTCGTGTGCACCCCAGTCTCCAAACTCTGCTCTCTGTAAGATCTTTCTGCACCCCAGTCTCCAACCTCTGCTCTCTTTAAGAATCCTTCTGCACCTTAGTCTCCATGATCTGCTTTCTTCAACGGTCCTTCTGCACCGCACTCTCCAAACTCTGCTCTCTGCAACATTCCTTCTGCACCCCAGTCTTAACATCTGTTCAATGGAACAGTTCTTCAGCACCCCAGTCTCCAACATCTACTCTCTTAAACAGTCCTTCTCCACCCAAGTCTCCAAACTCTGAAATCTGTAACAGTCCTTCTGTACTGCAGACTCCAACCTCTGCTCTCTGTAACGGTCCTTCTGCAACCCAGTCTTCAACCTCTGCTTTCTGTATCAGTCCTTCTGCACCCAGTCTCCAACCTCTGCTCTCTCTAACAGTCCTTCTGCATCTCAGTCTCCTACCTATGTTCTCTGCAACAATCCATCTACACCCCAGTCTCCAAACTCTGCTATCTGCAACAGTCCTTCTGCACCCCAGTCTCTAAACTATGCTCTCTGTAACAATCCTACTGCATCTCAGTCTCCAACATCTACTCTCTTAAACAGTTTTTCTCCACCTCAGTCTCCAACGTCTGCTCTCTGTAAGATCCTTCTGCAACCCAGTCCCCAATTTCTTCCCCCTTTAACATTCCTTCTGCACCCCTTATCCAAACTCTACTCTCCGTAACAGGCCTTCTACACCCCAGTCTCCAAAGTCTGTTTTCTATAACAATCCTTCTGCACCCCAGTATCTAAACTCTGCTCTCTACAACGATCCTTCAGCACCCCAGTCTCCACCCTCTGCACTCTGCAACAGTTCTTCTGCACCCCAGTCTCCAACATGTGCTCTCTGAAACAGTCCTTCTGCACCTCAGTCTTAAAACTCGGTTCTCTGCAAAGATCCTTCTGCACCTCAGTCTTCAAACTCTACTCTCTGTAACAGTCTTTCTGCACCTCAGTCTGCAACATCTGCTCTCTGTACCAGTCCTGCTACACCTCGGTCTACAATCTCTGCTCTTCGTAAGATCCTTCTGCAACCTTGTCTAAAAACTCTGCTCTCTGTAACAGTTCTTCTGCACCCCAGTCTCCAAACTCTGCTCTTTGTAGCAAACCTTTTGCACCCCAATCTCCAACCTCTACTCTCTCTAACAGTGTTTTTGCAACTCAGTCTCCAACCTCTGCTCTCTGCAACGGTCCTTCTGCACCTCAGTCTCGAGCTCTACTCTCCGTAAAAGTCCTTCTTTACCCCAGTCTCAAACCTATGCTGTCTGCAACGATCCTTCTGCACCCCATTCTCCAACGTCTACTCTCTGCAAACTCCTTCTGCACCCCAGTCTCCAACCTCTGCTCTCTGCAACGATTCTCTGCACTCCAGACTCCAACGTCTCTGGTCCTCAACAGTCTTTATGCACGCCTGTCTCCAACCTCTGATTTCTGTCAGTACCTTCTGCACGCCGGTTTAAAAACTCTGCTCTCTGTAACATTCCTACTACACCCCAGGCTCCAACCTAAGCATTCTGCACCGCTCCTGCTGCACCCCAGTTTCCAAACTCTGTCTCTGCAGCAGTCCTTCTGCTCCCCAGTCTACAACCTCTGCTCTCTGTAACAGTCCTACTCCTCTCCAGTCTTAAAACTCTGCTTTCTGTATCAGTCTTTCTGTACCACTGTTTCCAACCTCGGCTCTGTGTAACAGTCCTTCTGCACCTCTGTCTCCAACCTCTGTTTTCTGCAACCTTACTTCTGCCACCCCATTCTCTAACCTCTGCTCTCTGCAAAAGTCCTTCTAAAAAACAGTCTCCAACATCTGCTCTCTGCAATAGTCCTACTGTACCCTAGTCTCCAAACTCTGCTCTCTGTAACGGTCCTTCTGCACCCCAGTCTCCAATCTCTGCTTTCTGTATCAGTAATTGCACCCCAGTCTCCAACCTTTGCTCTCTGTAATATTCTTTCTGCACCTCAATTTCCAACCTCTGCTCTCTGCGACAGTTCTTCTGCACCCAAGTCTCCAACCTATGCTCTCTTCAAAATTTCTTCTCACTCCAGTTTCCAACATTTGCACTCTGTAACAGGTCTTCTTCTCCCCAGTCTCCAAAATCTGCACTCTGAAATAGTTCTTCTCCACTCAGTCTCTAACCTCTGCTTTCTGTATCAGTCCTTCTGCACCCAAGTCTTTAATCTCTTCTCTCTGTTACAGTCCTCTCTGTTCCTCAGTCTCCAAACTCACTCTCTGCAACAGTCCTTCTGCACCGAAGTATCCAACACCTGCTACCTGAAAGAGTCCTTCTACACCCCAGGCTCCAACCTCTGTTATCTGCAACAGTCTTACTGCACCCCAGTCTCCAGCCTTTGCTATCTGTAACAATCTTTCTGCACCTCAGTCTCCAACCTCTGCTCTATGCAATGGTCCTTCTACACCTCAGTCTGCAAACTCTACTCTCTGTAACATTCCTTCTGCACCTCAGTCTTCCACCTCTGATCTCTGTAAGATCATTCTGCAACCCAGTCTCCAAACTCTGCCTTCTGCAAAGATCTTTCTGCACCCCAGTTTCCAAACTCTGCTCTCTGTAACAGTCCTGTTGCACCTCAGTCTTCAAACTTTTCTCTGTGTAAGATGCTTCTGCAACCGTGTCTCCAAACTATGCTCATTGTAACAGTCCTTCCGCACCCCAGTCTCCAAACTCTGCTCTCAGCAACAGTCCTTCTAAACCCCAGTCTCCAACCTCTGCTCTATGCAACAGTCCTTCTGCACCACAGTCTCCAACATCTGTTCTCAGAAACAATCGTTCTTAACCTCAGTTCCCAAACTCTGATCTCTGCAATGGTTCTTCTGCACCACAGTCTCAAACCTCTGCTCTCTGTTAAAATCCTTCTGCACCCTGGTCTCCAACTTCTGCTCTCTGCAATGATCTTTCTGAACCCAGTCTCCAACATCTGCTCTCTGCAACAGTCCTTCTTTACCTCAGTCTGAAAACTCTTCTCTCTGCAACAATCCTTGTGCACCCCAGTATCCAAACTCTGCTTTCTATAACAGTAATTCTGCACCTCATTCTCCAACCTCTGCTCTCTCTAATAGTCCTTCTGCACCCCCGTATCCAACGTCTGCTCTCTGTAAGATCCTACTGCACCCCAGTTTCCAAACTCTGCTCTCTGTAACATTCCTTCTGGTCCCCAGTCTCCAAAATCTGCTCTCTGTAACAGTCCTTCTGCTCCCCAGTCTCCAACCTCGGCTCTCTTTACCAGTCCTTCTGTACCGCAGTCTTCAACCTCCTGCTCTCTGTAACATTCCTTCTGGTCCCCAGCTCCAACCTCTGCTCTCTGTAACAGTTCTTCTGTACCCTCAGTCTCCAACTTCTGCTTTGTATCAGATCTGCACCTTGTCTCCCAAATATGCTCTCTGTAACAGTTCTTCTTCACCTCAGGCTTCAACCTCTGCTCTGTGTAAGAGTCCTTCTGCACCCCAGTGTCCAACCTGTGCTCTCTGCAATGATCCTTCTGCATCACAGTCTCCAACATCTGCTCTGTGCAACAGTCCTTCTGCACCAAAGTCTCCAACATCTGATCTCTGCAACAGTCCTCCTGCACTTCAGCCTGGAAACTCTGCTGTCTCCAACGATCCTTCTGCACCCCAGTCTCCAAACTCTGCTCTCCGTAACAATCCTTTTGCACCTCAGTCTCCAAACTCTGCACTACGTAAGATCTTTCTGCAACCTAGTCTCCAAACTCTGCTCTCTCTAACATTCCTTTTGCGCCCCCAGTTTCCAACATCTGCTCTCTGTAACAGGCTTTCTGCAACCCAGTCTCGAAACTCTGCTCTCTGTATCAGTCTTTCTGCACCCCAGTCGCAAAACTCTGCTCTTTGTAAGAGTCCTTCTGCATCTCAGTCTCCTACATCTGCTCTCTTCAACAGTCCTTCAGTACCCCAGATTCCAACTTCTGGTTTCTGCAACAGTCCTTCTTCACCCAGTCTCGAAACTCTGCTCTCTGTATCAGTCCTTCTGCACCCCAGTCGCAAACCTCTGCTCTTTGTAACAGTCCTTCTGCATCTCAGTCTCCTACATCTGCTCTCTGCAATAGTCCTTCAGCACCCCAGATTCCAACTTCTGGTTTTTGCAAAAAGTCCTTCTACCCCCAGTCTCCAACCTCTTGTATCTAAAACAGTCCTTCTGCACCCCAGTCTCCAAACTCTTCTAGCTGTAACAATATTTCTGTGCCTCAGTCTCCAACATCTACTTTCTGTAACAGTCCCTCTGCACCTCACTCTCCAACAACTGCTCTCTGTAATTACCTTCTGCAACCCAGACTCCAAACTCTGCTCTCTGTAACAGTCCTTCTGCACGCCTTCTCCCAACTCTCCTCAGCATAACAAGCCTTCTGCACCCCAGTCTCTAAAGTCTGTTCCCTATAACAATCCTTCTTCACCCAGTCTCCAACATCTGCTCTCTGTAACAGTCCTGCTGCACCTCGGTCTACAATCTCTGCTCTCTGTAAGATCCTTCTGCAACCTTGTCTAAAAACTCTGCTCTCTTTAACAGTCCTTCTGCACCTCAGTTGCCAAACTCTGTTCTTGGCAACACTCCTTTTGCACTGCAGTCGCCGCCCTCTACTCTCTGTAACAGTCCTTCTGTACTGCAGTCTTCAAACTCTTCCCTCTGTAATGGTCCTTCTGCACCCCAATCTCCAACCTCTGCTTTCTGCATCAGTCCTTCTTTACCCCAGTCTAAAAATTCTGCTCTCTGTAACAGTCCTTCTGCACCTCATATCCAAACTCTGCTATCTGCAACAGTCCTTATGCGCCCCAGTCTCCAACCTCTGCTGTCTGCAAAATTACTTTTTAACCCTAGACTGCAACGCGTGCTGTGTGTAACAGTCCTTCTGCAGCCAAGTCTCCACCTCTGCTCTCTGCAATGATCCGTCTGTCCCTCAGACTTAAAACTCTGCTCTCTGCAACAGTCCTTCTGCACCCCAGTCTCCAAATTCTGTTCAGTGTAACAGTCCTTCTCTACCTCAGTCTTCAACCTCTGCTCTCTGCAAGAGTCCTTCTGCACCCCAGTCTCCAACATCTGCTTTCTAAACAGTCCTTCTGCACTTCAGTCTCCAAAATCTGCTCTCTGAAACAGTCCTTCTGAACCCGAGTGTCCAAACTCTTTCTTCTGCTCCCCAGTCTCCAACGTCTTCTCTCCTTAACACTCCTTCTGTACCCCATTCTTCAACCTCTGTTCTCTGTAAGGTCCTTCTGCACCCCAGTTTTCAAACTCTGCTCTCTGTATCATTCTTCTCCAACCCAGTCTACAACCTCTGCTTTCCTCAACGGTCCTGCTGAAACCCAGTCTACAACATCTGTTCCCTGAAACAGTCCTTCTACTTTCCAGTCTCAAACCTCTGCTCTCTGTAACAGTCCTTCTGTATGGCAGTCTCCAACCTCTGCTCTCTCTACCGGTCTTTCTGCACCCCAGTCTCAAACCTCTGCTTTCTGTATAAGTCGTTCTGAACCACGGATTCCAACCTCTGCTTTCTGAAATAGTCCTTCTGCAAATTTGTCTCAAATATCTGAAGTCTGAAACCTTACTTCTGCACCCCATTCTCTAACATCTCCTCTCTTTAACAGTCTTTCTGCACCCCCTTCTCTAACCTCTGCTCTCTGCAAAAAGTTCTTCTGTACCTCAGTCTGAAAAATCTGCTCTCTGCAACAATCCCTCTGCACCTTAGTTTCCAAACTCTGCTCTCTCTAACAGTCTTTCTGTACCTCTGTCTCCTACCTCTGCTCTCTGTTAGACCCTTCTGAAACCCAGTCTGAAAACTCTGCTCTCTGTAACAGTCCTTCTGCACCCCAATCTCCAACCTCTGCTCTCTGTAACAGGCCTTCTGCATCCCAGTCTCTAATCTCTGCTCTCTGTAAGAGGCCTTCTGCACCCCAGTCTCCAACCTCTACTCTCTGCAACGATTCTTCTGCACGCCAGTCTCCTACCTCTTCTCTCTAAAACAGTCCTTATGCACCCCAGTCTCCTACCTCTGCTCTCTGTAAGATCCTTCTGCACACCAATATCCAACCCCTGCTCGCTGTAACAGTCCTTCGGGAACCTATCTCCAAACTCTGTTTTCTGCATCAGTCCTTCTACACCCCAGTCTCCAAATTCTGCTCTCTGTAACTGTCCTTCTGCCCCCCAGTCTCCAACATCTGCTTTCTTTGTCAGTCTTTCTGCAACCCAGTATCCAAACTCTACTCTCTGTAACAGTCCTTCTGCACCTCAGTCTTCAACCTCTGCTTTCAGCAACAGTCCTTCTGAACCCCAGTCCCCAAACTCTGCTCTCTGCAACATTTCTTCTGCACCCCAGTATCAAACCTATGCTCTCTGTAAAAGTCCGTCTGCACCCCAGTCTAGAACGTCTGCTCTCTGTAATGATCATTCTGCAACCTAGTCTCAAACATCCGCTCTCTGTAACAGTCCTTATTCACCGCAATCTCCAAACTCTTTTCTCTGTAAGATCATTCTGAAAACAAGTCTCCAACGTCTGCTATCTGTAACTGTCCTTCTACACCCCAGTCTTTAACCTCTGCTCTCTGAAACAGTCCTTCTGCACCTCAATCTCCGAACTCTGCTTTCTGCAACAGTCCTTAACCCAAGTCTACAACCTCTGCTCTCGCAACATTCTTTCTGCACCCCAGTCTCTAAACTCTGCTCTCTGTAACAATCTTTCTGCACCCCAGTCTCGAACCTCTGCTCTCTGCAACGATCCTTCTGAATCCCAGTCTCAAACCTCTGTTCTCTGCAAATGTCCTTGTGAACCCCAGTCTCCAACATCTGCTTTGTACCACAGTTCTTCTGAACCTCAGTCTGAAAACTCCTCTCTCTGTAATCCTCCATCTGCAACCCAGTCTCCAACCTCTGCTCTCTGTAATTGTCCTTCTGTACCTCAAAGTCCAATCTCTGCTCTATGCAAAAATCCTTGTGTGCACAAGTCTGTAACATCTGCTCTCTTAAACAGTCCTTCTACACCCCAGTCTTGAACCTCTGCTCTCTGCAATGATTCTTCTGCACCTTAGTATCCTACCTCTGCTCTCTGCTACACTCTTTCTGGACCCCAATTTCCAAACTCTACTCTCTGCAACAGTCTCAAACCTCTGCTAGCTGCAACAGTCCTTATGAACCCAAGTCTCCAACATTTGCTTCCTGCAACAGTTCTCCTATACCTCAGTCTGAAAACTCTGCTCTCTGCAATAATCTATCTGCACCCAAGTCTCCAACATCTACTCTCTGCAAAAGTCCTTCTACACCCTAGTCTCCATAGTCTGCTCACCTAAACGATCCTTCTGCACCACAGGCTCCAATATCTGTTCCCTACATCAGTCCTTCTGCAACTCAGTCTGCAACCTCTGGTCTATGCAACAGTCCTTCTTCACCCCACTCTCCATCTTTTGCTCTCTGCAGCAGTCCTTTTGCACTCCATTCTCCAACATCTGCTCTCTTCAACAGTCATTCTCCACCCCAGTGTCCAATGTCTGCTCTCTGTAACAGTTCTTCTGTACTGCATTCTCCAACCTCTGCTTTCTCTAAGGGTACTTCTGCACCTGAATCTCGAACCTCTGCTTTCTATATCAGTCCTTCTGCACCCCAATCTCCAATCACTGCTCTGTGTAACTGTACTTCTTCATGTTAGTCTCCAAGTCTGCTCTCTGCTACAGTCCTTCTGGACCCTAATCTCCAACGTCTACTCTCTGCAACAGTCCTTCTACATCCTAGTCTAAAATCTCTCCTCTCAGCAACAGTCTTTAAGCACCCCGGTCTCCAACCTCTGCTCTCTGTAACAATCCTTCTGCACCTCAGTCTCCAACCTCTGCTCTCTGCAAATGTCCTTCTGCACCTCAGTCTCCAATCTCCACCCTCTGTAACAGTGCTTTTGCACTTCAGTCTCCAACCTCTGCTCTCTGTAAGATCCTTCCACAACCCAGTCTTCAAACTCTGCTTTCTGTAAGATCCTTCTGAAACCAAGTCTTAAAACTCTCCTCTCCATAACTGTCCTTATGCACACCAGTCTCCAACCTCTGCTCTCTGCAACGATCTTTCTACACCCCAGTCTCCAACCTCTGCTCTTTGCAACAGTCATTCTCAACCCCAGTCTCAAATATCTGCTTTCTGCAACAGTCCTTCTGCTCCTCAGTCTGAAAAATCTGCTCTCTGCAACGATCCTTGTGCACCCCAGTCTCCAAACTCTGCTTTCTGTAAGAGTCTTTCTGCACCTCAGTCTCCAACTTCTGCTCTCGGCAACAGTTCTTCTGCACCCCAGTCTTTAACAGGAGATAATACCAAAAGTTAGCTAATAAGATGGCATCAAATTAAGAAGGTTCTGCACAGCAAAGAAGACAATTAGAATATGAAGAGACAACCTACGGAAAGGGAGAAAATCTTTATGAGGTGCTCTTCTAAAAGAGGATGAATATTCAGAATATTAATAAAGAACTCAAAAAACTTAACATCAAACCCACAATTTTTAAATAACCCAATTATCAAATAACCCAATTACCAAATGGAAAACTAAATGAACTAAACAGACATGTCTTAGAAGAAAATATGTGAGTGGCCAACAAATATATGAAAATACTTGCAAGTCAAGACTACTCTGAGATTTCATCTCACTTCAGTGACAAAGGCAACCACCAAGAATACAAACAGAAACGAGTGTGACAAGGAGATAATTGGAGAGAAAGGAGCACTCTCACCCTATTGGTGGGCATGTAAATCAGCACAACCACCACGGAAATAGGGATGGACGCTCCTCAGGAGTAGCCATGGACCACCCTGTGACCAAGCTCTACCTCTGCTTGGTATTTATCACAGCGGATCAAAGTCATCATACTATAATGACACATACATGCCCATGAACAAGCCGAGGTGACATCAGTGGACGAATGGATAAAGAACATCTGGTATATGCACACTGGAATTTCATTCAGCCATAAAGAAGAACGAAATTATGTCATGCTGGAAGATGGATGGATCTTCAGAACATTAAGGGAAATAAGCAACTCAGAAAGTTAAGGGCCGTATGTTTTTCCTCTGTTAAAGCTAGAGGGGGAAAAGGAAGGAAAGTTGGGAAGGGAGTCTCATCATGAAAGTTGAAGGAAGATCAGTAGAGTCAAGGCACCAGGGGAGGAGTTGACAAAAAGGGAAATATATGAATGATATTGGCCAAAGTTCACGATTATTCTGTGTGCATGTTCAAATATGTGTCAGCAAATCCCACCATTACGGACCACTACAATGCACCAATGAAGTGTGAAAAGAAGAGTTTCACATTACATGGGACAGGAACTATTCTAGGAGGGTGCCCATATTTTCCCATCTATACATACCACAATCATTTACCTCTGTCAAAAATATCTACAGATTCAAATGTTCTGATCACTGCTCCACCACATGGCCTCTTCTACTTCAGGGTCCCCTTATTCTCACTGAAATCAGGAAGCCTGTTTCAATGATGCCATCTGTTAATGTCTTGCCAGGCTGCAGAAGACAGCGGCTGCGGGTTTCACAAGGATCTGGTGCTGCCTTCTGAACGCATGTCCACGAGGCCTTGGCGAAGGCTGGTGCTCCAGGCCCTCTTCCAGATACAGCAGTGAGGCCAGGGAAGCGGTCACATAACACGCCATCCACCACCTTATTTATTTCTGATCACCATCCTCTCCATTATTTCAGGATCATATTGGTCATTGAACTTAAGAAAACAGTGAGTCCAGATTTTAGTCCATCAACCAAAGAGAGTCTAATAGCCACTCCCTGTGGCTCAGGAAAATCCTTGGCCCTAACATTTCTGGTGATTACGTCCCTGTGACTGCATTCAAGATGATCCAGAAATATGTCCTGACTTCTTTGGTCTAGAAGACTCAAACAAATTCTCTTATATATTATTAAGTCTAATATTAACAAAATACAGTAATATATTTACCTTTTATTTTGGTGTTACCCTTATACTCTCCTGGGCTATACTTTATACTCTTACCTGAGGCAATCTAGGATCAGACCCCAATTAAGAGTCTGGTGACAATGTGGGATGATGGATGAGCATCTGAAAGACAATTGGGCTGGGGATGTGGCTCAAGCAGTAGAGCGCTTGCCTGACACGCGTACGGCCCGGGTTCGATCGTCAGCACCACATACCAACAAAGATATTGTGTCCGCTGAGAACTAGAAAATAAATATTAAAAATTTTCTCTCTCTCTCTCTCTCTCTCTCTCTGTCTCTCCCCTCTCCTCTACTCTCCTCTCCTCTCTCACTCTCTCTTAAAAAAAAGACAACTGCCCATGTAGAGTCACCATAGGGTCTTCATTTTATGGAAAGCTAGTCTCCTCGGGGGAGGAGGGGCTACTTCTAGCAGCAAAGAGGGTTAATGGAGATTTCAGAGTTCAAGGCTCTGAGATTTGTCTAATCCCACTGGTATTTTGCCATTCTAATTAACAGGGTATCAATCATTCCCCCATTAATGTCCTAATTGACATAAGAGAGACCTGGAGAAATTGTGGATTTATAATTTTCTTTGTACTTCTGCAATTTGGAGAATCGGATGTTTTATTATGACATTAACCTTTATCAGTTTCCAGAGAGAAAATATTTCTGACGATCTCAACCTTACTTGAAGGAGGAATATAATGCTTGAGCCTATCATTTTCTTTCTGTAAGTCTCCCACTCCAGTCAGTAACAGCAGTCTGCAGTCATATTGTAATGTTCATTCCCAACCTGAAGGTCGATGGTGTTATTCCAAAGCTCAGTTTTTCATAGACATTTGATTTCAGGCCACAATAACTTAAAGTCTCTTTTGGTCATTGCACTCCAGGAATTATCAGGTCTCCTTTCCCATGGGCTGTGACATCATCAACATATTCAATTCCCTCTGGTTAGACATCCATCCTACCTCCTCAGATCTGTTATCTAGAACCATCTCTGATGTAAACCACTATTGTGGTCAGTGCCACCGTGGTCAGGTAGAGATGAAGAACGACTCTTGATGTCTTAGGGTAGAGGAAGTTGACACAGAAAAAAGTTATAAAATGGTTGGGAGATCTAGAAGAAAGAAGGAAAACAGGGCAGGTGACACCACCCCATATATGGAAACCCTAACTTCCCTGGAAAGACACGCTCATTCCACGCTACTGTGACCCACATTCAGGAACAGCTGTCTAGGACCAAGCGCACACAGCTCCTGGAATCAAGGAGATTAGTTCCTGCCTCTACAGGGCTGGTTTGCTGCTGCTGCTATGGGATCCAAAAGAACCCGCTTTCTACCTTTCATTTCTTCCTCTCTGCCTAGTGTTTGGCTGATCTTGACAGAACCTCCAAAAATGGAGGCCTGAAAGCAGGGGAGTGTTGGAAACGAGGTTCTTGTACTTTCTGTCCCTCTGGTGTGGGGAGAACACAGAAGGACAGAGATGGTTCTCAACACCCACACAAGGTGTCCAACACACTTGAACCTGAAAGTGGGTAAAGGGTGTTTGTGAAAAGAGAGGAGAGAAAGGGGTCTCAGAGATTTTAAAAGCGGAAGTTGGAGTTGAAGTTCCAGATACAGACTCTCTAACCAGGTGCCTACAAGTCCCTGGAAGGCATCTTTTTCAGATGACTGTATACTCTAGTTTGAAGACTGGTCTAGACTTTGATCGTGCAAAGGGATGCACACCATCCAGCCAGCTTCCTCAGGGCACTCTGGACCTCGTTGCTTCTCAGCCTGTGAATGACGGGGCTCAACAGGGGGCTCACCACACAGAAAAGCACAGAGACCAGGGTGTCCATGTCCAGCCTTCTCTGGGCCTGTCATAGTGGAAGATGGCTGTTTTAAAGAAGACCACCACGACAGTGAGGGGGGTCGCACAGGTGGAGAAAGCCTTCCTCCTGCCCTGGGCAGAAACAATCCCCAGGATGGCCGCCATGATGAGTGCGTAGGAGCCTGCAGTGAAAAGGCAGGGGCTCAGGCCCATGGTGGCAATGACAACATGGAGTGCAGACTCGTTGACAGAGGTGTCTGAGCAGGAGAGCTTCAGGAGAAATGGGGTGTCACAGAGAAAGTGGCTGATCTGGTGGGGCCCACACAGAGTGAGTTTGATGGCCAGAACCGTGTGTGTGACCAAATTCACCAGCCCACACAGACAGGACCCAGTCACCAAGCCAACACAGACCTTCACACTCATGATGACTGGGTACTGAGGAGGACGGCAGGTTGCCACACAGCAGTCATACTGTCCACACAGCCAGTAAGACGCCTTCTGTGCCAGCACTTGTCACCGAGAAGAAGATCTGGGAAATGCAGCCCTCATAAGAAATGGCCTTCTTCTTTCAGAAGAAGTTCACCAGCAGTACTGGGAGGGTGGTGGATGTGTAGTAGACGTCCAAGAAGCTCCAATTGCTGAGGAAAAAGTACATTGGAGTGTGGAGAGCAGGACTGACCCTGGTGGCCACTATTATGAGCATGTTCCCCAGGAGAGTGGTCAGGTAAATGACCAGAAAGAGCAGAAAGAACCAGCCCTGTAGGTTGGAGTGGTTGGAAAATCCCAAGAAGATGAATTCAGTGACAAATGATTGATTGCTCATTTCCAATGGTATCATAGCTACAAAACAGAGAAAAAGAGACCATGACGAGAATGGACTGAGAGCACCCCAAACAGGCTTGTTAATCGTCAGCAACATGGCAAATAATATTGTATACAGAGATGCCTGGACTCTGGAAAGAGATGTATAGGCGTGACTTTAGAGAGAGCATAACTTCTCACAGACTTTTGCATGGGTACTCTTTTGTAAGAATAAATGGAGACTTGGTCAAAATGCTAAACCAGCTATCAACCCCTATGTCTCATTGAATCTGCAGTATCTCCCTCCTTACACTGTGCTTCACTGTGATGAATTCTTTTTCGTATGTCTGTTATTTCAAGTAATAAGTTTTCATTGTGGAAAAATGAAGAAAATGCAGAAAGTTATTCAGAAGAATAGAACAGGTCACAAAATAAAAGCTCTCTTTGCATTCATCCCATTCTACCTCTATCTATCTTTAAAATATCCAAAGCAAAATTTCCCAATATTGTTGTACTCTATTTAGTTGTTTGCCTTGTAATCTTAATTTTCTAACATGAAATTAAGTTAATATCTCCCTTTTTATTGAACATAGAATCTTTCCATTCCATTTACTATCATAAATATTGGAATAGAAGCTTTCATACATATGTATCTGTGATCATCTCTGATTATTTCTTTAAAGTAAAATCATAAATCACCTGCTTTTAAATACATTGATCTATTTTTTTCAGTAAAAACTTTTATTTTTTTAAGTTTTATAAGATACAAGAAATTTTTTCAAATGATATATACTTAGGTATTTTTCTTTTTTTGTATTATAAGATTTACCTCACCGAACATTACATTTCCTGAAAAAAAAATGGTTGATACAATTACTGATTTTCTATCATGTTGCCCATGCTAATCCGTGATCCATTGTTTTGAACTAAATTTTCTGTTTTTTTTAAATCATAAATGAAAAAATACTATAGTAAAACAGTAGGTTTTTTGTTCAGATAGATGTGGATTGAAATTCATGTGTTGTTCAATAGATGTTGTTTGTAAAAAAGTCAGCTCATCTCTATTCCTCAGTTTGTTCCTTGCTTAGGATATTAATGATGGCTATTTCACAAGTGCTGAAAAAGGTTTTGAGATAATATAAGCTATGTGTCTGGCACATTACATTTACTCAATTCCTTTTATCAAGTTAGAAAATGTCTATCCATTTTTTTACTAGTAGTTTTTTTTTTTTTTTTTGGTGTATGTGTGCTGGGTTTTGAATTCAGAGCCTTATGCATACTAAGCATGCACTCTACCACTGGACTTTGCCCCTAGTTTCATTTAGTTATAGTTTTTATCATAAATAGATATTGAATTTTCTTATTTTCTCTGCATCTATTGAAATGATATATAATTTTTTTTCTTATTTAGTCTGTTACTATGGAAATTCGGTTGATTGAATTTTTGAATATTGAACCAGCCTTGCATTCTGGGATTGATCTCAATTGACTGTAATGTTATCCTTATTCTATATGGCTGAGTTGAGTTTGTTAATATTGTTCCCTGCTTGCTTTTGTGTATTCTATTTTCGCAGTTCTCCAGAGATAATCTATGTCTTGAAGAATTCTCAGCTGTATTCTACTGTTATTTTCAGTCAATGCATGTTAGTGGACTAGTGGGAAACAGAGAAGGGATTTCTGATGTTTCCACGAAGCCCTGCCTTAGGTACTGTAAACTCAGTCACAGGGATATGGCCTTCACAGTGACCCACTTTCTACCAATATGGCTGAGCCTAGTTCTTATTCCTCCCAACGTTAGACATTTCGGCCTGTTCCTTTCTATAGCTGCAAAGGTTTTCTGTTGAGTGTCCTAATGTAACAGTTTCTGTTACTCTTGCCCCTGAAGATTACAGCTTTTGTTCTATGCAAAAAAAATCAGGAAATGGGTCTGGGAGGAGTTTTGGCTGCTGTTGCTGCTCTTTTTCCCTCCACCTATCCAAGAAATGATACCGTTAAAGATACTTTCTCAGAATACTTTCCTATCTTCCTGGGAGCATTTGGTAGAATCCATGGAGAAAAAGAAAAAAATACAAACATCTTATGTCTATAGCCCTGTGGGTCTTTATGCTCTTAAACTAGTCTATACTAAGTCTTTAGCAATCCATTAACTATTTTTTATTTGAGTTTTTTTTTTATAAATAAACTCCTATGTATCTAGTGGGTTCTCCCATATTTAAAAAAAATGCCTGGATTATTTTGGTTGTTTATCTCTCCCCAAACTTTGGTTAGTTGTTTGCCTTATAATCTTCATCCCTAATAAAGTCAAGGAAAGCCATTAATTTGCATTTTCTTCTGCTCATTTTGGTTATTATAATGATGAAAACAACATGCTTTCTAGCTATTTCAATAGATACTCAAGGTGAAATTTGAAGTCTATACACTTACTTTTCAAAAATATTTAGTAATTTCTAATTTAGTCAAATATGTAGTTATTCTATTCAAAACAATCCCATTTCTAGCATATTTCCAAGGAAATTAATGCACAGTTCACAAAAATTCTTGTGTAAAAATTTATAATAACTCAAACAAATATTATGCCTTCAGCCTAAGGACAGAAGACAAATCACGGTTTATCATGCAGTGGAATAATTCAGTTACTTTAGAAACACAAATACTGGAACATTAATAACATTGACAAATCTGAAAAAAATTTCTGGGTGAAAGAAGCCAGGTACTAAATATATACTGTATGTTTCCCTTAAATAATGTTCAAAAATTAGCAAAACAGCTATAATGGTCAAGTAATAATGGTGTTTTTTTTTTTTTTGAGTTCAGGGGTGATATCAGTTGAAGCATGAAGAAATTTTCTAAAGTGATGGAAATGTTTTATATCCTGATTTTTGGTAGTTCATATATATGTAAAATATTATAAACCTGTACACTTTAGATCTGTGCATTCTTTGAGTACAAATTATAGTTCAATTTTTAAAAATAGCCTTATTTTAAAAATAAGTAATTAATGGGGAAGAGTGGTACCTGCCTGTAATTTCAGGTACTTGGGAGACTAAGGCAGGAGGATCATAAATTTGAAACTCTGCAAGGCCCCCCGCCCCAAATAATTGAAAGGACTGGGGATATAGCTTCATGGTAGAGTGCCACTGGGTTCAATCCCAGGTACTGCAGTAAGTAAGTAAGTAAGTAAGTTAGTAAGAAAGTAAATTGATAAATAGAAGTGAAAGCATTTTTTCAAGATGATTTTAAACTCAGGATTGGTTGGAACCACATCTAAATATTTTTTTTAGGTCTCTAAGAGGTTATGTATTTTATCCCATTTTTTGCATTTCTCTACTTCTTTTTTACCACAGTGATAGTCCAGGACATATCACATTTTACAAGTGACATCAGTTGTTTCCTGATCACGATCTGTTTGAAGCAGTGAATGTTATTGGTGGGTGCATTCGGTCTGTATCACAGATAGAAAGCCTTGCTCACCATGATGGATGGACGTGTGTGTGTGTGTGTGTGTGTGTGTGTGTGTGTGTGTGTGTGTTATTCTTTGTGGGATTGGTCTTGACTGAGAACACTGTGTTATAGTTAGTGGGATGGCAAGTTGGCATCTCAGGCAACATTGATGGTAGAAATATCAAAGAATATAGCAGGAATCTGCCATCTAGGGCTCAGCAAGCTCAGAACACTTGGTTATCCTAATTGCTATAAATGGAAAGACCCTCACTATTGAGCTTCTCTGAGAGCTGCATCACACTGGGGCAGGAGGAAGGAGCCCATTTCCATAGAGATGTACCCTGTTTCTATGGAGACTCCAGCTAGGCTTCAAGGGGCTGGTGAAATAGTACCAGTGAATGCTGCCAAGCCCTGGGTCATTCTGAGGAGCCTGCAACTTCAGGGGAGGTGGCAGGTTATCAGCCTATGGGGCTGGGACTAGGCTCTGTGAAGCTGTGTCAGGCCTGATTTCTAAGCAAGGTACTTGGCAATTGAAACCTCGGAAAACGTCCCACCCCCCACCATGCCATGGGCCACCAGAGAGCCCAGGTGTGTCTCTGGAAGCCAGGCTTGTGTATGAGCATGGACATCAATGATTGCAGAGTATCAATAATATGGGACAATAAATCTCTTTCAGGTGAGTGCAGACTGATAACAGGGACATCTGGAGGGAGATACACTGGGTTTTAGAAAATCATTAGATCTCTAGGTCTAGAACACGCAGATACACCCACTCATGGAATTGTGCATGTGAGTCCAAGGAGCAGGGGTCGATAACTTTGAAACCTGGTTCCCCAGGTTTGAGACACTTCTGTTTAGTTCAAAAGAGTGATCTGAGTGCTAAAACAACATCAAAATGAAGTGGTCTGTATCTGAATACATGCTGTGTTGAAGGTGGAAGAAAATCTCTGAAGCCCTCATGGAGAAGGATATGGAGAACTTTAAAGTCCTAGTTGAAGAGGACACGGTAAAGACAAAAAATCAGTTTGGGCAGGCTGGCTAGCTGGTGGGATCACTCAGGAAAACAGGAATATGTGAGGAATAGCAGATGTAGAGGAGGCTTTAGTGGATTTGATTTGAGTAATGTTGAATGTGAGTTATCTGTGGGATAATCACGTGGAAATGCTCTTCACAGACAGCCTAGAACTGCAGGTGTGGATTTGGGAGTCATTGTCTTGAAGGCAACTGTTACAGCAAAGGGTGAATATGAAATCCCCCAGGAGAATAGAGAAAGTAGAGAAGGATATAGAGAGGGTAGGGATTCTTGTGATACTTGGTGTTCACAAAAATTGTAGTAAAAGTTTATCCAGAAATAATTAAAAACACCACACTATCTAGTTTAGTTGTAGGTATCGCTTTCTCTAAATAATATCCCTAAAAAAGAGGTTACCTTATTAGCATTGATTTACAATAAATCAAATTGGAAATGGAGCTGGAAGCTACACGTACTTGACATTTCTTACGTTCTCTGTTTTCTCTATCAACTACCTGGATGAACTTCAAGTCATTTAGAAATAAGTGACATGTACTTTCTTTTAACTCCCCTTATAAATAAAGATCAATATGACAATCTCTTTTATAGGTAGATATCTAGATGTTTTCAGAAAAAGAAATAAAATTCCACATAGAAGGCAGTTCCAGCAGAGTTTACTATGGGAAATTGGACATGGTCTGTGGATGTGTAAAAGGGAAAACTAAACGTAAATGTTCAGGGATTTAAAAATACAATATCTGAAGTTGTGCATACTGCTATTGTAAATGTCTTAAATATAAAGGTCAGTTCAGGAGGGACAATTTCATGGGGCATTAAAAAATATCCCAATGTATGTTTATATAATTTTATCTACATATAAGTTTTTCCTTGGTTTTACTGGCTAATTTCTTGTAGGTCACTGGTGTGGGGTAGGGTGAAAGATGACACCCAAACAATTTTCCTTATCTTCTATGCTCTTTATTAATGTAGGCCATTAGATTGAATCATCATCATGGTCACCATTAGAATCCATTATTAACAATCATAACTCATGAATGACACTTTGTGACACAATATGTACTTGCTCCTTAGAATTTATATAATGCAGCATAGGAATTAGATCAACTTATTAGTGAACCCTCTGCTCTGCAATAATAATAACCATAATCATCGTAATCATCTAGGGCATATTTCATAGAAAAATAATTTGAGTGTGTGTCTTCTTAGATTTCTTCAATACACATAAATCCCCGACTTTAAAAAAAATGTTTAATGTAGTTTAAAAATGGCATGTTTTATGTAAAAATTAGATTGAATTTCGGATAATCCCTTGTATCAAAACTCAGTGAATTTCTTTGAAAAGATGAATTTTTACATACGTGAATCCAATCAAGATTTTTCAAATTGAGTAACGAATAGAGACACACATTAGATAAAAATACCTAACATTTGTTAAATGCCTATATGTCTTTTACATGCATTAACTTATTTGGTTTACACAACAACCTATAAGATAACCTATTATCCCCATTTTACAGAAATAAGAATTGAAATTAATGAATAATATATTAATGCAAGTAGGGAAACATCAATGAATCCCTTTAATTTGCATAATGTACATTAATTTGTACATTTAATATGTATTAACAATTATGATTTAAGAAACAAAAAGAAAATTGACTCAGAAAATTTATCATGTAATAACTCTTATTTGTAGAGATACTTTGTTACCTGATGATAATACCATATATTAGTAAACTGTCTTATTATCTTCAATGCCCAGACATTCTTGTCTTTGGTTATAATAATTCATTGCACGTGATTTATAGGCCAACACAGCTTTCATTAAAATTCCAAATCTCAGGGTCTTAAGAAGCTTAAAGTATTTAAATTTCAATAGAAAGTCGGTGCTTCAGTTAAGCACAACTAATTTTAAAATCTAAATATAAACAAAATAAAATAAATAAGTATAGAGTCTTAAAAGAAGACCTTTTTTTTTTTTTGCTTTGGCAATAAATGAAATGTTTTCCTGACTAAACTTAGAGATTCATTTCCTCAAACGAAAAAAAGAAAAATGGGCATGACCAAAACGAGGAAGAATGGTGTGATCATGAAAACCCTTATGCACATTAGGGAAACAATGATTCCTATTTGATCTCAATAGCACAAGCAATGATTAAATTTTTAAATCCAATTTTCATGTTGCCCAGTAAATTGCTTAAAACACACACACACACACACACACACAGTACAAGGTCAATTTATTCAGAAAAATATCTGAATGATTAAAGGTGCTTGTGGCAATGTGAATTTATTACTGTGAAATCTATGAGCTATCTGGCCTGGCCCAGAGTTGTCCTCATATCCTTCCATGTGGTGTGGGTGCTTGGAGCCAAGGGAAAGATCAGAGGTCATTGTGCAGAACAGTTGGCCTCAGTCAGTGAGTTCCAAGTGTTCCCAGTGATGCTGGTCCAAGGACACACTTTGGGGGAGGCTGGGCTCTTTCACCTAACATGCAGGGATGCCCTTACCCCTAACTGGTAGGTTTAAAATCTTAACAAATTCTCCAGGAAAAAGCCTCCCTCCTGTCTTGAAGATTCAGCACTCAATTCAGCATTTAACATCCCTTTCAGTTCTGTTTTCTTGGGGCAGGGGTGTAGGGGGGCAGTTACCGGGGATTGAACTCAGGGGCTTGACCACTGAGGCACATCCCCAGCCCTATTTTATATTTTATTTAGATACAGGGTCTCACTCAGTTTCTTGGTGCCTTGTTTTTGCTGAGGCTGTCTTTGAACTCACTATCCTCCTGCCTCAGCCTTTTGAGCTGCTGGGTTACAGGCGTGCACCACTGTGCCAGCTCTTTCAGTTCTTTTTATTTCACCTGTGCTTCTTCTAGCATAAAGGGGAAAGAAAAGATAAATTATTACCTATTACGATATGTCAGAGCATTCTAGTTATAAATTTTTTGAAAATAAAAAATTCTCTTTTCCATTTAGGATTTCAAAATTTCTTTTCTTGGTAGTGGTTAGTTTAAATTCAAACCAATTTTTTTCCAACAGGGTTTAATTTAGTCCTAAGCCAGATCTACTAAAAAACCCAAAGAGGATAAGATCTGATCCCTGTCCTGCTGCGCCCCTCTCCTGACTCAGGCAATGGCAAGGCCCTACTGAGGTGGATGGCGCAAGGCGTCCATCCTCTGGAGGAGAGCAGTGTGTTTCTGGGAATGGGCTGATTTGTTTTTGTATTCCTTTATTAAGTATAGTTCTCATTTCTTATATGACCATTAAGTATAAAGGAAAAATCATGACTTTCCCAATTAGTGCAACTACTTCTAAAGCATACATCTGTTTGCTCTAAATGCAATGATTCAGATGTGGAGTGTAAATTGTTAATGTCTAAGGAAAAACTCCCCGTATTCCTGTCAAGGTAGTTTTTGAGAAATTAAATTAAAATCTAGAGAAAGAAAATTAATGTTAAGAAGATAGATTAGTGCTTAGTACTTGGCAACTTGTTTTTCTTCCTGTGCACAATGGTTTGTGCTCTTACTTTTGTTTGGTTACAAGTAATAACAAATCAACTACTTGCTGTAACCATGGCACCGGTTCCAGTCATTAAGTCAAGAAAGAATAGTCAAGGTATAGGCCAATAGTTTGGGACATTTGTAACTATTCTTAAAAGTTAACTAAGCAGAAACAGCTTAAAGCAAAACTGGAACTGAAAGTACAAATGCTTGCTTATGCATAAGCCAAGATACATTCTTCTATTCTAATTGTAGCTACGTAATATTTTGTTTTGTTTGAATAATGATTCCTGTTTTGTAACCACAAAGTACCGTAAGCCTGCCAAAATGAAAAGTATATATGATCAACTTCACAAGTAAAGATTGGGATCAACACCTTCACTTTTGTGTCTGTGTTGTTTCTCCACCCCCTCTTTCGCAGACTTCTCACCATCCGTTCGTCTCCTGAGACCCCCTTTTGGAGCTGGTCTCCGACACTGTCCTTCAACCCACTTACAATCTAATGGGAAGATGAACTCAATATGTGCAGGAAACTCGGTAACAATTCTATGTTATCTACAAATTGTCATTATTTTCCCTTTGTGTTTGCTTGGGCAGCTCTGGGAATGGAGCACTTAATACTTGTCAAAGTCCCTCATTCCATATTGAACATGTGCTCCTCCAGGTCCTAGTTGGGCCTCTCAATTGTGTTCTAAACATGAGGGCAACACCTTGTGTAAATGTGCACTCAGTAAAGGTTTGAAGAATGAAGAAGGTCTGTCAAGTACATCCATGGAGCAGAGTTTTTAAAAGATTCTTTAAAGACGGTACTGTGTGGGACCTAAAGGATCTAACAGAGACTTGACAGAGGCGAGAGGACTTTTCTGTTCAGTGGTTCTGGTGCAGATATCTTGCTGAGAAAAATAAAGCCTCTGTGGGCAAAGTGAGGCAGCATAGCCCAGGGGCTTCTGAGGAACTCAGTGTCTCCTGTCTCCTGAACATATCCCTTATGGAGACCATCGGCTCAGTTCCCACAGAACAAGCAGCTCTGCATCTTTCTTTCCCAATCAGTCATCTCAAAGTCAGGTGACCGAGAATGAAGTCACTTATGAGTGACCCCAAAATATAATATTTCTAAAGGATGGGGGTTGTGTATGAAGTAGATTACTCACAAGCTTCAGGGATTTATTACACTTAATAAATTGCTTGCAACTCCCCTCCCCAAGCATCCATGTGTTTTAAGATAAAGATGAAAACCTCTAGTTAGTGAATGAATACGTTTCTAAACATAACTTCTTCTACAATAATTAAGTTATTATTTAAACAGATATTTTGGTAGGCCTATTGTTATGCTCTATTGTATCATAATGGGAATGTTTCCCTATACTTTCTCCCTTAAAATTATTCCTTTCTGTCCTGCTCATCAAAAGCAGAGGATTAACACTAAGCATTATCTATTGTTTACCATAAGTAATTTTTCACACTTATCATCTCACTTAAGGAATTTAGGTATCCCAGTGTTTCTGGTTATTTTTTTGGGTTTTCTTCCAGTACTGGAGGCATCATGCTAAAAACCTCAGGTTTTGTGATAACCTCTGAAGTTATTTCTACTCTGGCAATAAAAGTAGTATTGTGGAAACTTAGACACACATAGAAAAGGTGCTACGATAGGTCATTACATAAATGCCATCAAAATGGTAATGAAAATATGTACAATATTCTGTAATATGTTTTTAAGGTGTAGGTATATCCTGATTCTGGGATAGTGTTTTTGAAAATTGTGATTGTAAATAAACTACTTACCAGCAACTCTCACAGAGAGGCGTAGATTTCTGGTTTTGGTGTGGCCCTTGCTGCTCTCCATACTAGCACCTGGGCTGCAAAGAAAGTTCTTGGTAAAACTGGCTGTTGGTCTCCATTCACCAGAAAACGGACTTGATAATTCTGAGAGTTGCCTGTCGCATATCTGTAGCCTCATGAAGAAGTCAAAATTCTCTGATCTCTCACAATTCATTTTCCTGTGATGGACATTTATAGAGGTCTGGGGCTGACCTGTTGAAAATATGCATCGAGCCTTTCCTCTGTAGCTGCTCTGGTACTCCTCAATGTGCAAACACAACTCAAGGGAAACGGCTTGAGTTCGACTGCAACAATGGAGAGCAGTTAATTCGCTGTTGGATTCATTAATATCTTGGCAATCACCTCTTCCCAGCATGCAGCGAGAAGATCAGGGTCCTCTCTCTTCTGGGATGTGGGTGAGCGAAGTTCAGAGTGAGATCTCTGCTAAGAAGTTGTGGGTGGCTGAAACCTCAAGATTGCCTTTCCTTCCCGCTAGGGAGAGAAGGGGTCAGGGTGGGTGTACACTTATTGGGATGGATTTTGCACGGCATATGAAGTTTTTTTTTTCATGTTACATACTTTGCCGGATGGACAGATATCAGAAGCCACAATATTAAAAACATCCCCACTATCTTCAGCTGATCCACTCCTGCTAAGGGCTGATCCCTTACCAAACCCTGTATGACTTCGTGCCCCTTAATTTTATGATCCTGCTCATGACCTGGTAAAGAAATTGTTTGCTATGAAGTTTAAAAGTAGAGGAAAAAAAAAGAGTCATCAAACAGCTCTTTCGGGCACAGATGGAGAAAAGACAACAAGCTTGAAAGTCTTTTAGTATTTTACTGCACAAAAATAAAAATAAAAGAATTAGATAAAGAGGTAAGTCTCTAAAACTTAAAATTTTCCATAATACAATGGGGTTTTACTCGTGCTTAGGAGAGACACATTAACAGTACTCCTAGAAGATTTTAGAATGATTAGCCATCAGGGAAAGTCAAAGCTAAAGCACATTTGATGAAGCACTTCACACATTCCAGGGTCGTCATAATAAAAGGAATGATAATGATGTGTTGTTAAGGGAGTGTGGAAATCAGAAGCTTTATTCACCACTCTTAATAATAAGGTAAGCTGGTTCCACTGGTCTGAAAATGATCTGGAACTTCTTCAGAAAGTTAAATATGGAGTTAACGATCCACTTCTTCCACTAATACTTACAAACTCAAGATAAATAAAAAAGTTGTCCATCAATGATTTGTACATGAATGTTCATATAATGTTCATATTATATATACTGTTCATATTATATATACGAATCTTATTCATATTAGTGAAAAAGTGAAAATGACCAGGCAGGTCTGTAATCTAGCTACTCAAAAAGCTGAGACAGAAGGATAACAAATTCAGGGACAACCTGGGCAAATTTACAAGACCCTGTCTCAAAACAAAATTTTTAAAAGGGTTGGGCTTTGCCTTAGTGGTAGAACATTGTTTAGTGTGCAGGAGGCTCCGGGTTCAATCTGCAGTACGACACCCACACAGACACAAAGTAAAAATTACTATCCAGTGGGAAATGAACAAAAAATGTGGCATTTTCATAAGATGGAAATCAGTCACAATAAGGAGGAATAAACTAAAATACTTATACAAGCTACAATATAACTTAAAATTGCAAACATCCTAAGTTTGAGTCAGATCCAAAAGGTGTATATGGTATTATATCATTAAAAATATCCACAGAAATTCGAGTGTATACATGGGTCTTTCCACATGTGAAGGAGAAACACAGAAATGGTGTTTATTTAAAACTTAGAATCAAGATCCATTAGGAAAATGCAAGTCAAAGTCACATTGCACATAGCACTTCACATTCACTAGTGTTGGCTAGAGCTGCAATATTGGGAGAAAGGAGATTGACTACTTTTCTCTTTTTTTGGAGAGAAAAGTAATAAAAATATTCTGAAATACCTGTGGATTAGAGAACCCAGGTGAGGTCACAATGTGTCACATACTTAGCACAGTGTGCTTCCCCTGGTTGGAGGGGCACCACAGTGGTCATGAGACACTGTGTATGGAGAGAGCACTCTTGTAACTGCTGCTGAAGTGTTCACATATTTCTACAACTAAGACATTTCTTAGAATGAAACCATCATCTAGTTCTTATCACACTATACAGTCTGTCTCCCAGCCAGCTTCCTCAGCACACTCTGGACCTCGTTGCTTCTCAGGCTGTGAATGATGGGCTTCAACATAGGGGTCACCACACAGAAGAGCACAGAGACCAGGGTGTCCATGTCCACCTTTCTCTGGGCCTGTCATAGTTGGAGTTGGCTGTTCCATAGAAGACCACCACGACAGTGAGTGAGGACGCACAGGTGGAGAAGGCCTTCCTTCTGCCCTTGGCAGAGGGAATCTCCAGGATGGCTGCATGATGAGTGCGTAGGAGCCTGCAGTGAAGAGGCAGGTTCCTCAGGCCCATGGTGGGACTGACAACGTGGAGCACAGACTCGTTGACAGAGGTGTCTGAGCAGTAGAGCTTCAGGAGCAATGGGTTGTCACAGAGAAAGTGGCTGATCTGGTGGGGCCCACACAGAGTGAGTGTGATGGCCAGCACCGTGTGTGTGACCATATTCACCAGCACACACAGCCAGGACCCAGTCACCAGGCCAACACAGACCTTCACACTCATGATGACTGGGTACTGAGGAGTATGGCAGGTGGCCACACAGCAGTAATACTGGCCACACAACCAGTAAGAAGTCTTCTGTGCCAGCACTTGTCACCAAGAAAAAGATCTCGGAAAGGCAGCCCTCATAAGAAATGGTCTTCTTCTCCCAGAAGAAGTTCACCAGCAGTACTGGGAGGGTGGTGGATGTATAGCAGACGTCCAAGAAGCTCAAATTGCTGAGAAAAAAGTACATTGGAGTGTGGAGAGCAGGACTGACCTTGGTGGTTACCATTATGAGCATGTTCCCCAGGAGAGTGGTTAGGTAAATGACCAGAAAGAGCAGGAAGAACCAGCCCTATAGGTTGAAGTGTTTGGAAAATTTCAAGAAGATGAATTCAGTGACAAATGATTGATCGCTCATTTCCAAAGTTGTCATAGCTACAAAACTGAGAAAAATAGACCATGATGAGAATGGACTGAGAGCACCCCAAACAGGCTTGTTAATCTGCAGCAACATGGCAAATAATATCGAATGAAAAGCAGCCTTGAGACTGATAACCTGTGGGACTGGTCTCAGGAAATCAGACCCATGGAGCCGCACACATTTGCAGGGGTGATGGTGGGTGGGAGTAACCAGAGAATTGCTAGAAGCCAACAGAAAGCTATTCGACCTCATCATGCTGTGAAGTCATTTTTCACTGTCTCAGTAATCTCTGTCTCCTGTTTTCCTTTTATGTAAACATAGGATTTTTGGAGAAGTTCATTTTCATTGCAAATGTTAAGAAAAAAATTTACAAAGCAGAGTCATCATCTGCAGAAGCAGTCGGTGTTGCCTTCAGTGTTTTCCAATGTAGAGTTTTTCTCATTTTACATCAATCTTGATCTCTGTTTTCAGAAAGGCAGAAGTTAACTATTCCTGTACAATGCTAAAATTATCAGGGCCAGATCAAAATACAAGAAAGAAGTTGATGAAGTGGGGTTGGACTGGCTATCTTAAGTATACAGGGAAGATCAGTGGAGTAGAAGGAGAATGAGAGGGCGGAGAGGTTTGGAAAGGGAGGAAATGCGAAAGGTCTTTACGCAGATCATGTTATGTGCACATGGAAGTCTACCACAGGGGACTGCACCTGTATGTATATGTAGAGAGCACCAGTCAGAACTTAACAGATAAATGACAAAAAATAAAGATCAGTAGAGAAAGGAGAATGGGGGCGGGAAGGAGAGTGAGATGGGGGGTTGGGACTGAATGGAGTAAAACAGATTACATGCACATAGGATCTTTTCCAAATATACCCAACTTCTATGTATAACTATTATGCTCTAATAAAAAAATTAAGAAGATGACATGATCCTATCAGCAAAGAGTGAGATTTGAATTCTTCTTGACCTATTTGTATACTTTTAATTTCTTTCTTTTGTCCCATGGCTCTGGCAATTTCAAGGATGAAGTTGAATAGAAATGGTGAAAGAGGGGGCACCCTGTATTCTTCCAGTTTTTAGAGTGAATGCTTTCAACCTTTCTCTACTTAGAATGATGCTACCTTGGGTTAAGCATAGATAGCTTTTACAATGCTTTTACAAAGTTCCTTCTGTCACTAGTGTTTCTACTGTTTTGACAGGTAGGGGTGCTATATTTTGTTAAATGCTTTTTCTGCATCTATTGAGATGATCAATAAACTTACATCTCTCTTAAATAAACTTAATCTCTCCCCTTTGCCTAAACATTCAGATAATCTCCAGTCCTATAAATATTTTAATGAACATTTTCCTACATAAACATATGTGACCATTTCGAATTATCTCTTCAGAATAAAATTTAAATCTGACATAAAAGAATTTGTTGTGCAGTTTCTATTTAAAACTAGCTCATGGGAGACATTATATTAAGTGAAATAAGCCAGACACATAAAGAGAAATAGCAGTTTTTCACTTCTTAGTGGAAGCTAAAAAGCTGACCTCAGAGAAGTAGGGAGTAGAGCGGTGGTTATTGGAGCCTGGGAGAGAATCACAAAAATCATTGTGAGTCTGATTTCTCAAAGACGCATGTGAAAGACTGCCTGAAACATGCCCTCTGAGTGGTGGTTCGTAAAAAAAAATAAGAATGGACTTCTAACAGGGTCCTCAGAAAATCTCTCTTCTCTCCTCAGTGGGCAGCAGGAGGTCCATGGGTCTGGCTGCCTAGGAGCTAGCTGTGGTGTGCAAATGGGCAGGACCAGGACGGCTGGAGAATCTCAATAATCACTAGTAGACTGCATTCTAGGTGAGGGCAAGCTGGAAATAGGCCATCCAGAAGGAAATGTCTTGAGCTCTGAAAATGACAGAATCTGTGAATTTAGGAAACGGTTGTGGGTCCAATCCACTCATAACACGTACTCCCTGGGTCAGTCCACGGTTGCCACAGTTACCACAGGCCTGAGCAGAACAACCCAGAGGGGGATATGCACTCTGGCCTCCTAGCTTGGAGGTTTGGTCTGGGGCCAGCTGACCCATTGCTGCTGGCCTGAGATGAGGTGGGACACCGAGGTTGAAGGGAACAAGAGGGGAAGCATTCCTAGCTCATGGCAGCCAGAAGGTTGGGGCTGGGGAGGGGACAGGAAGAGACAGTTCGCAGGGGACAAGATGTGATTCACCAGGGCATGTCCCCGGCCACAGTCCATCTGCCCACACTCCTCTCAGTACAGTGGGGCTTTCAGATAATTAACACAAAAAATGGATAGATCCACAGATTAGGTCACAAGTCTCACAGTCTTATCATTTCAACTCTGAACACTGCTACTGTGGCTTACCCTGAGCTTTCGGTGGGGGGATACCTTATTTCTAAGCCATAATAATACCTACAGTCCATGTGCTTTGGTTAGAATTTTTTCATGTACTCTGGGAGAGTAATCGGGTGTCAAAACAAGATTAAAAGGAAATATCTGGAAACTGAAGATGTGACATTTGGAGCTTGGGGAAAAGCTCTGAAGAGGAGCCCTGGGTGGAGCACTTTAAAGTCCTGGTGACGAGGACACAAGAGGGGACCTGGTCTGTGGGGTAGCTGAGTGGCAGTGGGATCACTCATTAAAACATAAAAAAAAATGAGAAGGAGCTTGTCTGGGGAGAGAAAAGGAGGAAAGGAGGTTGGGTCTGGAGTCTGGGTACATGCGGGGTCCCCCAAGGAGATTCCAGGAGGCAGCGGCACAGGTTCCCAGGAGATAGGCCTGGGAGTCATGGCTTAGAGTGACTGTGGAAGTCACAGGTGCTCATAAAGCCAAAAGAGAGCAGGGTGAGGAGAGAGGGCCTGATGGACTGTGCGCAAAAGAGTGTCCAGAAGGAGGCTCACCAGCTATCAGCAATCATTCGGCACAACAGTGTCAAAGATCTGCTCTCTGTACCAGGCCTTCTGCACTCCAGTCTCCAACCTCTGCTCCCTGCAACAATCCTTCTCAAACCCAGTCTCCAAGTTCTGCTCTCTGAAACACTCCTTCTGCACCCCAGTCGCGAACATCTGCTCTCTGCAACACTCCTTCTGCACCTCAGTCTCAAAAATCTGCTCTCTGCAACAATCATTCTGAAACCCAGTCTCCAACCTCTGCTCTCTGTAAAAGTCCTTCTACACCTCAGTCTTCAAACTCTTCTCTCTATAATATCTTTCTTCACAACAGTCTCCAAAATGTCATATCTGTAACGGGGCTTCTGCACCCCAGTCTCCAACCTCTGCTCCCTGCAAGAATCCTTCTGCACCCCAGTCTCCAAGTTCTGCTCTCTGAAAGAGTCCTTCTGCACCCCACTCTCGAACATCTGCTCTCTGCAACAGTCCTTCTGCACCTAAGTCAGAAAAATCTGCTCTCTTCAAAAATCATTCTGCAACCCAGTCTATAAACTGTGCTATCTGTAACAGTCCTTCTGCACCCCAGTCTCCAACCTCTGCTCTCTGTAACAGGCCTTCTTAACCCCAGTCTCCAACTTCTTCTCTCTGAAACGATAATTCTGCACCTCAGTCTCCAACCTCTGCTCTCTGCAACAGTCCTTCTTCCCTAAGTCTCCAACTTCTGTTCTCTGTAAGATCCTTCTGCAACCCAGTTTCCAAACTCTGCTCTCTGTAACAGTCCTTCTGCACCCCAGTATCCAACCTCTGCTCTCTGTAACAGACATTCTGCACCTCAGTCTCAAAAATCTGCTCTCTGCAACAGTTCTACTGCACCCCAGTCTCCATCCTCTGTTCTCTGCAACAGTCCTTCTGCACACCAGTCTCCAAACTCTGCTCTCTGTAACAGTCCTTCTATACCGCAGTCTCCAAACTGTGCTCTCTGTAATGGTCATTCCGCACCCCAGACTCCAAACTCTGCTTTGTGTATCAGTCTTTCTGCAACCCAGTCTCCAAACTCTGCTCTCTGTAACAGTCCGTCTGCACCTCATTCTTCAACCTCTGCTCTCTGAAACAGTCCTTCTGCACCCCAGTCTCAAATCTATGCTCTCTCCAACATTTCTTCTGCATCCTAGTCTCCAACCAGTGCTCTCTGTAACTTTCCTTCTGCACCCCAGTCGTTAACCTCTGCTCTCTGCAAGACCATTCTGTACCTCAATCTCCAACCTCTGCTCTCTGCAATGATACTTCTGCACCCCAGTCTTCAAACTCTGCTCTCTGTAACAGTGCTTCTGCACCTCAGTCTCTAACTTCTGCTCTAACAATCTTTCTGCAACTCAGTATCCAACCTCTGCTCTCTGTAACAGTCTTTCTGCACCTCAGTATCCAAACTCTGCTCTCTGTAACGATCCTTCTGCACCTCAGTCTTCAACCAATGCTCTCTGTAACAGGCCTTCTTCATCGCAGTCTTCAACCTCTGCTCTCTGTAACAGTCTTCTGCACCACAGTCTCCAAGCTCTAATCTCTGTAACAGTCCTGCTGCACCCAAATCAAAACTCTGCACTCTGTAACAATCCTTCTGAACCCCAGTCTTAAAACTCTGCTCTCTTTAACAGTTCTTCTGAACCAGAATCTTTAAACTCTGCTCTCTGTAACACATTTTATGCACCCCAGTCTCCATCTTCTGCTTTCTGTAAGAATCCTTCTGCACCCCAGTCTCCAACCTCTGCTCTCTGTAAAAGTCCTTCTGAACCTCAGTCTCCAAACTCTGCTCTCTGTAACGATCCTTTTGCACCTCAGTCTTCAACCTCTGCTCTCTGTAACAGTCCTTCTGCACCGAAGTCTCCAACATCTCCTCTCTGCAATGGTCCTTCTGCACCCCAGTCTCCAAACTCTGCTCTCTGTAATAATCCTTCTGTACCGCAGGCTTCAACCTCTTCTCTTTGTAACGGTCCTTCTGCACCCCAATTGCCAACCTCTTCTTTCTCTAATAGTCCTTCTGCCCCTCAGACTACAACTTATGCTCTCTGTAACAGTCCTTCGGCACCTCAGTCTGAAATCTCTGCTCTCTGCAACGATCCTTCTGTACCCAAGTCTCCAAACTGTGCTATCTGTAACAGTCCTTCTGCACCCCAGTCTCAGACCTCTGCTCTCTGTAAAAGGCCTTCTGCACTTCAGTTTTCAAACTCTGCTCTCTGTAACAGGCCTTCTGCACTCCAGTCTCCAACCTCTTCTCTCTGAAACAATTTTCTGCACCTCAGTTTCCAAACACTACGCTCTGCAACAGTCTTTCTGCACCCTAGTCTTCAACCTCTATTCTCTGTAAGATTCTTCTTCCCACAGTCTCCAACCTCTGCTCTCTGTAACAGTCCATATGCACCCCAGTATCCAACCTCTGCTCTCTGTAACAATCTTCTGCACCTAAATCTCCAACCTCAGCTCTGTTCATCAGTCCTTCTGCACCCCAGTCTCCAAACTCTCTTGTCTGCTACAGTTTTACTGCAGCCCGTCTCCAACCTCTGCTTTCTGTATCAGTTCTTCTTTACCCTTATCTCCAACCTCTGCTCTCTGTAACAGTCCTTCTGCACCTCAGTCTACAACCTCTGCTCTCTGTAACAGTCCTTCTGCACCCTAGTATCCAACCTCTACTCTCTGCAACATGTCTTCTGCACCCTAGTCACCAACCTGTGCTCTCTTTAACTGTCCTTCTGCACCCCAATATCCAACATCTGCTCTCTGTAAGTATGGTTCTCCACCAAAGTCTCCATCCTCTGCTCTCTGCAACGATCCTTCTGCACCCCAGTCTTCAACCTCTGCTCTCTGTAACAGTCCTTATGCAGCTCAGTCTCCAACCTATGCTCTCTCTAAGATCCTTCTGCACACCAGTCTACAACATCTGCTCTCTAAAACGATCCTTTAGAACCCCAGTCGCCAAACTCTGCTCCCTGTAACAGTCCTTCTGTACTGCAGTCTCCAAACTCTGCTCTCTGTAAAGGTCGTTTTACACCCCAGTCTCCAACCTCTACTTTCTGTATTAGTCCTTCTGCACCCCAGTATTCAAACTCTGCTCTCTGTAACAGTTCTTCTGCACACCAATCTCAAAACTCTGCTCTTTGTAACACACCTTATGCACTCCAGTTTCCACCCTCTGATCTGTGTAACAATTCGTCTGGACAGCAGTCTACAAATTCTGCTCTGTACAACGTTCTTTCTGCTCCTAAGTCTCCAAACTCTACTCTCTGTAAAAGTCCTTCTGCACCTCAGTCTCCAAACTCTGCTCTCTGTAACAGGCCATCGGAACCCCAGTCTTATAACTCTGCTCTCTTTAACAGGCCTTCTGCATCCAAGTCTCCAACATCTCCTCTCTGCAATGGTCCTTCTGCACCCCAGTCTCAAAACTCTGCTCTCTGTAACAGTCCTTCTGTACCGCAGGCTCCAACCTCTTTTCTCTGTAACGGTCCTTCTGCACCCCAATTGCCAACCTCTTCTTTCTCTAATAGTCCTTCTGCCCCTCAGACTACAACTTATGCTCTCTGTAACATTCCTTCTGCACCTCAGTCTGAAACCTCTTCTCTCTGCAATGATCCTTCTGTACCCCAGTCTCCGAACTATGCTATCTGTAACAGTCCTTCTGCACCCCAGTCTCAGACCTCTGCTCTCTGTAAAAGGCCTTCTGCACCCCAGTCTCCATACTCTGCTCTCTGCAACAGTCCTTATGCACCTCAGTCTGAAAACGCTGCTCTCTGCAAAAATTTTTCTGAATCCCAGTCTTAAACCTCTGCTCTTGTAACACTCCTTATGCACTTCTGTCTGCAAAATGCTCTCTGTATGATCCCTCTGCAACCCAGTCTCGAAACTGTGCTATCTGTAACAGTACTTCTGCACCCCAGTCTCCAACCTCTGCTCTCTGCAACAGTCCTTCTCAACACCAGTCTCCAACTCTACTCTCTGTAAGATCCTTCTACACCACAGTCTCCAACCTCTTCTCTCTGTAATAGTCCTTGTGCACCCCAGTCTCCAACCTCTGTTCTATGCAACAGTCCTTCTGCACCCAGTTCTCCAATCTCTACGCTCTATAAGATCCTTCTGCACCGAAGTCTCCAAACTCTGCTCTCTGTAACAGTCCTTCTGCACCCCGGTATCCGACCTCTTCTCTCTTCAACAGTCCTCTTGCGACCCAGTCTCCAAACTCTACTCTCTGTAAGATTCTTCTGCACCGCAGTCTTCAAACTCTGTTCTCTTCAACAGTCCTTCTGCACCCCGGTCTCAAACCTGTGCTCTTTGTAAAAGTCCTTCTGTACCAGAGTCTCCAACCTTTGCTCTCTGCAGCGATCCTTCTGCACCCCAGTCTCCAACCTGTGGTCTCCGTAACTGTCTTTCTGACCCCAGTCTGCAACCTCTGGTCTCTTTAAAGGTCCTTCTGCACCTCATTCTCCAACCTCTGTTCTCTGCAATAATCCTTCTGCACCTCAGTTTCCAACCTCTGCTCTCTGTAACAGTCCTTCTGCACCTCAGTCTCCAACCTTTGCTCTCTGTACCAATCCTTCTGCAACTCAGTCTCCAACATCTGCTCTCTGTAACAGTCCTTATGCACCCGAGTCTCCAAACTCTGCTCTCTGTAACAATCCTTCTGCACCCCAGTCTCCAACCTTGGCTCTCTGTACACTTGTTCTGCACCACAATCTCCAAACTCTGCTCACTGTAACACTCCTTCTGCACCCCAGTCTCCATCCTCTCCTCTCTGCAACAGTCTTTCTGCACCTCAATCTCCAATCTCTGCTCTCTGTAACAATCCTTCTGATCCTCTGTCTCCAACGTCTGCTCTCTATAACAGTCCTTCTGCACCCCAGTCTTCGACATCTGCTCTCTGCAACGGTCCTTCTGCACCCAAGACTCCAAACTCTGCTCTCTGTAACAGTCTTTTTGTACCGCAGTCTCCAATCTCTTCTCTCTATAACGGTCCTTCTTCACACCAATATCCAACCTCTGCTTTCTGAAAAAGTCTTTCTGCACCTCAGACTCCAACCTCTGCTCTCTGTAACAGTCGTTCTTAGCCTCAGTGGGAGACCTCTGTTCTCTGCAACAATCCTTCTAAACCGCAGTCTCCAAACTGTGCTATCTATTTAAATCCTTCTGCACCCCAGTCTCCAACATCTGCTCTCTGTAACAGGTCTTCTGCAACCCAGTCTCCAAACTGTGCTCTCTGTAACAGGCCTTTGCACCCCAGTCTCCAACCTCTGCTCTCTGCAGAAGTCCTTCTACACCCCAGTCTCCAACCTCTGCTCTCTCCAACGATCATTCTAATCCCAGTCTCCAACGTCTGTTCTCTGTAAGATCCTTCTGCACGCCGTTCTCCAAACTTTGCTATCTGTAACAGTCATTCTGCACCTCAGTCTCCAACCTCATCTCTCTGCAACGGCCCTTCTGCACCCCAGTATCCAACCTCTGTTCTCTGCAGCTGTCCTTCTGCACACCAGGCTAAAAACTCTTTTCTCTGTAACAGTCCTTCTGCACCCCAGTCTCTAAACTCTACTTTCCATATCAGTTATTCTGCACCCCAGTCTAAAACCTCTGTTCTCTGTATCAGTCCTTCTGCACCCCAGTGTCCAACCTCTGCTCTCAGCAAAAGTCCTTCTATACTCCAGTCTCCAAAATCTGCTCTCTGCAACGATCTTTCTGCATCCCAGTCTCCAACATCTGCTCTCTGCAACAGTCCTTCTACACAACAGTCTCCAACCTCTGCTCTCTGCTAAAGTCCTTCTGCAACCCAGTCTTCAACCTCTGCTCTCTGCAACATTTCTTCTGCACCCCAGTCTCTAACCTGTGCTCTCTGTAACTATCCTACTGCACCCAGGTCTCCAAACTCTGCTCTCGGTAGCGATCCTTCTGCATCCCAGTCTCCAAACTCTGCTCTCTGTAACAGTCCTTCTGCACATCAGTCTCCAACCTCTGCTCACTGTAGCGATCATTCTGCACCTCATCTCCAAACTCTGCTGTCTGTAATAGGCCTTCTGCACCACAGTCTCCAACCTCTGATCTCTGTAACAGTTCTTCTGATCCCCAATCTCCAAACGCTACTCTCTGTAACACTCCTTCTGACCCCAGTCTCCATCCTCTGCTCTCTGTAAGAATCCTTTGACACCCCTGTCTCCAACCTCTCCTCTGTGTAAAAGTCCTTCTGCACCTCAGTCTCCAACCTCTGCAATCTGTAACGGTCTTTTGCACCCCAGTCTCCAAACTCTGCTCTCTGTAAGAATCCTTCTTCACCCCAGTCTCCACCCTCTGTTCTCGGCAACAGTCCTTATTCATCACGGTCTCCAAACTTTGCTCTCTGTAAAAATCCTTCTCTTCTGGAGTCTCCAAACTCTTCTCTCTGTAACGGTCTTTCTTAACCCCAGTCTCCAACCTCTACTTTGTGTATCAGTTCTTCTGCACCCCAGTCTCCAACCTCTGCTCTGTGTATCAGTGCTTTTGTACCTCAGTCTCCAACCTCTTTTCTCTGCCGCAGTCCTTTTACACCCCAGGAAGCAAACTCTGCTCTGTGTTAGTATCCTTCTGCACCTTAGTTTTCAACATCTTCTCTATGCAACGATACTCCTGCACCCCAGTCTCGAACCTCTGCTCTCTGCATCAGTCCTTATGCACCCCAGTCTCCAAACTCTGCTCTCTGCAACATTTATTCTGCACCCCAATTTCCAAACTCTGCTCTAAGTAACACTCCTTCTGCACCCCAGTCTCCACACTCTGATTTCTGTAACAATCATTCTGGACCTCAGTCTCCAACCTCTGCTCTCTACAACAGTCCTTCTGCTCCTAAGTCTCCAACCTCTACTCTCTGTAAAAGTCTTTTTGCACCTCAGTCTCCAAAATCTGCTCTCTGTTACACTTCTTCTGCACCCCAGTCTCCACCCTCGGATCTCTGTAACAATCTTTCTGGACCTTAGTCTCCAACCTCTTCTCTCTACAACAGTCCTTCTGACCCGAAGTCTGAAAACTCTGCTCTCTGCAACAATCATTATGCACCCCAGTTTCCAAACTTTGCTCTCTGTAACAAAACTTCTGAACCTCAGACTCCAAAATGCTCTCTATAAGATCCTTCTGCAACCCAGTCTCGATACTGTGCTATATGTAACAGTGCTTCTGCACCCCAGGCTCAAAACTCTGCTCTCTGTAACAGACCTTCTGCACCCCACTCTTCAAACTCTGCACTCTGTAACAGGCTTTCTGCAACCCAGTCTCCAACCTCTTCTCTCTGCAATGATTCTTCTTCACCTCAGTCTCCATCCTCTTCTCTCTGCAACATTCCTTCTACACCCAAGTCTCCAACCTCTGCTCTCTGTAAAAATCCTTCTGAATTTCAGTCTCCAAACTCTGCTCTCTGAAACGGTTCTTCTGCACCCTAGTCACAATCCTCTGTTCTCTGCAATAGTCCTTCTGCACCTAAGTCTCCAAACTCTGCTCTCTGTAACGGTTCTTCTGCACCCCAGTCTCCAACGTCAGCTTTTTGTATCAGTTCTTCTTCACCCCAGTCTCCAACCTCGGCTCTCAGTAACAGTCCTTCTGCACCCCAGTCTCAAACTTCTGCTCTCTGCAACATTTCTTCTGCACCCCAGTCTCCATCTGTGCTCTCTGTAACTGTCCTTCTTCACCCCAGTCTCCAACCTCTGCTCTCTGTAACGATAGTTCTGCATCACACTCTGAAACCTCTGCTCTCTGTAACAGTCCTTCTGGACTTCAGTATCCAACCTCTGCTCTCTGTATAAGTCCTTCTGCACCTCAGTCTCCAAACTTCGCACTCTGTAATAGTCTTTCTGCACTTGAGTCTCTATCCTCTGCTCTCTGTAACAATCTTTCTGAATCTCAGTTTCCAACGTCTGCTCTCTGTACAAGGTCTTCTGCACCCCAGTCTCCAAACTCTGCTCTCTGTAACAGGTTTTCTGAACCCCAGTCTCCAACCTCTTCTCTCTATAGCGGTACTTCTGCACGCCAATTGCCAACCTCTGCTTTCTGTAACAGTCCTTCTGCACCTAAGATTTCAACCTCTGCTCTCTGTAACAGTCCTTCTAAGCCTCAGTCTGTAACATCTTCTCTCTGCAACGATAATTCTGCACCCCTGTCTCCAAATTGTGCTATCTGTAACAATTTTTCTGAACCCCTGTCTCCAACCTCTGCTCTCTATACAAAGTCTTCTGCACCCCAGTCTCCAAACTCTGCTCTCTCTAACAGGTTTTCTGCACCCCAGTCTCCAACCTTTTCTCTCTGCAACGATCCTTTTGCACCTCATTCTCCAAACTCTGCTCTCTGTAACAGTCCTTCTGAACCCCAGTATCCAAACTCTGCTTTCTGTAAAAGACCTTCTGCACCTCCGTCTCCAACCTTTTCTCTTTGTAATGGTCCTTCTGCACCCCAGTATTCAACGTCTGCTCTCTGTAACAATACTTCTGCGCCCCAGTCTCTGTAACAAAAGAATTGTTACAGAGAGCAGATGTTTGAGACTGGGGAGCAGAACGACTGTTGCAGAGGATAGATGTTGGAGACTGGGGTATCGCAGGACACTTGCAGAAAGCAGAGGTTAAAGACTGGGGTGGAGAAGAAATATTACAGAGAGCAGAGTTTGAAAACTGGAGTGCAGAAGGATCTTACAGAGAGCAGATGTTGGAGACTGTGGTGCAGGAGGACTGTTGAAGTGAGCAGAGTTTAGAGACTGCGGTGCAGAAGGACTGTTGCAGAGAGCAGATGTTGAAGACTGGGATCCAGAAGGACTGTTCCAGAGAGCAGAGGTTGGAGACTGAGGTGCAAGAGGATTGGTGCAGAGAGCAGAGGTTGGAGACTGGTCTTCAGAAGGACTGTTACAGAGAGCAGACTTTGAAGAGTGGGTTGGAGAAGGATCCTACAGAGAGCAGAGGTTGGAGAATGAGTTGCAGAAGGACTGTTACAGAAAGTAGAGGTTTGATACTGAGGTGCAGAAGGAACGTTTCAGAGTACAGAGGTTGGAGACTGAGGTGCAGAAGAATTGTTATTGAGAGCAGAGGTTGGAGACTGGGGTGCAGAAGGACAGTTGCAGATAGCAGAGGTTGGAGACTGGGGTGCAGAAGGACCTTTGTAGAGAGTAGACTTTTGAGACTGGGGTGCAGAAGGACTGTTCCAGAGAGCAGAGGATGGAGACTGAGGTGCAGAAGGAGTCTTACAGAGAGCAGAGGTTGGAGACTGGGGTGCAGAAGGACTGATAAAGAAAGCAGAGATTTGAGTCTGGGGTGCAGAAAGACCCTTACAGAGAGCAGAGGTTGGATACTGCAGTACAGGAGGACTGTTACAGAGAGCAGAGTTTGGAGACTGGGGTGCAGAAGGACTGTAGCAGAGAGCAGATGTTGGTAACTAGGGTGCAGAAGGACTGTTGCAGAGAGTAGAGTTTTCAGACTGGGGTACAGAAAAACTGTTGCGAAGAGCAGATTTGGAGACTGGGCTGCAGAAGTATTGTTACAGAGAGCAGAGGTTCGAAACAAGCGTGCAGAAGGATCTTACAGAGATTAGAATTTGGAGACTGAGGTGCAGAAGAACTGTGTTAGAGATCAGAGGTTGGAGACTGGGGTGAAGTAGGATCATTGCAGAGAGCAATGTTTGGAGACTGGGGTGCAGACGATCGTTGCAGAGAGCAGAGGTTGGAGACTGGGGTTCAGAAGGCCTGCTATAGAGAGCAGAGTTTTGAGACTGGCGTGCAGAAGGCCTGTTACACAGAGGAGAGGTTGGAGACTGGGTTGCAGAAGGACTGTTACATCGAGCTGAGTTTGGAGACTGGGTTGCTGAAGGCACTTACAGAGAGCAGAGGTTTGAGCCTGAGATGCAGGTGGACTGTTACAGAGAGCAGTGGTTGGAGACTGCGGTGCAGAAGAATCTTAGGGAGCAGAGGTTTTAGACTGAGGTGCAGAAGTACTGTTCCAGAGAGTAGAGGTTGGAGACTGAGGTGCAGAAAGACTGTTACAGAAAGCAGAGGTTGGAAATTGGGGTGCAGAAGGACTGATTCAAAAAGAAGAGGTTGGAGACTGGGTTGCAGTAGGACCATTACAAGAGGAGTGGTTAGAGACTGCGGTACATAAGGACTCTTACAGAGAGCAGATGTTGGAGACTGGGGAGCAGAAGGAGTGTTACATATGTCAGAGTTTTGAGACTGGGGTTCCGCAGGACCCTCGCAGAAAGAAGACGTTGGAGACTGCGGTCGAGAAGGAATGTTAGACAGAGCAGATTTTGGAAACTTGAGTGCAGAAAGATCTTACAGAGAGCAGAGGTTGGAGACTGAGGTGTAGAAGGAGTGTTACAGAGACCATAGTTTGATTAATGGGGTGCAGAAGAACTGTTACAGTGAGCAGACTTTTGAGACTGGGGTGCAGAGTGATCTTACAGAGAGCAGAATTTGAAGACTGAGGTGCAGAAGGACTGTTACAGAAATCAGAGGTAGGAGACTGGGTTGCAGTAGGATCATTGCAGAGAGCAGAGGTTGGAGACTGGGGTGCAGAAGTATCATTGCAGCGAGAAGATTTTGGAGACTGGGGTGCAGAAGGCCTGCTACAGAGAGAAGAATTTGGAGACTAGTGTGCAGAAGGCCTGTTACAGAGAGAAGAGGTTGCATACTGGGGTGCAGAGGACTGTTATAGAGAGCAGAGTTTGGAGACTTGAGTGCAGAAGGACTGTTGCAGAGAGCACATGTTGGAGACTGAGGTGCAGAAAGACTGTTACAGAGAGCAGAGTTTGGAGACTGTGTTGCGGAAGAACTGATACAGAAAGCAGAGGTTGAGAATTGGAGTGAAGAATGACCCTTAAAGAGAATAGAGGTTAAAGACTGTGGTACAGAAGAACTGTTGCAGTGAACAGAGATCGGAGACTTCTGTGCAGAGTGACCATTGCAGAGAGCAGAGTTTGGAGACTGGGGTGCAGAAGGAATGTTACAGAGAGAAATGTTTGGACACTGGGGTGCAGAAGGATCTTACAGAGAGAAGAGTATGGAAACTGGGGTGCAGAAAGAGTGTTGCAGAGAGCAGAGTTTGGAGCCTTGGGTTCAGAAGGTTCGTTGCAGAGAGCAGAGTGTGGAGACTGTGGTGCCGAAGAACTGTTACAGAGAGAAGAGTTTGGAGACTTGGGTTCAAGCGGCCTGTTACACTGATCAGAGTTGGGAGACTGGGGTGCAGAAGGACTGTTACAGAAAGCAGAGTTTGGAGACTGGTTTTCAGAAAGATCTTACACAGAGAAGAGGTTGGAGACTGAGGTGCAGAAGGACTGTTAAAGAGAGTAGAAGTAGTACACTGAGGTGCAGAAAGACCGTTGCCAAGAGCAGGTTTTGGAGACTGAGGTGCAGAAGGACTGTTGCACAGAGAAGAGGTTGGAGACTTAGGTGTAGAAGGAGTCTTGCAGAGAGCAGAGGTTGGAGATTGGGGTGCAGAAGGACTGTTGCAGAGAGCACAGATGGAGACTTGGGTTCAGAAGAAATGTTGCAGAAAGCAGAAGGTGGAGACTGCGGTGCAGGAGGACTTTTGCAGAGAGCAGAGGTTGGAAACTGGGTTGCAGAAGAACTGATACAGAAAGCAGACGTTGGAGACTGGGGTGCAGAAGTACCGTTACAGAAAACAAAGGTTGGAGACTGTGGTACAGAAGGACTTTAACTGAGAGCAGATGTTGGAGACTGTGGGGCAGAAGGACTGATGCAGAGAACAGAGGTTGGAGACTGGGGTGCAGACGGACTGTTGCAAAGAGCAGAGTTTGGAAACTGAGGTGCAGAAGCATTGTTAGAAAGCAGAGCTAGGATACTGGGGTTCAGAAGGAATGTTGCAGAGAGCAGAGGTTGGAGACTGAGGTGCAGAAGGACTGTTATAGAGAGCAAGGTTTGGAAACCGGGGTGAAGAAGGATCTTACAAAGAGCAGAGGTCGTAGACTGGGGTGCAGAAGGACTGTTGCAGAGAGCAGAGGTTGGAGACTGAGGTACAGAAGAATCATTGCAGAGAGAAGAGGTTGGAGACTGGGGTGCATTAGGCCTGTTACAGAGAGCAGAGTTTGGAGACTGGGGTGCAGAAGACCTGGTAGAGAGAAGAGGTTAAAGACTTGTGTGCAGAAGGATTGTTACAGATATCACAGTTTGGAGACAGGGGTGCAGAAGGATCGTTGCAGAGATCAGAGGTTTCAGACTGAGGCTTAGAAAAACTGTTACAGAGAGCAGAGGTTGCAGTCTGAGTTGGAGAAGGACTGTTTCAGAGAGCAGATATTGGACCCTGGTGTGCTGAAGGATCCTTGCAGAGAGCACAGGTTGGAGACTGGGGTGCAGAAGGCCAGTTACAGAGAGCAGTCTCCAACCTGTGATCTTTGTAACATTTCTTCTGCACCCCAGTCTCCAACCTCTGCTCTCTATAACAGTTTTTCTATACCGCAGTTTTCAAACTCTGGTCTCTGAAACGGTCTTTCTGCACCCCAATTTGCAACTTCTGATTTCTGTAGCAGTACTTCTACACCTCAGTCTCCAAACTCTGCTCTCTGTAACAGTCTTTCTACACCTAAGTCTCCAACCTCTGCTCTCTTTAACAGTCCTTCGGCAGCTCAGTCTGACACCTCTGATCTCTCCACGATCCTTCTGTACCCTAGTCTCCAACCACTGCTCTCTGTAACAGTCCACCTGCACCCCAGTCTCCAAACTCTACTCTCTTTAACAGTTTTTCTATACCGCAGTCTCCAAACTCTGGTCTCTGTAACGGTCCTTAAACACCCCAATTTCCAACCTCTGGTTTCTGTAACAGTCCTCTACACCTCAGTCTCCAACCTCTGCTATCTGTAACAGTCCTTCGGAAACTCAGTCTGACACCTCTGATCTCTGCAAGATCCGTCTGCACCCCAGTCTCCAAACTATGCTCTCTGCAATAATCCTACTTCACCCCAGTCTCCAACCTTTGATCTCTGCAAATGGTCTTCTGCACCTCCGAATTCTGCTCTCTGTAAGATCCTTCTTCACCCCTGTATCCAACCTCTGCTCTCTGCAACAGTCCTTCTGCACCTCATTCTGAAAACTCTGCTCTCTGCAACGACCCTTCTGCACCCCAGTCTTGTACCTCTGCTCTCTCTAACAGTCATTCTGCACCCCAGTCTCTAAAATCTGCTATCTGCAACAGTCCTTCTGCACCCCAGTTTCCAATTTCTGCTCTCTGTAACAGTCCTTCTGCAACACAGTCTCCAAACTCTGCTCTCTGTAAGATCCTTCTGCCCTCCAGTTTCCAAACTTCGCTCTCTGTATCATTCCTTCTCCACCCAAGTCTCTAACCTCTGTCCTCTGCAACAGTTCTTCTGCTCCCCAGTTTCCGAGATCTGCTCTCTGTAACAGTCCTTCTGTACCGCAGTCTCCAACCTCTTCTCTTTATAACGGTCCTTCTACATCTCAGTCTCAAACCTCTACTTTCTGTATCAGTCTGTTTGAACCCCAGTCTCTAAACTCTGTTCTCTGTATCTATCTTTCTGCACCTCAGTCTCCAACCTGTGCTCTATGTAAGAGTCCTTCTGTACCCCAGTCTCCAACCTTTGCTCTCAGTAACAGTCCTATACCACAGTCTCCAACCTCTGCTCTCTGTAACGGTCCTTCTGCACCCCACTTTTCAAACTCTTCTTCCTGTAACAGTCCTTCTGCACCTGAGTCTCCAAACTCTGCTCTCTGTAACAGTCCTTCTACACCTCAGTCTCCAACCTCTGTTCTCTGTAACACTCTTTCTACACCTCAGTCTGAAACCTCTGCTCTCTGCAGGATCCTTTTGCACCCCAGTCTCCAACCACTGCTCTCTGTAACAGTCCGCCTGCAACTCAGTCTCCAACCTCTGCTCTCTGTAAGATCCTTCAGTAACCCAGTCTCCAAACACTGCTCTCTGTAACAGTCCTTCTGCACCTCAGTCCTCCACAGCTGCTCTCTGTAACAGTCTTTCTGCACCTCATTCTCCAAACTCTGCTCTCTGTAAGATCCTTCTAGAACCCAGTATTTAAAATCTTCACTCTGTAACAGGTTTTCTGCACAACAGTCTCCAAACTCTGCTCTCTGTAACAGGACTTCTACAAGCCAGTCTCCAACCTCTGCTTTATGTAACAGGCCTTCTGCACCCCAGTCTCCAAACTCTTCTCTCTACAACGATTCTTCTCCACCACAGTCTTCAACCTCTGCTCTTTGCAACAGTCCTTTTGCACCCCAGTCTTCAAAATCTGCTCTCTGTAAGATCCATCTGAACCCCAGTCTCCAACCTCTGCTCTCTGTAACAGTCCTTCTGCAGCCCAGTCTCCAAACTCTGCTCTTTGTAAAATTCCTTCTGCACCTCAGTCTCCAACCTCTGCTCTCTCTAACAGTCCTTCTGCACTCCAGTCTCCAACCTCTGCTCTCTGCAAAAGTCCTTCTGCACCCCAGTCTCAAGCCTCTGCTCTCAGCAACGATCTTTCTGGACCCCAGTCTCCATCCTCTGCTATCTGCAACAGTCCTTCTGCACCACAGTCTCTAACCTCTGCTCTCTGTAAGATCCTTCTGCACTCCAGTTTCCAAACTCTGCTCTCTGTAACATTCATTCTCCACACCAGTTTTTAAACTCTGCTTTCTGCAAGTGTAAAGCGGCACCCCAGTCTCCAACCTCTGTCCTCTGCAACAGTTTTTCTGCTGCCCAGTCTGCAACATCTACTCTCTGTAACAGTCATTCTGTACTGCAGTCTCCAACCTCTGTTCTCCATAACGATCTTTCTTCACCCCAGTCTCCAAACTCTGCTTTCTGTATCAGTTTTTCTAAACCCCAGTCTCAAACCTCTGCTCTCTGCATCTACCTTTCTGTACCTTTGTCTCCAAACTCTGCTCTCTGTACCTTTGTCTCCAACCTCTGCTCTCTGTATCATTTATTCTACACCCCAATCTTCAACCTCTGCTTTCTGTAACAGTTTTTCTATACCGCAGTCTACAAACTCTGCTCTCTTTAACGGTCCTTCTGCACCCCAATTTCCAAACTTTACACCCTGTAACAGTCCTTCTGCACCTGAGTCTCCAACCTCTGCTCTCTGTAACAGTCCTTCTACACCTCAGTCTCCAACCTCTGCTCTCTGTACAGTCCTTCTGCACCTCAGTCTCTAATTCTGCTCTCTTTAAGATCCTTCTGCACCCCTGTCTCCAAGCTCTGCTCCTTGCAATGATCCCTCTGCACCACAGTCTCCAACCTCTGCCCTATGTAACAGGACTTCTGCACCTCAGTCTCCAAACTCTGCTTTATGTAACAGGACTTCTGCACCTCAGTCTCAAAACTCTGCTCTCTGTAGCATCCTTCTAAAACCCAGTCTCCAAACTCTACTCTCTCTAACAGTCTTTCTGCACATCAGTCTCAAAACTCTGCTCTCTGCAAAGATCCTTCTTAATCCCAGTATCCAACGTCTGCTCTCTGCAACAGTCCTTCTGCACCACAGTCTCCAAACTCTCCTCTCTACAACAGTTCTTCTTCACCCCAGTCTCCAAACTCTGCTCTCTGTAGCATTTCTTCTGCACCTCAGTCTCCAAACTCTGTTCTCAGCTAGGGTAATTCTGCACCTCAGTCTCCAAACTCTACTCTCTTTAACAGTCCTTCTGCACTTCAGTCGCCAACCTCTTCTCTTTGTAAGATCCTTCTGAAAACCAGTCTCCAAACTCTGTTCTCTGTAACATCTCTCTTCCACCCGAGTCTCAAACCTCTGTCCTTTGCAACAGTCCTTCTGCTCCCCAGTCTCCGAGATCTGTTCTCTGTAACAGTCCTTCTGTACCGCAGTCTCCAACCTCTGCTCTTTATAACGGTCCTTCTACACCCCAGTCTCCAAACTCTGCTTTCTGTACCAATCTGTCTAAACCCCAGTCTTAAACTTCTGTACTCTATCCATCCTTCTGCACCTCAGTCTCCAACCTGTGCTCTATGTAAGAGTCGTTCTGCACCTCAGTCTCTAACCTCTGCTCTCAGTAACATTCCTATACCGCAGTCTCCAACCTCTGCTCTCTGTAATGGTCCTACTGCACCCCAATTTCCAAACTCTGCTTCCTGTAACAGTCCTTTTGCACCTGAGTCTCCAAACTCTGCTCTCTGTTAAAGCCCTTCTACAGCTCAGTCTCCAACCTCTGCTCTCTGTAACAGTCCTTCTGCAACTCAGTCTGAAACCTCTTGTCTCTGCACAATCCTTCTGAACACCAGTCTCCAATATCTGCTATCTGTAACAGTCCTTCTGTACTGCAGTCACCAACCTCTGCTCTCTGTAAGATCCTTCAGCAACCCAGTCTCCAAATACTGCTTTCTGTATTAGTCCTTCTAAACCACAGTCTCCAACCTCTGCTTTCTGTATATATCCTTCTGAACCTCAGTCTCCAACCTGTGCTTTCTGTAACAGTCCTTCTGCACCCAAGTGACCCACCTCTGCTCTCTTTAACAGTCCTTCTTTACCACAGTCTCCAAACTCTGGTCTCTGTAACGGTCTTTCTGCACCCCAATTTCCAACCTCTCCTTTCTGTAACAGTCCTTCGGAACCTAAGTCTCCAAACTCTGTTCTTCGTAACAGTCATTCTACAACTCAGTCTCCAACCTCTGCTCTCTGTAACAGTATTTCTGCACCTGAGTCTGAAACCTCTGCTTTCCACGATCCTTCTGCACCCCAGTCTCCAACCTCTTCTCTCTGCAACGATTCTTCTCCACCCCAGTCTCCAACATCTGCTCTCTGCAAAAGTTCTTTTGCAACCCAGTCTCGAAACTCTGCTCTCTGTAACATTCATCTGCACCTCAGTCTCCAACCTCTGCTCTCTGTAACAGTCCATCAGCACGCCAGTCTCTAAAATATGCTCTCTGCAACAGTCCTTCTGCACCCTAGTCATCAACGTCTGCTCTCTGCAACAGTCTTTCTGCACCCCAGTCTCCAAACTCTGCTCTCTGCAACGATCCTTCTGGACCCCAGTCTCCAACGTCTGCTCTCTGCAACAATCCTTGTGAACCATAGACTCCAACCTCTGCTATGTGTAAGATACTTCTGCACTCCAGTTTCCAAACTCTGCTCTCTGTAACATTTCTTCTCCACCGCAGTCTCCAACCTCTGTCCTCTGCAACAGTCCTTCTGCTCTCCAATCTCTGAGATCTGCTCTCTGTAACAGTCATTCTGTACCGCAGTCTCCAACTTCTTCTCTTTGTAACGGTCCTTCTACACCCCAATTTCCAACCTCCGATTTCTGTAACAGTTCTTCTGCACCTCAGTCTCCAAACTCTGCTCTCTGTAACATTCTTTTTGGTCCCCAGTCTCCAAACTTTGCTCTGTGTTTCTGTCCTACTGCACCTCAGTCTACAACCTCTGCTCTCTGTAACAGTCCATCTGCACCCCAGTCTCTAAAATCTGCTCTCTGAAACAATCCTTCTACACCCCAGTCTCTAACATCTGCTCTCTGCAACAGTCCTTCTGCACCCAAGTCTCCAAACTCTGCTGTCTGCAACTATATTTCTGGACCCCAGTCTCAAACGTATGTTCTCTGCAACAGTCCGTGTGCACCAAAGTCTCCAAACTCTGCTAGGTGTAAGATCCTTCTGCACTCCAGATTCCAAACTCTGCTCTCTGTAACATTCCTTCTCCACCACCATCTCCAACCTCTGTCCTCTGCAACAGTCCTTCTGCTCCCCAGTCTCCAAGATCTGCTCTCTGTAACAGTCATTCTGTAGCGCAGACTCCAAACTCTTTTCTCTGTAACGGTCCTCCTACACCCTAATTTCCAACCTCTGCTTTCTGTAACAGTCCTTCTAATCCCCAGTCTCCAACCTCTGCTCTCAGCAACAGTCCTTCTTCACCTGAGTCTGAAAACTCTGCTGTCTTCAACGAACGTTTTGCACCCCAGTCTCCAAAATCTTCTCTATGCAACAATTCTTCACCATCCCACACTCCAAATTCTTCTCTCGGCAACAGTCCTTCAGCACCCCAGTCTCTAAACTCTGCTCTCTTTAACAGTCCTTTTGCAAACCAGTCTCCAACATCTGCTCTCTGTAACAGTCCTTCTACAGCTCAGTCTCCAACCTCTGATCTCTGTAACAGTCCTTCTTCACCTCAGTCTCAAAAATCTGCTCTCTGTAAGATCCTTGACTAACCCAGTCTCCAAACTCTGGTCTCTGTAACAGTCCTTCTGCACCTGAGTCTCTTACCTCTGCTCTCTGTAAGACCCTTCTGCAACCCAGTCTCCAAACTCTGCTCTCTGTAACAGTCCTTCTTCACAACAGTTTCCAATATCTGCTTTCTATAACAGGAATTTTGCAACCCAGTCTCGAACCTCTGCTCTCTGTAACAGGCCTTTTGAACCCCAGTCTCCAAACTCTACTCTCTTCAACGATTCTTCTTCACCCCAGTCTCCAACCTCTGCCCTCGGCAAGAGTCCTTCTACACCCCAGTCTCCAACCTCTGCTCTCTGTAAGATCCTTATGCACTCCAGTCTCCAAACTCGGCTCTCTGTAACAATCCGTCTACACCCCAGTCTCCAACCACTGCTCTCTTTAACAGTCCTTCTGCACCCTTGTCTCCAACATGTGCTCTCTGCAACAGTCCTTCTGCAACCCCAGTCTCCAAAACCTTCTCTCTGCAACAATTCTTCACCATCCCACTTTCCAAATTCTGCTCTCAGCAACAGTCCTTCAGCACCTCAGTCTCTAACCTCTGCTCTCTTTAACAGTCCTTTTGCAAACCAGTCTCCAACATCTGCTCTCCGTAACAGTCCTTCTGCACCACAGTCTCCAACCTCTGCTTTCTGTTTCAGTCCTTCAGCACTACAGTCTCCAACCTCTTCTCTCTGTAACAGTCCTTCTGCACCTTAAATTCCAACCTCTACTTCTGCAACAGTCCTACTGCACCTCAGTCTCCAACCTCTGCTCTCTGCAACAGTCCTTGTGCACCCTAGTTACCAACATATGCTCTCTGCAACAGTCCTTCTGCACCCAAGTCTCCACCTCTGCTCTCTTTAACAGTCCTTCTGTACTGCAGTCTCCAACCTCTGCTCTCTGTTACCATCTTTCTTCACCACAAACTCCAATCTCTGCTTTCTCTAACAGTTCTTCTGATCCCCAGTCTCCAAACTCTGCTCTCTGTGAGAATCCTACAGCACATCAATCTCCAACCTCTGCTCTCTGTAAGATCTTTCTGCTCCCCAGTTTCCAAACTCTGCTCTCTGTAACATTTTTTTTCCACCCCAGTTCCCAATATCTGCTCACTGTAAGAGTCCTTCTTCACCACAGTCTCCAATATCTGCACTCTGTAATAGTCCTTTTGCACCTCAGTCTTAAAAATCTGCTCTCTGTTACTGTCCTTCTATACCACAGTCTCCAAACTCTGCTCTCGGTATTGGTCTTTCTGCACCCAAATTTGCAACATCTGTTCTGTAGCAGTCCTTCTGCACCTCAATCTCCAAACTCTGCTCTCTGTAACAGTCCTTCTGCACCTTAACCTCCAACCTCTGCTCTGTGTAACAGTCTTTCTGCACCTCAGTATCCAACCTCTGCTCTCTGTAATATCTTTCTGCAACCAAGTTTTTAAACTCTGCACTCTGTCTCAGTCCTTCTGCACAACAGTCTCCAACCTCTGATCTCTGTAACAGTATCTCTGAAACCCAGTCTCCAACCTCGGCTCACTGTAACAGGCCTTCTGCACCCCAGTCTCCAACCTCTTCTCTCTTTAATGATTCTTCTCAACACCAGTCTCCAACCTCTGCTCTCTGCAACAGTCCTTTTGCACCAGAGTCTCCAACCTCTGCTCTCTGTATGAACCATCTGCATCCCAGGCTTCAACCTCTGCTCTCTGTAACAGTACCTCTGAAACCCAGTCTCCAACCTCGGCTCACTGTAACAGTCCTTCTGAACCACAGTCTCCAAACTCTCCTCTCTGCAATGATCCTTCTGGACCCCAGTCTCCAATGTCTGATCTCTGCAACAGTCCTTCTGCACCAGAGTCTTCAACCTCTGATCTCTGTAAGATATTTCTGCACTCCAGTTTCCAAACTCTGCTCTCTCTAACATTCCTTCTCCACCCCAGGCTCCAAACTCTGCTTTTTGCAAGTGTCCTGGGGCACCCCAGTCTCCATCATCTGTCCTCTGAAACAGTCCTTCTGCTCCTCAGTCTCCAATATCTGCTCTCTGTAACAGTACTTAAATAACGCAGTCTCCAACCTCTCCTCTCTGTAAAGGTCCTTCTGCACCACAGTCTCCAACCTCTGATTTCTGTATCAGTCTTTCTCACCACAGTCTTCAACCTCTGCTCTTTGTAACAGTCCTTCTGCACCTCAGTCTGAATCCTCTGCTCTCCAAGATCATTCTGCAGCTCAGTCTGCAACCTATGCTCTCTGTAACAGTTTTTCTGGACCCCAGTCTCCAATGTCTGCTCTCTGTAACAGTCTTTCTATACGGCAGTCTACAAACTTGCTCTCTGTAACGGTCCTTCTGCACCTCAATTTCCAACGTCTGCTTTCTGTAAAAGTCCTTCTGAACCTCAGTCTTATAACTCTGTTCTCTGTAACAGTCCTTCTACACCTCAGTCTCTAACCTCTGCTCTCTGTAACAGTGTTTCTGCACCTCAGTATGAAACCTCTGCTCTCCAAGATCCTTCTGCACCCCAGTCTCCAACCACTGCTCTCTGTAACAGTCCAACTGAACCTCAGTCTCCAACCTCTGCTCACTGTAAGATTCTTCAGGAACCCAGTCTCCAAACTCTACTCTCTATAACAGTCCTTCGGCAGCACAGTCTCAAACCTCTTCTCTATGTAACAGTCCTTCTGCACCTCAGTCTCCAAACTCTGCTCTCTGCAACAGTCCTTCTGCACCACAGTCTCCAACCTCTGCTTTCTGTTTCAGTCCTTCAGCACTACAGTCTCCAACCTCTTCTCTCTGTAACAGTCCTTCTGCACCTTAAATTCCAACCTCTACTTCTGCAACAGTCCTACTGCACCTCAGTCTCCAACCTCTGCTCTCTGCAACAGTCCTTGTGCACCCTAGTTACCAACATATGCTCTCTGCAACAGTCCTTCTGCACCCAAGTCTCCACCTCTGCTCTCTTTAACAGTCCTTCTGTACTGCAGTCTCCAACCTCTGCTCTCTGTTACCATCTTTCTTCACCACAAACTCCAATCTCTGCTTTCTCTAACAGTTCTTCTGATCCCCAGTCTCCAAACTCTGCTCTCTGTGAGAATCCTACAGCACATCAATCTCCAACCTCTGCTCTCTGTAAGATCTTTCTGCTCCCCAGTTTCCAAACTCTGCTCTCTGTAACATTTTTTTTCCACCCCAGTTCCCAATATCTGCTCACTGTAAGAGTCCTTCTTCACCACAGTCTCCAATATCTGCACTCTGTAATAGTCCTTTTGCACCTCAGTCTTAAAAATCTGCTCTCTGTTACTGTCCTTCTATACCACAGTCTCCAAACTCTGCTCTCGGTATTGGTCTTTCTGCACCCAAATTTGCAACATCTGCTCTGTAGCAGTCCTTCTGCACCTCAATCTCCAAACTCTGCTCTCTGTAACAGTCCTTCTGCACCTTAACCTCCAACCTCTGCTCTGTGTAACAGTCTTTCTGCACCTCAGTATCCAACCTCTGCTCTCTGTAATATCTTTCTGCAACCAAGTTTTTAAACTCTGCACTCTGTCTCAGTCCTTCTGCACAACAGTCTCCAACCTCTGATCTCTGTAACAGTATCTCTGAAACCCAGTCTCCAACCTCGGCTCACTGTAACAGGCCTTCTGCACCCCAGTCTCCAACCTCTTCTCTCTTTAATGATTCTTCTCAACACCAGTCTCCAACCTCTGCTCTCTGCAACAGTCCTTTTGCACCAGAGTCTCCAACCTCTGCTCTCTGTATGAACCATCTGCATCCCAGGCTTCAACCTCTGCTCTCTGTAACAGTACCTCTGAAACCCAGTCTCCAACCTCGGCTCACTGTAACAGTCCTTCTGAACCACAGTCTCCAAACTCTCCTCTCTGCAATGATCCTTCTGGACCCCAGTCTCCAATGTCTGATCTCTGCAACAGTCCTTCTGCACCAGAGTCTTCAACCTCTGATCTCTGTAAGATATTTCTGCACTCCAGTTTCCAAACTCTGCTCTCTCTAACATTCCTTCTCCACCCCAGGCTCCAAACTCTGCTTTTTGCAAGTGTCCTGGGCACCCCAGTCTCCATCATCTGTCCTCTGAAACAGTCCTTCTGCTCCTCAGTCTCCAATATCTGCTCTCTGTAACAGTACTTAAATAACGCAGTCTCCAACCTCTCCTCTCTGTAAAGGTCCTTCTGCACCACAGTCTCCAACCTCTGATTTCTGTATCAGTCTTTCTCACCACAGTCTTCAACCTCTGCTCTTTGTAACAGTCCTTCTGCACCTCAGTCTGAATCCTCTGCTCTCCAAGATCATTCTGCAGCTCAGTCTGCAACCTATGCTCTCTGTAACAGTTTTTCTGGACCCCAGTCTCCAATGTCTGCTCTCTGTAACAGTCTTTCTATACGGCAGTCTACAAACTTGCTCTCTGTAACGGTCCTTCTGCACCTCAATTTCCAACGTCTGCTTTCTGTAAAAGTCCTTCTGAACCTCAGTCTTATAACTCTGTTCTCTGTAACAGTCCTTCTACACCTCAGTCTCTAACCTCTGCTCTCTGTAACAGTGTTTCTGCACCTCAGTATGAAACCTCTGCTCTCCAAGATCCTTCTGCACCCCAGTCTCCAACCACTGCTCTCTGTAACAGTCCAACTGAACCTCAGTCTCCAACCTCTGCTCACTGTAAGATTCTTCAGGAACCCAGTCTCCAAACTCTACTCTCTATAACAGTCCTTCGGCAGCACAGTCTCAAACCTCTTCTCTATGTAACAGTCCTTCTGCACCTCAGTCTCCAAACTCTGCTCTCTGCAACAGTCCTTCTGCACCACAGTCTCCAACCTCTGCTCTGTGCAACAGTCCATCTGCACCCTAGTTACCAACATCTGATCTCTTCAACAGTACTTCTGCACCCCAGTCTCCAAATTCTGCTCTCTGTGAGAATCCAACTGCACATCAATATCCAACCTCTGCTCTCTGAAAGATCCTTCTGCATTTCAATTTCCAAACTCTGCTCTCTGTAAAATTACTTCTGAACACTAGTCTCCAACCTCTGCTTTCTGCAACGGTCCAGCTCAACCCCAGTCTCCAACCTCTGTCCTCTGCAACATTCCTTCGGCTCTCCAATATTCAAACTCACGTCTCTGGAGCAGTCCTTCTGTACCGAAGTCTCATAACTCTGCTCTCCGTAAAGGTCCTTTTGCACCCCAGTCTCCAACATCTGCTTTCTTTATCAGTCCTTCTTCACAACAGTCTCCAACCTCTGCTTTCTGTAACAGTCCTTCTGAACCTCAGTCTCCAACCTCTGCTCTTTGCAAAAGTCTTTCTGCACCCCATTCTCCAACCTCTGCTCTTTGAAACAGTCCTTCTGAACAACAATCTCCAACATCTACTCTCTGCAACAGTCCTTCTGTAACCTATTCTCCAAAGTCTGCTCTCTGCAACAGTTCTTCTGCACCCCAGTCTACAATCTCTGCTCTCTGGAATGATCATTCTGCACCCATGTCTCCAACCTCTTCTCTCTGCAGCAGTCTTTCTGCACCCCAGTCTCCAACATCAGCTGTCTGCAATAGCCCTTCTGCACCTCAGTCTGAATACTCTGCTCTCTGCAACAATCCTTCTGCAACCCAGTCTCCAAACTCTGTTCTATGTAACACTCCTTCTGAACGTCAGTCTTAAACCTCTGCTCTCTGTAAGATCCTTCTACAACCCAGTCTCCAAACTCTGCTCACTGTAACAGTCCTTGTGCACCCCAGTCTCCAAACTTTTGTCTCTTTAACAGGCCTTCTACACCCAAATCTCCAATCTCTGCAATGTGCAACGGTCCTTGTACACCCCAGTCTCCAAACTCTGTTCTCCAAATCACTTCTTCTGTACCACAGTCCTCAACTTCTGTTCTCTGTAAGGGTCCTTCTTCATTCCAGTCTCCAACCACTCCTTTCTGTATCAGTCCTTCTGCACTACAGTCTTCAAACTCTGCTCTCAGTTACAGTCCTTCTGCACCTCACTCTGCAACCTCTTCTCTCTGCAATAGCCCTTCTGCACCCCAGTCTTCAACCTTGCTCTCTGCAACACGCCTTCTGCAACCCAGTCTCCAAAAACTGCTCTCAGCAACAGACCTTCTGTACTGCAGTCTCAAACCTCTGGTCTCTGTAATGGTCCTTCTGCATCCCAGTCTCCAAACTCTGCTTTCTGTATCAGTTTTTCTGAACCCCAGTCTTTAAACTATGCTCTCTATAACATTCTTCTGCACCTCAGACTCAAACCTCTGCTCTCTATAAGATCCTTTGAAACCCAGTCTCCAAACTCTGCTTTCTGCAATGGTCCTTCTGCTCCCGAGTATACAAACTCTTTTCTCTACAACAGTTATTCTGCACCCCAGTCTCCAACCTCTACACTCTGTAATGGTACTTCTGCACCGCAGTCTCCAAACTCTGCTCTCTGCAACCATCCTTGTAAACAACAGACTCCAACCTCTATTCTCTGCAAGGATCCTTCTGCACCCAAGTCTCCAAATTCTGCTCTCTGCAACAGTGCTTCTGTACCCCAGTCCCCAACCTCAGCTCTCTGAAAGATCTTTCTGCACCCAAGTCTCCAAACTCTACTCTCTGTAACAATCCTTCTGCACATCAGTCTCCAACCTCCGCTCTCAGCAACGGTCCTTATGCACCCCAGTTTCCAACTTCTGTTCTCTGCAACAGCCCTTCTGTACCACAGTCTTAAAAATCTGCTCTCTGTAACAGTCCTTCTGTACTGCAGTCTCGTACCTCTGCTCTCTGTAACGGTCCTTCTTGACCCCAGTCTCCCATCTGTGCTTTCGGTATCAGACCTTCTGCACCCCAGTCTCCAAGCTCTGCTCTCTGTAACTTTACTTCTGCACCTCAGTCTCCAACCTCTGCTCTCTGTATCAGTCCTTCTGCACCCCAGTCTCCAAACTCTGCATTCTGTATCAGTCCTTCTGCACCCAGGCTTCAACCTCTGCTATCTGTAACCGTCCTTCTGCACCTCAGTCTTCAACATCTGCTCTCTACAGCATTCCTTCTCCACCCCAGTCTCCAAACTCTGCTCTTTGCAAAAGTCCTTCTGCACCCCAGTCTCCACACTCTGCTTTCTGTATCAGTTCTTCTGCACCCCAGTTTCCAACGTCTGCTCTCTGTAACACTCCTTCTGCACCTCATTCTCCAACCTCTGCTCTCTTCAACAGTCCTTCTGCACCCCAGTCTCAGATCTCTGCTCTCTGCAACAGTCCTTCTACACCCAAGTCTCCAACCTCTATTCTCTGCAATGATCCTTCTGCACACCAGTCTCCAACTTCTGCTCTCTGCATCAGTCCTTCTGCACCACAGTCTACAACCTCTTGTATCTATAAGATTTTTCTGCAACCCAGTTTCCAAACTCTACTCTCTGTGACATTCCTTCTGCACCCCAGTCTCCAACCTCTACTCTCTATAACAGTCCTTCTGTTCCGCATTCTCTAAACTCTGCTCTCTGCAACTGTCCTTCTGCACCTCAGGCTCCAACCTATGCTCTCTGCAAAAGTCTTTCTGCACCCCAGTCTCCAAACTCTGCTCTCTGCAACATCTCTTCTTCACCCCAGTCTCAAAACTGTGCTCTCTGTAACTGTCCTTCTGCACCCCACTTTCCAACATCTGCTTCGTGTAACAGTCCTTCTGTACTGCAGTCTCCAACCTCTGCTCTCTGTAACTTTCGTCTTGCACCACAGACTCCAAACTCTGCTTTCTGTATCAGTCCTTCTGCACTCAAGACTCCAACCTCGGCTCTCTGTAACAGCACTTATGAACTTCAGTCTTGAAATTCTGCTCTTTGCAACAAACCTACTGCACCCCAATCTACAACCTCTGCTCTCTGCAACAGTCCTTCTAGACCCAAGTCTCCAACCTCTGCTCTCCAACAGTCCTTCTGCACCTCAGTCTCCAAACTCTGCTCTCTGCATTGGTCTTTCTGCACCTCAGTCTCCAACCTCTACTCTGTGTAACAGTCCTTTTGCAACTAAGTCTCCAATATCTGCTGTCTATAAGATCCTTCTGCAACCCAATCCCCAAACTCTGCTCTCTGTAACAGTCCTACTGCACCCCTTCTCCAAATTCAACTCTCTGTAACAGGCCTTCTGCACCCCAGTCTACAACCTCTGCTCTCTGGTACGATCCTTCTGCACCCAAGTGTCCAAACTCTCCTCTCTGAAACAGTCTTTTCTGAACCCCAGTCTCCAACATCAGCTGTCTGCAATAGTCCCTCTGCACCTCACTCTGAAGACTCTTCTCTCTGCAACGATTCTTCTGCACCCCAGTCTCCAAACTTTGTTCTATGTAACACTCCTTCTGCACATCATTCTCCAACCTCTGCTCTCTTTAAGATCCGTCTACTACCCAGTCTCCAAACTCTTCTTCCTATAACAGTCCTTATACACCCCAGTCTCCAACCTTGTCTCTTTTTAACAGTCCTTCTGCACCTCATTTTCCAAACTCTGCTCTCTGCAACGATCCTTATAAACCACAGACTCCGATCTCTTCTCCCTGCAATGATCCTTCTGCACCCAAGTCTCCAAACTCTGCTCTCTGTAACAGTCCTTCTGCACCTCAGTCTGCAACCTCTTCTCGCTGCAATTGTCCTTCTGCACCTCAGTATCCAACGTTTACTCTCTGTAACAGTCCTTCTGCATCTCAGTCTCCAACCTCTACTCTGTAAGATACTTTTGTAAACCAGTCTCCAAAATCTGCTCTCTGTAACAGTCCTTCTGCACCCCTTCTCCAGACTCTGCTCTCTGTAACAGGCTTTTCGCACGCCAGTCTCCACATCTCCTCTCTGAAACAGTCCTTCTGCACACACGTCTCCATCCTCTGCTCTCTGCAACAGCCCTTCTGCACCCCAGTCTCCATCATCTGCTCTCTGAATTTGTCCTTCTGCACCTCAGTCTGAAAACTCTGCTCTCTTCCACGATCCTTCTTCACCCCAGTCTTCAACGTCTGTTCTCTGCAACAGTCCTTCTGCATCCCAGTCTCAAACCTCTGCTCTGTGTAACAGTCCTTCTGAACCTAAGTCTCCAAATTCTTCTCTCTGCAACAGTCCTTCTGCACACAAGTCTCCATCCTCTGCTCTCTGCAACAGCCCTTCTGCACCCCAGTCTCCATCATCTGCTCTCTGAATTTGTCCTTCTGCACCTCAGTCTGAAAACTCTGCTCTCTTCCACGATCCTTCTGCACCCCAGTCTTCAACGTCTGTTCTCTGCAACAGTCCTTCTGCATCCCAGTCTCAAACCTCTGCACTGTGTAACAGTCCTTCTGCACCTAAGTCTCCAAATTCTTCTCTCTGCAACAGTCCTTCTGCAATCCAGTCTCCAACCTCTGATGTCTGCAACAATCATCCTGCACCCCAGGCTCCAACATCTGATTTCTGTATCAAGTCTTGCACCTTAGTCTCCAAAATCTGCTCTCTGTAACAGTCCTTCTGCACCTCAGTCTCCAAACTCTGATCTCTGCAACAATCCTTCTAAAGCACAGACTTCAACCTCTTCTCTCTGCAACGATCCTTCTGCACCCCAAGTCTCCAATCTCTGCTCTCTGCAACAGTGCTTTTGTACCCCAGTCCCCAACCTCAGCTCTCTGAAAGATCCTTCTGCACCCAAGTCTCCAAACTCTACTCTCTGTAACAGTCCTTCTGCACCCCAGTCTCCAACCTCTGCTCTCTGTAACACTCTTTCTGCACTTCATTGTCCAACCTCTGCTCTCTGTAAGAACCTTCAATACCCAGTCTCCAAACTCTGCTTTCTGTAACAGTCGTTATGCACCCCAGTCTCCAACCTTTTCTCTCTTTAACAGGTTTTCTGCATCCAAATCTCCAACATCTGCTCTGTGCAACGGTCCTTCTGTAACCCAGTCTCCAAACTCTGTTCTCTGCAACAGTCCTTCTGCAACCCAGTCTCAAACTCTGCTCTCTGTAACAGTTCTTCTGCACCGCAATCCCCAACCTCTGCTCTCTGCAATGGTCCTTCTGCACCCCAGTCTCCAAACTCTGCTTTCTGTATCAGTTCTTCTGCACCTCAGTCTCCAACCTCTGCTCTCTGTAACAGTCCTTCTGCACCTCAGTCTTCAATTTTTGCTCTCTGCAATTGTCCTTCTGCACCTCAGTATCCAACGTTTACTCTCTGGAACAGTACTTCTGCATCTAAGTCTCCAACCTCTACTCTCTGTAAGATACTTTTGCAAACCAATCTCCAAAATCTGCTCTCTGTAACAGTCCTTCTGCACCCCTTCTCCAAATTCTGCTCTCTGCAACAGTCATTCTGCAACCCAGTCTCCAACCTCTGTTGTCTGCAACAATCATTCCGCACCCCAGGCTCCAACATCTGATTTCTGTATCAGTCTTGCACACCAGACTCCGAAAACTGCTCTCTGTAACAGTCCTTCTGCACCTCAGTCTCCAACCTTGGCTCTCTGCAATGATCATTGTAAACCACAGACTCCAACCTCTTTTCTCTGCAACGATCCTTCTGCACCCAAGTCTCAGAACTCTGGTCTCTGCAACAGTGCTTCTGTACCCCAGTCCCCAACCTCAGCTCTCTGAAAGATCTTTCTGCACCCAAGTCTCCAAACTCTACTCTCTGTAACAATCCTTCTGCACATCAGTCTCCAACCTCCGCTCTCAGCAACGGTCCTTATGCACCCCAGTTTCCAACTTCTGTTCTCTGCAACAGCCCTTCTGTACCACAGTCTTAAAAATCTGCTCTCTGTAACCGTCCTTCTGTACTGCAGTCTCGTACCTCTGCTCTCTGTAACGGTCCTTCTTGACCCCAGTCTCCCACCTGTGCTTTTGGTATCAGTCCTTCTGCACCCCAGTCTCCAAGCTCTTCTCTCTGTATCAGTCCTTCTGCACCCCAGTCTCCAAATTTTGCTCTCTGAAGCAGTCCTTCTGCACCTCAGTCTTCAACAACTACTCTCTGCAACAGTCCTTCTGCACCCCAGTCTTTAACCTCTGCTCTCTGGAACAGTCCATCTATACCACAGTCTCCATAATCTTTTCTCTTCAACGATCCTTCTGCACCCCAGTCTCCAATGTCTATTCTGCAACAGTCTTTCTGAAACCAAGTCTCCAAATTCTGCTCTCTGTAAGATCATTCTGTACCTCAGTCTCCAACCTCTGCTCTCAGCAATGGTCCCTCTGCACCCCAGTCTCCAATCTTGTTTTCAAAAACACTTCTTCTGTACAGCAGTCTTCAACCTCTGTACTCTGTAAGGGTTCTTCTTCACTCAAGTCTCCAACCTCTGTTTTCTGTATCAGTCCTTTTGCAACACATTCTCGAAACTCTGCTGTCTGTATCAGGCTTTCTGCACCTCAATATGCAACCTCTGCTCTCTGCAATAGTCCATATGCACCCCAGTCTCTAATTTATGCTCTCTGCAACATTCCTTCTGCACCTCAGTCTCCAAAATCTGCTGTCTGCAACAGTCCTTCGCCAACCCAGTCTCCAAACTCTGCTCTCTGCAACAGTCTTTCTACACCCCAGTCGTCAACCTCTGCTTTCTGTATCAGTACTTCTGCACCAGAGACTCCAAAATCTGCTCTCTGTAACACTTCTTCTGTAACTTACTCTGCAAATTCTGCTCTATGCAACAATCCCTCTGCACCACAGTCTTCAACCTCTGCTCTCTGTAACAGTCCTTCTGTACTGCAGTCTCCAACCTCTGCTCTCTGTATCAGTCCTTCTACACCAGAGTCTCCAGACTCTGCGTTATGTGTCAGTCATTCTGCACATCAGTCTCCAACCTCTGCTCTCTGTAAAGTCCTTCTGCACCTCAGAATACAACCTCTGTTCTCTGCAAAAGTACTTCTGCGCCCCAATCTCCAACCTCTGCTCCCTGCAACAGTCCTTCTGCACCTCAGTGTCCAAATTCTGCTCTCTGTAGGATCCTTCTGAAACCCAGTCTCCAACCTCAGCTTTCTGCAATGGTCCTTCTGCACCTCACACTCCAACCTCTCTTCTCTTCAGCAGTCCTTCTACACCCCTGTCTCCATACTCTGCTCGCACCAACGATCCTTCTGCACCCCAGTATCCAACCTCTGCTCTTTGCAACAATCCTTCTGCAACCTAGTCTCAAACGTCTGCTCCCTGCAACAGTCCTTCTGAACCCCAGTCTCCAAAATCTGCTCTCTGCAATAGTTCTTCTGTACCTCAGTCTGGAAAATCTGCTCTCTGCAATAATCCTTCTGCAACCCAGGCTCCAACCTCTGCACTCTTTTACAGTCCTTCTGTACCTCAGTCTACAAACTCTGCTCTATGCAACAGTCCTTCTGCACCCAAGTCTCTAACATCTGCTCTCTGGAACAGTCCTTCTACACCCCAGTCTCTATATTCTGCTCGCCCCAACGATCCTTAAGCAACCCAGTCTCCAACCTCTGGTCTCTACATTAGTTTTTTTGCACCCCAGTCTCCAACCTCTGCTCTCTATAACCGTCCTTCTTTACCACAGTCTCCAACTGCTGTTCTCCGTAGGGGTCCTTATGCACCCCAGTATCCAACCTCTGCTTTCTGTATCTGTCGTTTTGCACCACAGTCTCAAAACTCTTCCCTCTTTAACAGTCCTTCTGCAAGTCAGTCTGCAACCTCTGCTCTCTGCAACAGTCCTACTGCACCCCAGTCTCAATCCTCTGCTCTCTGAAACAGTCCTTTTGCAACCCAGTCTTCAACCTATTCTCTCTATAACAGTCCTTCTGTCCTGCAGTCTCCAACATCGGCTCTCTGTAAGGGTACTTCTACACCCGAGTCTCCAACCTCTGCTTTCTGTATCAGTCCTTCTGCACCCCAGTCTCCAACCTGTGCTCTGTGTAACTGTCCCTCTGCACCTTAGTCTCCAACATTTTCTCTCTGCTACATTCCTTATAGACCCCAGTCTCCAACCTCTGCTCTCTCTCACAAGCACATCCGTCTACAACCTCTGCTCTCTGCAATGTTCCTTCTGCACCTGAGCCTCCAACCTCTACTCTCTGTTACAGTGCTTTTACACCTCAGTCTCCAACCTCTGCTCTATGTAAGATCCTTCTGCACCTCAGTCTCCACACTCTGCTCTCTGTAAAAAACCCTCTGCACCCCAGTTTCCAAACTCTGCTCTTAGTATCAGTCTTTCTAAACCCCAGTCTCCAAACTCTGCTCTCTGCAACGATCCGTCTGCACCCCAGTCTCCAAACTCTTCTAGCTGCAACTGTCCTTTGCACCCCAATCTCCAAAATCTGCTCTCTGCAACAGTTCTTCTGTACCTCAGTCTGAAAACTCTGCTCTCTGCCATAATCCTGCACCCGAGTCTCCAACCTCTGCTCTCTGTAACAGTCCTTCTGCACCTCAGTCTCCAAACTCTGCTCTACATAAGATCCTTCTGCAACCCAGTCTCCAAACTCTGCTCTCTCTAACAGCTCTTCTGCACGCCAGTCTCAAACCTCTGCTCTCTGTAACAGGCCTTCTTCACCCCAGTCTCGAAACTCTGCTCTCTGTATCAGTCCTTCTGCACCCCATTCGCAAACCTCTGCTCTTTGTAACAGTCCTTCTGCATCTCAGTCTCCTACATCTGCTCTCTGCAATAGTCCTTCAGCACCCCAGATTCCAAATTCTGGTTTCTGCAAAAGTCCTTCTACACCCCAGTCTCCAACCTCTTGTATCTAAAACAGTCCTTCTGCACCCCAGTCTCCAAACTCTTCTAGCTGTAACAATATTTCTGTGCCTCAGTCTCCAACATCTACTTTCTGTAACAGTCCCTCTGCATCTCACTCTCCAAAAACTGCTCTCTGTAAGTACCTTCTGCAACCCAGACTCCAAACTCTGCCCTCTGTAACAGTCCTTCTGCACCCCTTCTCCCAACATTCCTCTCCATAACAGGCCTTGTGCACCCAGTATCTAAAGTCTGTTTCCTATAACAATCCTTCTGCACCCATCTCCAACATCTGCTCTCTGTAACAGTTCTGCTGCACCTTGGTCTACAATCTCTGCTCTCTGTAATATCCTTCTGCAACCTTGCCTAAAAACTCTGCTCTCTGTAACAGTCCTTCTGCACCTCAGTCTCCAAACTCTGTTCTTTACAACATTCCTTCTGCACCCCAGTCGCCACCCTCTACTCTCTGTAACAGTCCTTCTGTACCACAGTCTTCAAACTCTTCTCTCTGTAACAGTCCTTCTTCTCCCCAGTCTCCAAACTCTGTTCTGTGTAAGAGTCCTTCTCCACCTCAGTCTTCAACCTCTGCTCTCTGCAAGAGTCCTTCTGCACCCAAGTCTCCAACATCGGCTCTCTAAACAGTCATTCTGCATTTCAGTCTTTAAAATCTGCTCTCTGCAACAGTCTTTCTGAACCCCAGTGTCCAAAATCTTCTCTCTGCAACGATCTTTCTGCACCCCAGTCTCCAACCTCTGCTCTCTGAAATATCATTCTGACCCCAGTTTCCAAACTCTGCTCTCTGTAATATTCCTTCTCCACGCCAGTCTCCAACCTCTGCTTTCTGCAACGGTCCTGCTGCACCCCAGTCTCCAACATCTGTTCTCTGCAACACTCCTTATGCTCCCCAGTATCCAAAATCTGCTCTCTGTAACAGTCCTTCTGTACCGTAGTCTCCAAACTCTGCTTTCTGTAAAGGTCCTTTTTTACGCCAGTCTCCAACCTCTGCTTTTTTTGTCCATCCATCTGAACCTCAGTCTCCAACCTCTGCTCTCTGCAAAAGTCCTTCTGCAAACCATTCTCCTACTTCTGTTCTCTGCAACAGTCATTCTGAAAAACAGTATCCAACATCTGCTCTCTGAAAAAGTATTATTGAACCCTAGTCTCCAACCTCTGCTCTCTGCAACAGTCATTCTTTACTGCAGTCTCCAACTTCTGCTCTCTGCAACGAACCTTGTGAACCCCAGTCTCCATCATCTGCTCTCTGCAAAAGTCCTTCTGCACCTCAGTCTGAAAATTTTGCTTTCTGCAACAATCCATCTGCACTCCAGAGTTCAACATCTGCTTTCTCTAACAGTCCTTATGCACCTCAGTCTCCAAACTTTGCTCTATATAAGATCCTTGTGGAACCCAGTCTCCAAAATTTGCTCCCTGTAACAGTCATTCTGCACCTCAGTCTCCAACCTCTGCTCTCCGTAACAGTCGATCTACACCTCAGTCTGAAACCTCTTATCTCTACACGATCCATCTAAACACCAGATTCCAACCACTGCTCTCTGTAACAGTCCTCCTGCACCTCAGTCTCCAAACTCTGCTCTGTAAGATCCTTCTGCCACCCAGTCTCCTAACTTTGCTTTCTATAACAGTCCTTCTGCACCCCAGTCTTCAACCTCTGCTCTATTTAACAGGCCTTCTGCACCCCAGACTCCAAACTCTGCTCTCTGTAACAGGCCTTCTGCACCCCAGTCTCCAAACTCTTCTCTCTGCAACAATCATTCTACACCTCAGTCTCTAATATCTGTTCTCTGTAAGATCTTTCTGCAACCCAGTCTCCCAACTCTGCCCTCTCTAACAGTCCTTCTGCCCCCCTTCTCCCAACTCTCCTCTCCATAACAGGCCTTGTGCACCCCAATCTCTAAAGTCTGTTCTCTATAACTAGACTTATGCACCCCAGTCTTCAACCACTGCTCTCTGCCAAAGTCCTTCTGCGACCCAGTCTCCAAACTGGTCTCTGCAACAGTGCTTCTGCACCTCAGTCTTAAAACGCTGTTCTCTGCTACGATCCTTTTGCACCTCAGTCTCCAAACTCTCCTCTCTGAAACAATCCTTCTGCACCCCAGTCTCCAACGTCTCATCTCCTCAACAGTCCTTCTGAACCTCAGTCTCCAAATTCTGCTCTTGGAAACAGTCCTTCTTCGCCCAAGTCTCCAGCTTCTGCTCTCTGCAACAGTCCTTCTACTCCCCAGTCTTCAACCTTTGTTCTGTGTAACAGTCCTTCTGCACCCCAGTCTCCAACCTCTGCTCTCTGTAACAATCCTTCTGCACCGTATTCTAAAAACTCTGCTCTCTGTTACAATCTTTCTATACCTCAGTCTCCAACCTCTGCTCTCTGTAACGGTCCCTCTGTACTCCAATTTTTAACCTCTGCTTTCTGTAAATGTCCTTCTGCACCTCAGTCACCAAACTCTGCTCTCTGTAACAGTCCTGCTGCAACTCAGCCTAAAAACTCTACTCTCTATAACAGTCCTCCTGCAACCCAGTCCACAACCTCTGCTCTCTATATCAGGCCTTATGCACGCCAGTCTGCAACCTCTGCTCTCTGAAACAGTCCTTCTGCACCCCAGTCTCACACCTCTGCTTTCTGTATGATAATTCTTCACCCCGGTTTCCAACGTCTGCTCTGTGTTACAATCCTTCTGCATCTCAGTCTCCAACCTCTGCTCTCTGAAACAGTCCTTCTGCACCCAAGTCACCAACCTCTTCTTTATGCAACATTCCTTCTGCACCACAGTCTCCAACCTGTGCTCTCTGTAACAGTCCTTCTGCACTGCAGTCTCTCACCTCTTCTCTCTGTAAAGATCCTTCTGCAGCCCAGTCTACACCTCTGCTCTCTTCATCGATTCTTCTGCAACTCAGTCTCCAACTTCTGCTCTCCTCAACGATCCTTCTGCACCCCAGACTCCACCTCTGCTCTCTGTAAATGTTTTTCTGCACCTCAGTCTCCAACCTCTGCTCTCTGAAACCGTCCTTCTTCACACCTGTCTCCAAACTCTGCTCTCTGCAACGATCCTTATGCACACCAGTCTCCAACATCTGCTCTCTGCAACAGTCCTTCTGCACCCCAGTCTCCAACGTCTCCTCTTCTTAACACTCTTTCTGCACCCCAGTCTCCAACCTCTGTTCTCTGTAAGGTCCTTCTGCACCCCAGTTTCCAAACTCTGCTCTCTGTAACATTCTTCTCCAACACAGTCTACAACCTCTCCTTTCCTCAACGGTCCTGCTGCAACCCAGTCTACAACATCTGTTCACTGCAACAGTCCTTCTACTTTCCGTTCACAAACCTCTGCTCTCTGTAACAGTCCTTCTGTACCTCAGTCTCCAACCTCTGCTCTCTCTAACGGTCCTTCTGAACCCTAGTCTCAAACCTCTGCTTTCTGTATAAGTCCTTTTGAACCATGGATTCCAACCTCTGCTTTCTGTAACACTCCTTCTGCACGTTTCAATCCAACCTCTGAACTCTGCAACCTTACTTCTGCACCACATTCTCTAACATCTGCTCTCCATAACAGTCCTTCTGCACCCCATTCTCTAACCTCTGTTCTCTGCAACAGTACTTCCGTACTACAGTCTCCATCCTCTGCTCTCTGTAATGGTTCTTCTGCACCCCAGTCTCAACCTCTGCTTTCTGTATCAGTAATTCTGCACCCCAGTCTCCAAACTTTGCTCTCTGTAACATTCTTTCTGCACCTCAGTCTCGAACTTCTGCTCTCTGCGACAGTTCTTCTGCACCCCAGTTTCCAAACTCTGCTCTCAGCAACAGTTCTTCTGAACCCCAGTCTCCAACATCTGCACTCTGAAACAGTTCTTCTATAAACCATTCTCAAACCTCTGCTCTCTGTAACAGTTTTCCTGTATGGCAGTCTACGAACTCTGCTCTCTGCATCGGTCCTTCTGCACCCCAGTCTTCAAACTCTGTTCTCTGTAACAGTCCTTCTGAACCCCAGTCTCAAACCTCTGCTTTCTGCAAAGATCTTTTTGCACCCCAGTCTCCAACCTATGTAATCTCCAACAGTCCTTCTGCACCTCAGTCTGAAAACTCGATTCTTGGCAACGATCCTTCTGCACCCCAGTCTCCAAACTCATCTCTCTGTAACAGTCTTGTTCCACCTCAGTCTCCAACCTCTGCTCTCAGTAAGATCCTTCTGCAACCCTGTCTCCAAACTCTGCTCTCTGTAACAGTCCTTCTGCACCCCAGTCTCCAACCTCTGCTCTCTGCCACAGTCTTTCTAAACCCCAGATTCCAACCTCTGCTCTCTGAAAGAGTCTTTCTGCACCCCAGTATCCAAATTCTGTTCTCTGTAAAAATCCTTCTGCACCTCAGTTCCCAAACTCTGACCTCTGCAATGGTCCTTCTGTACCCCAGTCTCTAGCCTCTGCTCTCTGCAATGATCCTTCTGCACCCAAGTCTCCAACATCTGCTCTCTGCAACAGTCCTTCTGTACATCAGTCTGAAAACTCTGATCTCTGCAAAAATCCTTGTGCACTACTGTCTCTAAACTCTGCTTTCTGTAACAGTCCTTCTGCAACTCAGTCTCTAACCTCTGCTCTCTGTAACAGTCCTTCTGAACCCCAGTCTCCAACCTCTTCTCTCTGTAAGATCCTTCTACACCCCAGTTTCCAAACTCTGCTCTCTGTAACATTCCTTCTCCACCCCTGTCTCCAACCTCTGCTCTCTGCAAAGGTCCTTATGCACGAAAGTCTCCAACCTCTGGTCTCGGCAACAGTCCTTCTGCACCCCAGTATCCAAACTCTGCTCTGCGTATCATTTCTTCTGCACCTCAGTCTCCAACCTCTTCTTTATGTAAGATCTTTCTGCAACAAAGTCTCAAAACTCTGCTCTCTGTAACAATGCTTATGCACCCCAGTCTCAAACCTCTGCTCTGTGCAACAGTTCATCTGAAACACAGTCTCCAACCTCTGCACTCTGAAAGATCCTTCTGCACCCCAGTCTCCAAACTCTCATCTCCGTAAAAGTCCTTCTTCTCCCCAGTCTCCAACCTCTGCTCTCTGTAACAATCTTTCTGCACCTCAGTCTCCAACATCTGCTCTCTGCAATGGTCCTGCTGCACCCCATTCTCCAACCTCTGTTGTCTGCAAGAGTCCTTCAGCATGTCAGTCTCCAACCTCTGCTCCCTGCAAAAATCCTTCTGCAACCCAGTCTCCAACCATTGCTCTCTGTAACATTTCTTCTGAACCTCAGTCTCCAACTTCTGCTCTCTGTAAAATCCTTCTGCCACCCAGTCTCCTAACTTTGCTTTCTATGACAGTCCTTCTGCACGCCAGTCTTCAACCTCTGTTTTATTTAGCAGGCCTTCTGCACCCCAGTCTCCAATCACTGCTCTCTGTAACAGGCCTTCGGCACCCCAGTCTCCAAACACTTCTCTCTGCAACAATCATACTACACCTCAGTCTCTAATATCTGCTCTCTGTAAGATTCTTCTGCAACCCAGTCTCCCAACTCTGCCCTCTCTAACAGTCCTTCTGCACCCCAGTCTCCAAAGTTAGTTCTCTGTAACAAGACTTCTGCACCCCAGTCTCAAACCACTGCTCTCTGCAACAGTCTTTCTGCGCCCCAGTCTCCAACCTGTGGTCTCTGCAACAGTGCTTCTGCACCTCAGTCTTAAAACACTGCTCTCTGCTATGATCCTTTTGCACCTCAGTCTTCAACCTCTCCTCTCTGAAACAATCCTTCTGCACCCCAGTCTCCAATGTCTCCTCTTTTTAACAGTCCTTCTGCACCTCAGTCTCCAAATTCTGCTCTTGGCAACAGTCCTTCCTCACCCAATTCTCCAGCCTCTGCTCTCTGCAACAGTCCTTCTACACCCCAGTCTTCAACCTCTGCTCTCTGTAATGGTCACTCTGTACCCCAATTTCCAACCTCTGCTTTCTGTAACAGTCCTTCTGCACCTCAGTCACCAAACTCTGCTCTCTGTAACAGTCCTGCTGCAACTCAGTCTCCAACCTTTTCTCTCTGTTACAGTTCTTCTGCACCTATGTCTGAAACCTCTGCTCTCTGCAGGATTCTTCTGCACTCCAGTCTCTAATCACTGCTCTCTGTAACATTCGTCGTTCACCACAGTAACCAACCACTGGTTTCTGTAAGTTACTTCTTCAACCCAGCCTCAAAACTCTGCTCTCTATAACAGTCCTTCTGCAACACAATCTCCAACCTCTACTCTCTGTAGCAGGCCTTATGCACCCCAGTCTCATAACTCTGCCCTCTGAAACAGTCCTCTGCACGTCAGTCTGCAACCTCTGCTCTCTGTAACGGTCCTTCTGCACCCCAGTCTCACACCTCTGCTTTCTGTATCATAATACTTCACCCCAGTTTCCAACGTCTGCTCTGTGTTACAATCCTTCTGCATCTTAGTCTCGAACCTCTGCTCTCTGAAACAGTCCTTCTGCACCTCTGTCTCCAAATTCTACTCTCTGCAAAAGTCCTTCTGCACACAAATCTCCAACACCTACTCCATGCAATAGTCCTTCTTCACCCCAGTTTCCAAACTCTGCTATCTGCAACAGTTCTTCTGAACCCCAGTCTCCAAACTCTGCTCTCTATAACAGTCCTTCTGCACCTCGGTCTCCAAATTCTGCTCTCTGCAACAGTCCTTCTGCACCCAAGTTTTCAACCTCTGCTCTCTGCAACAGTCCTTCTACACCCCAGTCTTCAACCTCTGCTCTATGTAACAGTCCTTCTGCACCCCAGTGTCCAACCTCTGCTCTCTGCAATGATCCATCTGCATCCAAGTCTCCAACATCTGCTCTCTGAAACAGTCCTTCTGCACCCAAGTCTCCAACATCTGCTCTCTTCAACAGTCCTTCTGCGCCTCAGTCTGAAAACTTTGCTGTCTGCAATGATCCTTCTGCATCCCAGACTCGAACCAATGCGCTCTGTAACAGTCCTTCTTCACCTCAGTCTCCAAACTCTGCTCTATGTAACATCTTTCTGCAACCCAATCTCCAAAGTCTGCTCTCTGTAACAGCCCTTCTGCACCCTAGTCTCCAATGTCTGTTCTCTATAACAATCCTTCTGCACCCATTTCTCCAAACTCTTCTCTCTGTGACAGTCCTTCTGAATCTCAGTCTCCTACATCTTCTCTCTGCAACAGTCCTTCAGCACCCCAGTCTCCAAATTCTTGTCCCTGCAACAGTCCTTCTACACCCTAGTCTCCAACCTCTGCTAACTGCAAGAGTCCTTCTGCACTCCAGTCTCCAAACTCTGCTCTCTGTAACAATGCTTCTGTGCCTCAGTCTCAAACCTCTATTCTCTGTAAAAGTCCTCTGCACCTCAGACTCCAACGTCTGCTCTCTTTAAGATCCTTCTGCAACCCAGTGTCCAAACTCTGCCCTCTGTAACAGTCCTTCTGTGCCCCTTCTCCCAACTCTCCTCTGCGTAACAGGCCTTCTGCACCCCAATCTTCAAACTCTGCTCTCTGTAACAGTCCTTCTGTACTGCAGTCTCCAACCTCTGCTCTCTGTATCGGTCCTTCTGCAACCGAGTCTCCAAACTCTGCATTATGTATGAGTCATTCTAAACCCAAGTCTCCAAACTCTGCTATCTGTAAGAGTCGCTCTGCACCTCGGACTTTAACCGCTGTTCTCTGCAACAGTCCTTCTGCTCCCCAATCTTCATCCTCTTGTCTCTGCAACAGTCCTTCTGCACCTTAGTGTCCTAACTCTCCTCTCTGTAAGATCCTTCTGAAACCCAGTCTCCAACCTCTGCTTTCTGTAATGGATCTTCTGCACCCCAGTATCCAAACTCTGATCTCTACAACAGTTATTCTGCACCCCAGTCTCGAAACTCTGCTCTCTGTAACAGTCTTTCTGTACCTCAGTCTCCAATCACTGCTCTATGCAACAGTCCTTCTACACCCAAGTCTCCATAATCTGCTCACCGCAACAATCCTTCTGAACCTAAGTCTCCAACCTCTGTTCTCTACATCAGTTCTTCTGCACCCCAGTCTCCAACCTCTGCTCTCGGTAACAGTCTTATGTACCGCAGTCTTGAACCTCTGTTCTCCGTAAGGGTCCTTATGCACCCCAGTATCCAACCTCTGCTATATGTATCAGTCGTTTTGCACCAGTCTCCAAACTCTGCCCTCTGTAATAGTCCTTCTGCAACTCAGTCTGCAAACTCTGCTCTCGGCAACAGTCCTTCTGCACCACAGTCTCCATCCTCTGCTCTCTGCAACAGTCCATTTGCAACCCAGTCTCCAACATTTGCTCTCTGCAACAGTCCTTCACAAGCCCAGTCTCCAACTGCTGCTCTCTGTAACAGTCCTTCTGTACTGCATTCTCCAAACTCCGCTCTCTGTAAGGGTACTTCTGCATCCGAGTCTCCAACCTCTGCTTTCTGTATCAGTCCTTCTGCACCCCAGTCTCTAACCTCTGCTCTCGGTAATAATCCTTCTGCACCACAGTATCCAACCTCTACTCTCTGCAACGGTCTTTCTGCACCTGAGTCTCCAAACTCTACTCTCTGTAACAGTGCTTCTGCACCTCAGTCTCCAACCTCTGTTCTCTGTTAGATCCTTCTGCAACCCTGTCTCCAAACTCTGGTCTCTGTAACAGGCCTTCTGCATCTCAGTCTCCAAACTCTGCTCTCTGTAAAAGGCCTTCTACACCCCAGTCTCCAACCTCTGCTCTCTGCAACAATCCCTCTGCACCGCAGTCTCCATCCTCTGCTCGCTGCAACAGTCCATGTGCACCCAAATCTCCAACATATGCTCTCTGCAACAGTTTTTCTCTACCTTAGTCTGAAAACTCTGCTCTCTGCTATAATCCTTCTGCACCCGAGTCTCAAAACTCTACTCTCTGTAACAGTTCTTCTGTACCTCATTCACAAACTTCTGCTCTGTATCAGTCCTGCAGCCCTGTCTCCCACATCTGCTCTCTGTAACTGTCCTTCTTCACCTCAGTCTTCAACCTCTGCTCTGTGTAACAGTCCTTCTGCATCTCAGTCTGGAAACTCTGCTGTCTGCAATGATCCTTCTGCACCCCAGTCTCCAAATACTCTTATCTGCAACGATCATTCTGAAACTCAGTTTCCAATCTCTACTCTCTGTAACAGTCCTTCTGCATCTCAGTCTCCAACATCTGCTCTCTGTAACATCCTTCTGCATCCAAGTCTCTAAACTCTGCCATCTGTAACAGTCCTTCTTGAGCCCTTCTCTAAACTCTGCTCTTCATAACAGGCGTTCTGCACCCAAGTCTCCAACCTCTGCTCTCTTTAAGAGTCCTGCTGCACCTCGGTCTTCAAACTCTGCTCGCTGTAAGATCCTTCTGCAACCTTGTCTAAAAACTCTGCTCTCTGTAACAGTACTTCTGCACCTCAGTCTCCAACCTCTGTTTTTTGCAACACTCCTTCTGCACTCCAGTTTCCAACCTCTGCTCTCTGTAACAGTCATTCTGTACCGCATTCTCCAAACTCTGCTCTCTGTAATTGTCCTTCTGCAACCCAGTCTCCAACCTCTGCTTTCTGTATAAGTCATTCTACTCTCCAGTCTACAAACTCTGCTTTCTGTAACAGTTCTTCAGAACCTCATATCCAAACTCTGCTATCTGCAACAGTCCTTATGCACCCCAGTCTCCAACCTCTGCTGTCTGCAACATTCCTTCTGTAATCCAGTCTGCAACCTGTGCTCTGTGTAAGAGTCCTAATGCAGTCAAGTCTCCACCTCTGCTCTCTGAAATGATCTTTCTGTACCTCAGTCTTAAACCTCTGCTCTCTGCAACAATTCTTCTGTACCCCAGTATCCAACATCTTTCTCTAAAACAGTCCTTCTCCACCTAGTCTTCAACCTCTGCTCTCTGCAAGAGAACTTCTGCACCCCAGTCTCCAACATGTGCTCTCTAAACAATCCTTCTGCACCCCAGTCTCCAACGTCTGCTCCCTGCAAAAGTCCTTCTGCACCCGAGTGTCCAAACTCTGCTTTAGGAACGATCCTTCTGCACCTCATTCTCTTACCTCTGATCTCTGAAAGATCCTTCTGCACCCCAGTTTCCAAAATCTGCTCTCTGTAATATTCCTTCTCCATGCCATTCTCCAACCTCTGCTTTCTGCAACGGTCCTGCTGCACCCTCGTCTCAAACCTCTGTATTCCGCAACAGTCCTTCTGCTACCCAGTCTCCAAACTCTGCTCTTTGTAATAGTCCTTCTGTACCACAGTCTCCAAACTCTGCTCTCTGTAAAGGTCCTTTTGCACACCAGTCTCCAACCTCTGCTTTCTTTATCTGTCCTTCTGCACCTCAGTCTCCAACCTCTGCTCTCTGAAAAAGTCCTTCTGCACCCCATTCTCAAACTTCTGCTCTCTGCAACAGTCCTTCTGAACTACAGTCTTCAAAATCTGCTATGTGAAAAAGTCCTTGTGTACCCTAGTCTCCAACCTCTGCTCTCTGCAAAAGTCCTTCTGTACTGCAGTCTCCAACATCTGTTCTCTGAAACAGTTCTTCTGCACCTCAGTCTCAAACCTCTGCTCTCTGTAAGATCATTTTAAACCCAGTCTCAAAACTCTGCTCTCCGTAACAGGCCTTCTGCACCCTAGTCTCCAAACTCTGCTATCTGTAGCAGTCCTTCTGCACCCCATTCTCCAACTTCTGCTCTCTGTATCGATCCTTCTGCACCCCAGTCTCAAACATCTGCTCTCTGCAACAGTCCTTCTTCACCTCAGTCTGAAAATTTTGCTCTCTGCAACAATCCTTCTGCACCCCACACTCCAACATCTGCTCTCTTTAAGATCCTTCTGCAACCCAGTCTCCCAACTCTGCCCCCTCTAACAGTCCTACTGCACCCTTTTTACAAACTCTCCTCTCCATAACATGCCTTCTGCACCCCAGTCTCCAACCTCTGCTCTCTGTAACATTCTTGCTTCACATAGGTCTACAATCTCTGCTCTCTCAAAGATCCTTCTGCAACCTTGTCAAAAAACTCTGCTCTTTGTAACAGTTATTCTGCACCCCAGATTCCAACCTCTGCTGTCTGTAACAGGCCTTTTGCACCCCAATCTCCAACCTCTACTCTCTGTAACAGTCTTTTTGCACCTCAGTATCCAACCACTGTTCTCCTCAACTTCCGTCTGCACCCCTGTCTCCAACCTCTCTGTAAAATCTTTCTGCATCCCAGTTTTCAAACTCTGCTCTCTGTAACATTTCTTTTCCACCACAGTCTAAAACCTCTGGATTCTGCACTGGTCTTGCGGAACCCCAGTCTCCAAACTCTGTTCTCTGCAACAGTTCTTCTGGTCCCCAGTCTTTAAAATGTGCTCTTTGTAACAGTCCTCCTTTTCTGCAGTCTTCAACCTCTGCTCTCTGTAACAGTCCTTATGCACCCCAGTCTCAAACCTCTGCTTTCTGTATCAGTCCCTCTGCTCCACTGTTTCCAACCTCTTCTCTCTGCAACCTTACTTCTGCACCCCATTTTCTAACCTCTGCTCTCTACTACAGTTCTTCTGAACCACAGTCTACAACATCTGCTCTCTGCAACAGTCCTTCTGTACCCTAGTCTCCAAACTCTGCTCTGTGTAACATTTTTTCAGTACTGCAGCCTCCCACCTCTTCTCTCTGTAAAAGTCCTTCTGCACCCCATTCTTTTTTTTTTTATTGTTGGTCGTTCAAAACATTACACAGTTCTTAATACATCATCTTTCACAGTTTGATTCAAGTGGGTTATGAACTCCCAACTTTACCCCATATACAGATTGTTGTTTCACATCAGTTACCCTTCCATTGATTGACATATTGCCTTTCTAGTGTCTGATGTATTCTGCTGTCTGTCCTATTCTCTACTATCCCCCCTCCCCTCCCCTCCCCTCCCCTCCCCTTTTCTCATCCCTGTTTAATGTAAATCTTCTTCTCAAGCTCTTCATCCTTGCCCTGTCCTTGTTTACTCCCCTTATATCAAAGGGGTCATTTGGTATTTGTTTTTTAACGATTGACTAGCTTCACTTAGCATAATCTGCTCTAATGCCATCCATTTCCCTCCAAATTCTATGATTTTGTCGTTCCTTAATGCAGAGTAATACTCCATTGTGTATAAATGCCACATTTTTTTTATCCATTCATCTATTGAAATGCACCCCAGTCTTAAACCTCTGCTTTTTTATTAATAATTCTTCACCCCAGTCTCCAACATTTGCTCTCTGTAACATTCTTTCTGCAACTCAGTCTCCAAATTCTGTGATCTGGGATAGTTCTTCTGCACCACCGTCTCCAAACTCTGCTCTGTGCAACACTTCTTCTGCACCCCAGTCTCCAACATCTGCACTCTGAAACAGTTCTTCTCCACTCCAGTCTCAGACCTCTTCTCTCTGCTACAGTCATTCCTGTATTGCAGTCTCCAAACTCTGCTCTCTGTAACGGTCCTTCTACACCCCAGTGTCCAACATCTGCTTTCTCTATCAGTCTTCTGCACCCCAGTCTTTAACATCTGCTATCTGCAACAGTCCTTCTGCACATAAGTCTCCAACACCTTCTCCCTGCAACAGTCCTTCTTCACCCCAGTCTCCAACATCATCTCTGTGTAACAGTCCTTCTGCACACCAGTGTCCAACCTCTGCTCTCTGCAATGATTTTTCTGCATTCCAGTCTCCAACATCTGCTCTCTGCAACAGTCCTTCTGCGCCTCAGTCTGGAAACTCTGCTGTCTGCAACAATTCTTCTGCACCCCAGTCTCCAACCTCTGCTCTCTGTAACAGTCTTGCTGCACCTCGGTCTACAATCTCCGCTCTCTGTAAGATCCTTCTGCAACCTTGTCTAAAAACTCTGCTCTCTGTAACAGTTATTCGACACCCCAGATTCCAAACTCTGCTCTCTGTAACAGGCCTTTTGCACCCCAATCTCCAACCTCTACTCTCTGTAACAGTCTTTTTGCACCTCAGTCTCCATCCTCTGCTTTCTGCAACAATCCTTTGCAACCCAGTCTCAAACGTCTCCTCTCCTCAACAGTCCTTCTGCACCCCTGTCTCCAAACTCTGCTCTCTGTAACATTCCTTTTTCACAACAGTCTCCAACCTCTGGATTCCACACTGGTCCTGCTGCACCCAAGTATCCAAACTCTTTTCTAGGCAACAGTTCTTCTGCTCCCCAGTCTCTAAATTTTGCTCTCTGTAACAGTCCTTCTGTACCGCAGTCTTCAACCTCTGCTCTCTGTAATGTTCCTTCTGCACCCCATTCTCAAACCTCTGCTTTCTTTATAAGTCCTTCTGCACTTCAGTCTCTAACCTCTGCTCTCTGCAACCTTACTTCTGCACCCTATTCTCTAACCTCTGCTCTCTACTACAGTTCTTCTGAACCACAGTCTAAAACATCTGCTCTCTGCAACAGTCCTTCTGTACCCTAGTCTCCAAAATCTGCTTTCTGTAATGGTTCTTCTGCACCAGAGTCTCCAGACTCTGCTCTCTGTAACAGTCCTTCTGCATCTCAGTCTCCAAATTCTGCTCTCTGCAAAAGTCCTTCTGCATCCAAGTCTCCAAACTCTTCTCTCTGCAACAGTCTTTCTACACCCCAGTCTTACACCTTTTCTCTGTTTAACAGTCCTTCTGCACGCCAGTGTCCAACCTCTGCTCTCTGCAACGATCCTTCTGCATCCCAGTCTCCAACATCTGGTCTCTGAAACAGTCCTTCTGCACCCAAGTCTCCAAGATCTCCTCTCAGCAACACTCCTTCTGCGCCTCAGTCTGGAAACTCTGATGTCTGCAACAATCCTTGTGCACCCCAGTCTCCAAAATATGCTGTCTGTAACAGTCTTCCTGCACCTCGGTCTACAATCTCTGCTCTCTGTAAGATCCTTCTGCAACCTTGTCTAAAAACTCTGCTCTCTGTAACAGTTATTCGGCACCCCAGTCTCAAACCTCTGCTCTCTACAACGATCTTTCTGCACCCCAGTCTCCAAAACCTGCTCTCTGCAACACTCCTTCTGCACATCAGTCTCCAACATCTGCTCTCTGTAAGATTTTTCTGCAAACCAGTCTCCAAACTCTGCCATCTGTAACAGTCCTTCTGGAGCCGTTCTCCAAACTCTGCTCTCCATAAAAGGCCTTCTGCACCCCAGTCTCCAAACTCTGTTCTCTGTAACACTACTGCTGCACCTAGGTCTACAATCTCTGCTCTCTGTAAGATCCTTCTGCTACCTTGTCTAACAACTCTGCTGTCTGTAACAGTTCTTCTGCACCCCAGTCTCCAAACTCTGCTCTCTGTAACAGGCCTTTTACATCCTAATCTCCAACCTCTACACTCTGTAACAGCCGTTTTGCACCTCAGTCTCAAACCTCTGCTCTCTGCAACGATCCTTCTGCACCCCAGTCTCCAATGTCTCCTCTCCTCAACAGTCCCTCTGCACCCCTTTCTCCAACCTGTGCTCTCTGAAAGATCCTTCTGCACCCCAGTTTCTAAACTCTGCTCTCTGTAAGGTCCTTCTGCACCCCAGTTTCTAAACTCTGCTCTCTGTATCATTCCTTCTCCAACCCAGTCTCCAAAGTCTGCTTTCTTCAACGGTCCTACTGGAACCCAGTCTCCAACCTCTGTTCTTTGCAACAGTCCTTCTACTCCCCAGTCTCCAACCTCTGCTCTGTGTAACACTCTTCTGCACCACAGTCTCCAACCTCTGCTCTCTGTAGCTGTCCTTATGTACCGCAGTCTCCAACCTCTGCTCTCTGTAACGGTCCTTCTGCAACCCAGTCTCCAACCTCTGATTTTTTAATCAGTTTTTCTGAATACCAATCTCCAACCTCTGCTCTCTGTATCTATTTTTCTGCACTCAGTCTTCAACCTTTGCTTTCTGCAACAGTCCTTCTGCACACCAGTCTCCAACCTTTGCTCTCTGTAACAGTACTTCTATACTGCAGTCTCCAACCTCTGCTCTCTGTAACGGTCCTTCTGCACCAGAGTCTCAAACCTCTGCTTTCTGTATCAGTCCTTCTGCAACAGGGTTTCCAAACTCTGCTCTCTGTAACAGTCCTTCTGCACCTCTGTCTCCAACCTCTGAACTCTTCAACCTTAATTCTACTCCCCATTCTCTAACCTCTGCTCTCTGCAACAGTCCTTCTTAACCACAGTATCCAACTTCTGCTCTCTGTAACGGTCTTTCTGCACCCCAGCCTCAACCTCTCCTTTCTCTATCAGTAATTCTGCACCCCAGTCTCCAAACTTCGCTATCTGTAACATTCTTTCTGCACCCCAGTCTCCAAACTCTGCTCTCTTCAACAGTTCTTCTGCACACCAGTATCCATCATCTGCACTCTGAAACACTTTTTCTCCTCCCTAGTCTCCAACCTCTTCTCTCTGTAACAGTCCTCTTGTATTGCAGTCTCCAAAGTCTCCTCTCTGTAACGGTCGTTCTGCACCCAAGTCTCCAACCTCTGCTTTCTTTATCAGTCTTTCTGCACCCCAGTCTACAACATCTACTATCTGCAACAGTTCTTCTGCACTCCAGTCTCCAACATCTGCTCTCTGCAACAGTTCGTCTGTACCTCAGTTTGAACACTCTGATCTCTGCAACGACCGTTCTGCATCCCAGTCTCCTACCTCTGCTCTCTGTAACAGTCCTTCTGCACCTCAGTCTCCCAACTCTGCTCTCTGTAAGATCCTTCTGCAACCCAGTCTTTAAACTCTGCACTCTGTAACAGTCCTTCTGCACAACAGTCTCCAACCTCTGCTCTCTGTACCAGGACTTCTGCCACCCAGTCTCCAAACTCTGCTCTCTGTAACAGGCCTTCTGCACCCCAGTCTCCAACCTCTTCTCTCTGCAACAATTCTTCTCCACCCCAGTCTCCAGATTCTGCTCTCTGCAACAGTCCTTTGCACCCCAGTCTCCAAACTCTGCTCTCTGAAAGATCTATCTGAACCCCAGTCTCCAACCTCTGCTCTCTGTAACAGTCCTTCTACACCTCAGTCTGCAAACTCTGCTTTCTGTAACAGTCCATCTGCACCTCAGTCTCCAACGTCTTCTCTGTGTAACAGTCCTTCTGCACCAGGTCTCTGAAATCTGCTCTCTTCCACAGTCCTTCTGCACCCCAGTCTTCAACATCTACTCTCTGGAACAGTCCTTCTGCAACCCAGTCTCAAAACTCTGCTCTCTGCAATGATCCTCCTGGACCCCAGTCTCCAATGTCTGCTCTCTGCAACAGTCCTTCTGCAACACAGTCTCCAACCTCTTCTCTTTGTAAGATCCTTCTGCACTCCAGTTTCCAAACTCTGTTCTCTGTAACATTCCTTCTCCACCTGAGTCTCCAACCTTTATCCTCTGCAACAGTCCTTCTGCTCACCAGTCTCCGAGATCTGCTCTCTGTAACAGTCCTTCTGTACCACAGTTTCCAAACTTTGCTTTCTGTAACAGTCTGTCTGACCCATAGTCTCCAACCTCTGTTCTCTGTATCTATCCTTCTGCACCTCAGTCTCCAACCTGTGCTCTATGTAAGAGTCCTTCTGCACGCCAGTCTCCAACCTCTGCTCTCGATAACAGTCATAAACCACAGTCTTCAACCTCTGCTCTCTGTAAAGATTCTTCTGCACCCCAATTTCCAAACTATGCTTCCTGTAACAGTCCTTCTGAACCTGAGTCTCCAAACTCTGCTCTCTGTAACAGTCCTTCTACACCTCAGTCTCCAACCTCTGCTCTCTGTAACTGTCCTTCTGCACCTCAGTCGACAACTTCTGCTCTCTGTAAGATCCTTCAGCAACCCATTCTCCAAACTCTGCTCTTTATAACAGTCTTTATGCACCTGAGTTTCCAACATTTCCTCTCTGTAATAGGCCTTCTGCACGCCAGTCTCCAAATTCTGCTCTCTGTAGCAGACCTTCTGCACCCCAGTCTCCAACCTCTGTTCCCAGCAATGATCTTACTGCACCCCAGTCTCCAACGTCTCATCTTTGCAACAGTCTTTCTGCACCTCAGTCTCAAACTTCTACTCTCTGTAAGATCCTTCTGCACCCCTGTCTCCAAGCCTCCTCCTTGCAATCATCCATCTGCACCACAGTCACCAACCTCTGCTCTATGTAACAGCACTTCTGCCCCTCAGTATCCAACCTCTGCTCTATGTAACAGTCTTTCTGCACACCAGTCTCCAAACACTGCTCTCTGCAAAAGTTCTTCTCTACTGCAGTCTCCAACCTCTGCTCTCTATAATGGTCTTTCTGCACCCATGAATCCAACCTCTGCTTTCTTTATCAGTCCTTCTGCACTCCAGTATCCAAATTCTGCTCTTTCTAGAAGTTTTTCTGCACTTCAGCCTCCAATCTCTGCTCTCTGCAACAGTCCTTCTGCACTCCAGTCTCGAACCTTTGCTCTCTGCAACAATCCTCTGGACCCTAGTCGCAAAACTCTACTCTCTGCAACAGTTCTTCTGCACCACAGTCTCCAACCGCTGCTCTCTGTACGATCTTTCTGCACTCCAGTTTACAAAATCTGCTCTCTCTAACATTCCTTCTCCATTGCAGTCTCTAACCTCTGCTTCCTGCAGGGTCCTGCCACACCCCAGTCTCCAACCTCTGTCCTCTGTAACAGTCCATCTGAACCTCAGTATCCAACCTTTGCTCTCTGTAACAGTCCTTCTGTACCGCAGTCTCCAAACTCTGCTCTCTGCAACAGTCCATTTGCACCCCAGTCTTCACCGTCTGCTCTCTGTAAGATCAATCTAAACCCTAGTATCCAACCTCTGCTCTGTAAAAGTCCTTGTGAACCCCAGTTCCAAACTCTGCTCTTTGTAACAGTCCTTCTGCACCTCAGTCTCCAACCTCTGCTCTCTTCAACAGTCCATCTGCACTCCAGTCTGAAACATCTGCTCTCTGCAATAGTCCTTCTAAACCCTAGCTTCCAACCTCTGGTCTCTGCAACAGTCCCTTTGCACCCCAGTATCCAACCTGTGTGCTCTGTAACAGTTTTTCTATACCGCAGTCTCCAAACACTGGTCTCTGTAATGGTTCTTATACACCCCAATCTCCAACCTCTAGTTTCTGTAACAGTCTTTCTGCACCTCAGTCTCCAAACTCAGCTCTCTGTAGCAGGCCTTCTGCACCCGAGTCTTCAAAATCTGCTCTCTCCAAGGATCCTTCTGCACCCCAGTCTCCAACCTCTGCTCTCTGCAATGATCCTACTGCACCGTAGTCTATAACCTCTGATCTCTGCAACAGTCCTTTTGCACCACAGTCTCCAAACTCTGGTCTCTGTAACAGTCCTTCTGCACCCCAGTCTCCAAACTCTGCTCTCTGTAAGAGTCTTTCTGCACATCAGACTCCAACCTCTGCTCTCTGCAACAGTCCTTCTGCACTCCAGTCTCCAACCTCTGCTCTCTGCAACAGTCCTTCTGCATCCCAGTTTCAAACCTCTGCTCTCTGCAAAAGTCCTTCTGCACCCCAGTCTCCAATCTCTCCTCTCTGCACCGATCCTTCTGGACCCCAGTCTCCAAACTCTGCTCTCTGTAACAATCCTTTTGCACCACAGTCTCCAAACTCTCCTCTCTGTAAGATCCTTCTGCACTCCAGTTTTCAAAATCTGCTTTCTATAACATTCCTTCTCCACACCATTCTTTAACCTCTGCCTTCTGCACGTGTCCTGCGGCACCCCAGTCTCCAACCTCTGTCCTCTGCAACAGTCATTGTGCTCCCCAGTCTCCAACCTCTGCTCTTTGTAAGGGTCTTTCAGCAACCCAAACTCTGCTTTCTGTATCAGTGCTTTTGAACCTCAGTCTCAAACCTCTGCTCTCTGTATCTATCCTTCTGCACTTCAGTCTCCAACCTGTTCTCTCTGTAACATTCCTTCTGCACCCCAGTCTCCAAACTCTGCTCTCTGTAACAGTTTTTCAATACCGCAGTCTCGTGGAACCAACCTAGATGCCCTTCAATAGATGAGTGGATAAAAAAATTGTGGCAGCTATACACAATGGAGTATTATGCAGCACTAAGAAACGACAAAATCATAGAATTTGCAGGGAAATGGATGGCATTAGAGCAGATTATGCTAAGTGAAGCTAGCCAAGCCCTAAAAAACAAATGTCAAATGTCTTCTTTGATATAAAGAGAGCCACTAAGAATAGAACAGGAAGGAAGAGCATGAGGAAAAGACTAACAGTAAACTAAGACGAATGGGGGGAGAGAAAGGAAGAGAGAAGGGAAAACATATGGAAATGGTAGGAGACCTTCAGTGATACACAAAATAATAAGAGGTTATGAGGGGCAAGGGGGTGGGGGGAAAAAAAGGGGAGAGAATTGAACAACAGCAGAGGAGATAGAGAGGGATGTTGGGAGGGGAGGGGAGGGGAGGGGGGATAGTAGGGGATAGGAAAGGTAGCAGAATACAACAGTCACTAATATGCCATTATGTAAAAATGTGAGTATGTAACAGAAGTGAGTCTGTATTATGTATTTGGGGAGTTCAAAACCCAATTGAGTCGAATGTATGAAAGATGATATGTCTTGAGCTCTGTAATGTTTTGAACAACCAATAAAAAAAAAAATAATAAAAAAATAAAAAATAAAAAAAAAAGAATTCCATTAAAGCCTCTGGCTACAGGAGAATCTTCATTTGTATATGTATCCTTTCAAAATAATTATTTAACATAAGACATTGTGTTAAATGCTGCCAATCTACTGAACAAATTAAAACATATTATCTTTAGATGTAGAAGTTAAAAACTATTATGGGAGACAGAATATCAACAAGTGACTAAACAAATAAATATATGCTAAAATAGTAATTGTGATGTGAATTAAATAGGTGAGCTGAAGTGATATAATAGGAGAAGAAGCCCAGTTATGTTGAAAGAGATTACCTGAGGAAGAGAAGAAGTGAGAGAGTAAGAGTGTGAGAAAAGAATATCTCAGCTCTTGAGGTAAAATTTGTGTTTGGTCCACTAAGAACTTCTGGTGAATTTTACAGGTGTCCATTACATAGCAAGGAGTTAAGTTAAATTTTTTTTAAAATAGAGAAAATCTACAGTTTGGCGGTAACTGATATATAGTTATTAATGAAATGTAATTCTGATAACATGACACAAGCAGCAAAATTGACCTATTTCTAATAGTTGAATACCTACATAATTGTTTCCAGATATTTTTTAAAAGCTTCTTTGATATTTTTTTAAGCAATGAGGATGGTGATTATCTCTCTACTAACTAGCTCCTCTAATAACACATTACTCAAGTTAAAGTTGTACTTTTATTAAAAACCATGTACTTTATATACAAAGATATGAAAAATTGTGCTCTAGATGTGTAATAAGAATTGTAATACATTCCACTGTCACGTATTTAAAAAATAAAATCAATTAAATAAAGAAAAAAAAATACCGCAGTCTCCAACCTCTGGTCTCTGTAACGGTCCAACTGCACCCCAATTTACAACCTCTGCTTTCTGAAACAGTCTTTCTGCACCTCAGTCTCCAAACTCTGCTCTCTGTAACATTGCTTCTACACCTCAGTCTCCAACCTCTGTTCTCTGTAACAGTCCTACTGAACCTCAGTCTGACAGCTCTGCTCTCTTCACGATCCTTCTGCAGCCCAGTCTACAAATACTGCTCTCTGTAACAGTCCACCTGCACCTCAGTCTCCAACCTCTGCTCTCTGTAAGAACCTTCATCAACCTAGTCTCAAAACTCTGCTCTCTATAACTGTCCTTCTGCACCCCAGTCTCCCACCTCTCCTCTCTGTAACAGGCCTTCTGCACACCAGTCTCCAAACTCTTCTTTCTGTAGCAGGCCTTCTGCACCCCAGTCTTCAAAATCTGCTCTCTTCTAGGATCCTACTGCACCCTAGTCTCGAAACCTCTGCTCTCTGCAATTATCCTACTGCGCCGCAGTCTTTAAACTCTGATCTCTTCAACAGTCATTCTGCACCACAGTCTCCAACCTCTGGTCTTTGTAACAGTCCTTCTGCACCCCAGTCTCCAAACTCTGCTCTCTGTAAGAGTCTTTCTGCACTTCAGACTCCAACCTCTGCTCTCTGCAACAGTCCTTCTGAACTCCAGTCTCCAACCACTGCTCTCTACAACAGTCCTTCTGCACCCCAGTTTCATACATCTGTTCTCTGCAAAAGTGCTTCCGCACCCCAGTCTCCAAACTCTCCTCTCTGCATTGATCCTTCTGGACCCCAGTCTCCAAACTCTGCTCTTTGTAACAATCCTTCTGCACCACAGTCTCCAAACTCTGCTCTCTGTAAGATCCTTCTGCACTCCAGTTTCCAAAATCTGCTCTCTGTAACATTCCTTCTCCACACCATTCTTTAACCTCTGCCTTCTGCACGTGTCCTTCGGCACCCCAGTCTCCAACCTCTGTCCTCTGCAACAGTCATTGTGCTCCCCAGTCTCCGACCTCTGCTCTCCCTAACAGTCTTTCAGCACCCCAGTCTCCAATCTCTGCTTTCTGTATCAGTCATTTTGAACCTCAGTCTCAAACCACTGCTCTCTGTATCTATCCTTCTGCACTTCAGTCTCCAACCTGTGCTCTCTGTAAAATTCCTTCTGCAGCCCAGTCTCCAAACTCTGCTCTTTGTAACAGTTTTTTTATACTGCAGTCTCCAAACTCTGGTCTCTGTAACGATCCATCTGCACCCCAATATCCAACCTCGGCTTTCTGTAACAGTTCTTCTGCACCTCAGTCTCAAAACTCTGCTCTCCGTAAGAATGCTTCTACACCTCAGTCTCCAACCTCTGTTCTCTGTAACAGTCCTACTGAACCTCAGTCTGACACCTCTGCTCTCTTCACAATCCTTCTGCACCCCAGTCTACAAACACTGCTCTCTGTAACAGTCCACCTGCACCTCAATCTTCAACCTCTGCTCTCTGTAAGAACCTTCAGCAACCCAGTCTCCAAACTCTGCTCTCTATAACTGTCTTTCTGCAACCCAGTCTCCCACCTCTCCTCTCTGTAACAGGCCTTCTGCACGCCAGTCTCCAAACTTTTCACTCTGTAGCAGGCCTTCTGCACCCCAGTCTAAAAAATCTGCTCTCTGCAACGATACTACTGCACCCCAGTCTCCAACCTCGGCTCTCTGCAATGATTCTTCTCCACCCCAGTCTCCAACATCTGATCTCTGCAACAGTCCTTTTTAACCCCAGTCTCCAAACTCTGCTCTCTGTAAGATCTATCTGAACTCTAGTCTCCAAACTCTACTGTCTGAAACAGTCATTCTGCACTCCAGTCTCCAAACTCTGCTCTCTCTAACAGTCCTTCTGCACCTCAGTCTTCAAACTTTGCTCCGTGTAACAGTCCTTCGGCACCCCAGTTTCTAAAATCTGCCCTCTTGAACGATCCTTCTGGGACACAGTCTCCAATGTCTGCTCTTTGCAACAGTCTTTCTGCACTAGAGTCTCCAACCTCTGCTCTCTGTAAGATCTTTCTGCACTCCAGTTTTCCAACTCTGCTCTCTGTAACATTCCTTTTCCACCCCAGTCTCCAATCTCTGTCCTCTTCAACAGTTTTTTTGCTCCCCAGACTCCGAGATCTGCTCTCTGTAACAGTCCTTCTGTACCGCAGTCTCCAAATTCTGCTCTTTGTAACTATCCTTCTACACCCTACTCTCCATCTCTGCTTTCTGTATCAATCTGTCTGAACCCCAGTCTCCAACCTCTATTTTCTGTATCTATCCTACTGCCCCTCAGTCTCCAACCTGTGCTCTATGTAAGAGTCCTTCTGCAGCCCAGTCTCCAACCTCTGCTCTTGGTAACAGACCTATACCACAGTCTCCAACTTCTGCTCACTGTAATGGTCCTTCTGCAGAACAATTTCGAACCTCTGCTATCTGTAACAGTCCTTCTGCACGTGAGTCTCCAAATTCTCCTCTCTGTAACAATCCTTCTAGGCCTCAGTATCCAACCTCTGCTCTCTGTAAGATCTTTCAGGAACTCAGTCTTCAAACTCTGCTCTCTATAACAGTTCTTCTGCACCCCACTCTCCAAACTCTCCTCTCTGTAACAGGCCTTCTGCACGCCAGTCTCAAAACTCTGCTTTCTGTAGCAGGCCTTCTGCACCCCAGTCTCCAACATCTTCTCTCTGCAATGATCCTTCTGCACCCCAGTCTCTAAACTCTGCTCTCTACAATGATCCTACTGAACCCCAGTCTCCAACCCCTGATCACTGCAACAGTCCTTCTGTAACTCAGTCTCCAACTTCTGCTCTCTGTATGATCCTTCTGTACCCCTGTCTCCAAGCTCTGCTTATTTCAACGATCATTCTGCACCTCAGTGTCCAACCTCTGCTCTATGTAACAGGATTTTGCACCTCAGTCTTCCACCTCTGCTCTCTGCAACAGTCCTTAGGCACCCCAGTCTCCAACTTCTGCTCTCTCTAAGAGTCCTTCTGCAACACAGTCTCCAAACTCTGCTCTCTGCAACATTCCTTCTGCAGCCCAGTCTCCATCCTCTGCTCTCTGCAACAGTCCTTCTGCACCCCAGTATCCAAACTCTGCTCTCTGCAACAGTTCTTCTGCACCCCAGTCTCCAACCTCTTCTCTCTGCAACAGTCCTTCTGCATCCCAGTCTGCAAACTCTGCTCTCTGTAACAATCCTTTTGCCCCTCAGTCTCCAACCTCTGCTCTATGCAACAAGACTTCTGCACGTCAGTCACTAACCTCTTCTCTCCGCAACAGTCCTTCTGCACTCCAGTCTCCAAACTCTGCTCTCTGCAACAGTCCTTCTGCACTCAGTCTTTAACATCTGCTCTCTGCAACAGTCTTTCTCCACCCCAGTCTCCAACTTCTGCTCTCTTCAACAGTCCTTTTGCACCAAAGTATCCAACCTCTGCTCTCTGTAAGATCCTTCTGTACTGCAGTATCCAAACTCTTCTCTCTGTAATATTCTTTCTCCACCCCATTCTTTAACCTCTGCTTTTTGCAAATGTCCTGAAAAAACCAAGTCTCCAACCTCTGTCCTCTACAACAGTCCTTCTGCTCCCCAGTCTCCAACATCTGCTCTCTGTAACAGTCCTTCTGTACCGCAGTCTCCAACCTCTGCTCTATGTAACGGTCCTTCTGAACCCCAGTCTCCAAACTCTGCTTTCTGTATCAGTCCATCTGAACCCCAGTCTCAAACTTCGGCTCTCTGTATCGATCCTTCTGCACCTCAGTCTCCAACCTCTGCTCTCTGTTACAGTTTTTCTATACCGCAGTCTCCAAACTCTGGTCTCCGTTACGGCCTTTCTGCACCCCAATTTCCAACCACTTCTTTCGGTAACAGTCGTTCTGCACCTCAGTCTCCAAACTCTGCTCTCTATAACAGTCATTCTACACCTCAGTCTCAAACTTCTGCTCTCTGTAACAGTCCTTCTGCACCTATGTCTGAAACCTCTGCTGTCTGCACGATCCTTCTGCACCCCAGTCTCCAAACACTGCTCTCTGTAACAGTCCACCTGCACCTAGTCTCCAAACACTGTCCTCTGTAAGATTCTCCAGCAACCCAGTCTCCAAACTCTGCTCTCTATAACAGTCCTTCTGCACCCACGTCTCCAACCACTCCTCTTTGTAACAGGCCTTCTGCACGCCAGTCTCCAAGCTCTTCTCTCTGTAGCAGGCCTTCTGCACCCCAGTCTCCAAAATCTGCACTGTGCATTGATCCTTCTGCACCCCAGTCTACTAACTCTGATCTCCGCAACAGTACTTCTGCACCTCAGTCTCCAAATTCCTCTCTCTGTAACATCCATCTTCACCCCTGTATCCAACCTCTGCTCTCTGCTACAGTCCTTCTGCATCCAAGGCTCCAACCACTTCTCTCTGTAACAGGACTTCCGTACCTCAGTTTCAAACCTCTGCTCTCCTCAACCTTCCTGCTGCAACCCAGTTTCCAACCACTCGTCTCTAAAACAGTCTTTCTGCAGCCCAGTCTCCAAGCTCTGCTCTCTGCAACAGTCCATCTGCACCCCAGTCTCCATCCTCTGCTCTCTGCAACAGTCCTTCTGCACCCCAGTCTCCACCCGCTACTTTCTTTAACAGTCGTTCTGCACTTCACTCGCTAAACTCTGCTCTCTGTAGTATCTTTCTAAAACCCAGTCTCCAAAATCTGCTCTCTGTAACAGGCCTTCTGCACACCAGTCTCCAACCACTGCTCTCTACAACCATCCCTCTTAACCCCAGTCTCCAAACTCTGCTCTCTGCAACAGTCCTTCTGCACCCCAGTCTCCAACAACTGCTCTCTGCAACAGTCCTTCTGCACCTCAGTCTGAAAACTCTGCTGTATTCAACGAACTTTCTGCACCCCAGTATTTTACCTCTGCTGCCTGTAACAGTCCTTCTGCACCTCATTCTCACAACTCTGCTCTCTTTAAAATACTTCTGCAACCCAGTCTTTAAACTCTGCACTATGCTACCGTCCTTTTGCAAAACAGTCTCCAACCTCTGCTCTCTGTAACAGGACTTCTGCAACCCAGTCTCAAAAATCTGCTCTCTGTAACAGTGCTTCTGCACACCAGTCTCCAACCTCTGCTCTCTGCAACAATCGTTCTTCACCAAAGTCTCCAACCTATGCTGTCTGCAACAGTCCTTCTGCACCACAGTTTCCAACATCTACTCTCTGCAACAGTCTTTCTGCCCCTCAGTCTTAAAACTCTGCTCTCTGCAAAGACTTTTCTGCACCCCAGTATCCTACTTCTGCTCTCTGTAACAGTCCTTTGCATCCCATTCTCCTAACTCTGCTCTCGGTAAGATCCCTCTACAACCCAGTCTTGAAACTCTTCACTCTGTAACAGTCCTTCTGCACAACAGTCTCCAAACTCTGCTCTCTGTAACAGGACTTCTGCAAGCCAGTCTCCAATGTCTGCTCTTTGAAACAGGACTTCTGCACCCCATTATCCAACCTCTTCTCTTTGCAACGATTCTTCTCCACCCCAGTATCCAACCTCTGCTCTCTGCAACAGTCCTTTTGTACCCCAGTCTCCAAACTCTGCTCTCTGTAAGATCCATCTGAACCCCAGTCTCCAACAGAGGACAGTCCTTCTGCAGCCCAGTCTCCAACCTCTGTTCTCTGCAACATTCCTTCTGCAGCAAAGTCTCCAACATCTGCTCTCTGCAACAGTCCTTCTGCAGCCCAGTCTCCAACCTCTTCTCTCGGCAACAGTCCTTCTGCAGCCCAATCTCCAACGTCTGCTCTCTGCAACAGTCCTTCTTCACCTCAGTCTAATACCTCTGCTCTCTGTAACAGTCCTTCTGCACTCCAGTCTCCATCCTCTGCTCTCCTCAAAAGTCCTTCTGCACCCCAGTCTCCTACCTCTGCTCTCTGCAACCGTACTTCTACACCCCAGTATTCAAACTCTGCTCTCTGCAACAATCCTTCTGAACCCCAGTCTCCAAACTTTGCTCTCTGGAAGAGTCCTTCTGCACCACACTCTCCAACCTCTGCTCTCTGTATGATCCTTCTGAACCCCAGTCTCCAATCTCTGTTTTCTGTAACACTCCTTCTGCAGCCCAGTCTCCAAACTCTGTTCTCTGCAACATTCCTTCTGCAGCACAGTCTCCAACATCTGCTCTCTGCAACAGTCCTTCTGGAGCCCAGTCTCCAACCTCTTCTCTCCTGCAACAGTCTTCTGCAGCCCAATCTCCAACGTCTGCTCTCTGCAACAGTCCTTCTTTACCTCAGTCTCCTACCTCTGCTCTCTGTAACAGTCTTTCTGCACTCCAGTCTCCAACCTCTGCTCTCCTCAACAGTCCATCTGCACCCCTGTTTCCTAACTCTGCTCTCCTGCAACCGTACTTCTGCACCCCAGTCTTCAAACTCTGCTCTCTGCAACAATCCCTCAGGACCCCAGTCTCCAAACTCTGCTCTCTGGAAGAGTCCTTCTGCACCACACTCTCCAAACTCTGCTCTCTGTAAGATCCTTCTGCACTCCAGTTTCCAAACTCTGCTCTCTGTAACATTCCTTCTCCAAACCAGACTTAACCTCTGCTTTATGCAAGTGTCCTGCAGCACCCCAGTTTCCAACCTCTGTCCTCTGCTACAGTCCTTCGGCTCCCAGGTCTCCAACATCTGCTCTCTGTAACAGTTCTTCAGCAACCCAGTCTCCAAACTTTGCTTTCTGTATCAGTCCTTCTGAACACCAGTCTCAGAACTCTGCTCTCTGTGTCTATTCTTCTACACCCCAGTCTCCAAACTGTGCTCTCTGTAACAGTTTTTCTATACCGCAGTCACCAAAGTCTGGTATTTGTAACGGTCCTTCTACACCCCAATTTCCAACATCTGCTTTCTGTAACAGTCCTTCTGCACCTCAGTCTGCAAACTCTGCTCTTTCTAACAGTACTTCTACACGTCAGTCTTCAACCTCTGGTCTCTGTAACAGTCCTTCTGCACCTCAGTCTGACACCTCTTCTCTCTGCATGGTCCTTCTCCACCTCCGTCTCCAACCACTGCTCTGTGTAACAGTCCACCTGCACCTCAGTCTCCAACCTCTGCTCTCTGTAAGATCCTTAAGCAATCCAGTCTCCAAACTCTGCTCTCTATAACTGTCTTTCTACACCCCAGTCTCCAACCTCTCCTCTCTGTAACACTTCATCTGCACCTCAGTCTTCAAATTCTGCTGTCTGGAAGACGCTTCTGCACCCCCTGTATCCAACCTCTGCTCTCTGTAACAGTCCTTCTGCACCCGAGTCTCCAACCTCTGCGCTCTGTAACAGGACTTCCGCACATCAGTCTCAAACCTCTGCTCTCTGCAACAGTCCTTTTCCACCCCAGTCTCAAACCTCTGCTCTCTACAACAATCCTTATGCACACTAGTTACCAACATGTGCTCTCTGCAACAGTCCTTCTGCACCTCAGTCTCAAAACATTGCTCTTTGCAAAGACCCTTCTGCACCCCTGTCTCTTACCTCAGCTCTCTGTAACAGTCCTTCAGCACCTCAGTTTCCCAACTCTGCTCTCTGTAAGATCCTTCTGCAACCCCGTCTTTAAACTCTGCACGTTGTACCTGTCCTTCTGCAAAACAGTCTCCAACCTCTGCTCTCTGCAACAGTCCTTCTGCACCCCAGTCTTCAACAACTGCTCTCTGCAAAAGTCCTTCTGCACCTCAGTCTGAAAACTCTGCTGTCTTCAACGAACATTCTTCACCCCAGTCTCCTACCTCTGCTGCCTGTAACAGTTTTTCTGAACCTCATTCTCCCAACTCTGCTCTCTGTAAAATACTTCTGCAACTCAGTCTCCAACTTCTGCACTCTGTAAGATCTTTCTGCACCCCAGTCTCCAACCTCTGTTCTATGTAACAGGACTTCTGCACCTCAGTCTCCAACCTCTGCTCTATGTAACAGGACTTCTGCACCTCAGTCTCCAACCTCTGCTCTCTGCAACAGTCCTTCTGCACCCCAGTTTCTAAATTCTGCTCTCTGCAACAGTCCTTCTGTACTGCATTCTCCAAACTCTACTCTCTGCAACGTTCTTTCTTCACCCGATACTAGAGACTCTGCTCTCTGAAACAGTCCTTCTGCACTTCAGTCTCCAATCTCTGCTCTCTGCAACAGTCCTTCTGCACCGCAGTCTCCAAACTCTGCTCACTGTAACAATCTTTCTGCACCTCAGTCTGCAAACTCTGTTCTCTGCAACGGTTTTTCTGCACCTCAGTCTCCAACCTATACACTCTGTAACATTACTTCTTCACTTCAGTCTCCAACTTCTGCTCTCTGTGGGATCCTTCGCCAACCCACTCTCCCAACTCTGCTCCCTGTAACATTCATTCTGCACACCAGTCTTCAATCTCTTATCTCTGCAAAGATCATTCTTAACCCCAGTCTCCAACCTCTGCTCTCTGCACCTCAGTCTCCAAACTCTGTACTCTGCAACGTTACTTCTGCACCTCAGTCTCCAACATCTTCTCTCTGTAACAGTCTTTCTGCACCTTATTCTTTAACCTCTGCTCTCTGTAAGATCCTTCTCCAACCAAGTCTCCAAACTCTGCTCTCTGTAACAGTCATTCTGGACACCAGTCTTCAACCTCTGCTCTCTACACCGATCCTTTTTCACCCCAGTCTCCAACATCTGCTCTCTGCAACAATCCTTTTGCACACCAGTCCCAACATCTGCTCTCTGCAAGAGTCGTTCAGCAACTCAGTCTAAAAACTCTTCTCTCTGCAACGATCCTTCTGTACCTCAGTCTACTAGCTCTGCTCTCTGTAAGACCCTTCTGCAACCCAGTCCCCAAACTCTGCTCTCTGTAACAGTCCTTCTGCAGAATAGTTTCCAACCTCTGCTCTCTGTAACAGGAATTTTACAACCCAGTCTCGAAGCTCTTCTCTCTGTAACAGGCCTTCAAAACCCCAGTCTCCAACCTCTTCTCTCTGCAATGATTTTTCTCCACCCAACTCTCCAACCTCTGCTCTCAGCAAAATTCCTGCAACCTAGTCACCAAACTCTGCACTCTGTAAGATCCTTATGCACTCCAGTCTTCAACCTCTTCTCTCTGCAACGATTTTTGTCCATCCCAGTCTCCAACATCTGCACTCTGCAACAGTCCATTTGCAACCCAGTATCTAAACTCTGCTCTTTGTAAGATCCATCTGAACCCCAGTCTCCAACCTGTGCTCTCTGTAACACTCCTTCTGCACAACAGTCTCCAAACTCTGATCTCTGTAACTTTCCTTCTGCACCTCAGTCTCCAAACTCTGCTCTCTGTAACAGTCCATCTGCACCTCAGTCTCTAAAATCTGCTCTCTGCAACGATCCATCTGGACCCCAGTCTCCAACTTCTGCTCTGTGCAACAGTCCTTCTGCACCACAGTCTCCAACCTCTGCTCTCTGTAAGATCCTTCTGCATTCCAGTTACTAAACTCTGCTCTCTGTAACATTCCTTGTCCACCTCAGGCTCCAACTTCTTTCCTCTGCAACAGTCCTGCTGCTCCCCAGTCTCCGAGATCTGCTCTGAGTAACAGTCCTTCTGTACCGCAGTCTCCAAACTCTGCTCTCTGTAACGATCCTTCTACACCCCAATTTCCAACCTCTGCTTTCTGTAAAAGTCCTTCTGCACCTCAGACTCCAAACTCTGCTCTCTGTAACACTCCTTCTACACCTCAGTCTCCAAACTCTGCTCTCTGTAACAGTCCTTCTGCACTTCAGTCTCCAACCTCTGCTATTGGTAACAGTCCTATACTGCAGTCTTCCACGTCTTCTCTCTTTCACTGTCCTTCTGCATCCCAATTTCCAAACTCTGCTTCCTCTAACAGTGCTTCTGCACCTGAATCTCCAAACTCTGCTCTCTGAAACAGTCCTTCTACAACCCAGTCTCCAACCTCTGCTATCTGCAACAGTCCTTCTGCACCCCAGTCTCCAGCATATGCTCTCTGCAACAGTCCTTCTCACCTCAGCCTGAAAACTCTGCTGTCTTGAACGAACCTTCTGCACCCCAGTCTTCTACCTCTGCTCTCTGTAACAGTCCATATACACCTCAGTCTCCAAACTCTGCTCTCTTTAACAGTCCGTCTGCACCTCCGTCTCCAAATTCTGCTCTCTGTAAGATCTTTCTGCACCGCTGTGTCCAACCTCTGCTCTCTGTAACAGTATTTCTGCAACGCAGTCTCCAACCTCTGCTCTCTGCAACAGTTCTTCTCCACCCCAGTCTACAACATCTGCTCTCTGCAACAGTCCTTCGGCAGCCAAATTACCAACATCAGCTCTCTTTTACAGACTTTCTTCACCACAGTCTCCAACCTGTGCTCTCTGTAACAGTCCGACTGTACTGCAGAATCAAAACTCTGCTCTAGGTAACAGTCTTTCTGCACCAAAGACTTTAAACTCTGCTTTCTTTATCAGTCCTTCTGCACCCCAGGCTCCAACCTCTGCTCTCTATAAAAGTCCTTATGCACCTTAGTCTCCAAAATCCGCTATCTGCAACACTCTTTTTGCACCCCAGTCTCCAACCTCTGCTCTCTGTAACAATCCTTGTGCATCTCAGTCTCAAAACTCTATATTCTGCAACGTTACTTCTGCACCTCAGTCTTTAATATCTACCCTCTGTATCAGTCTTTCTGCACCTGATTCTTCAAGCTCTGCTCTCTTTAGGATCCTTCTCCAACCCAGTCTCCAAACTCTGCTCTCTGTAACAGTCCTTCTGCACACCAGTCTCCAACATCTGCTCTCTGCAACAGTCCTTCAGCAACTCAGTCTAAAAACTCTGCTCTCTGCAACGATCTTTCTGCACCTCAGTCTCCTACCTCTGCTCTCTTTTAGACCCTTCTACAACCCAGTCTCCAAACTCTGCTCTCTGTAACAGTCCTTCTGCAGAATAGTTTCCAACCTCTGCTCTCTATATCAGGATTTTTGCAACCCAGTCTCGAATCTGCTCTCTGTAACAGGCCTTCAAAACCCCAGTCTCCAACCTCTTCTCTCTGCAATGATTTTTCTCCACCCCAGTCTCCAACCTCTGCTCTCAGCAACAGTCCTTCTGCAACCTAGTTACGAACCTCTGCTCTCTGTATAATCCTTATGCACTCCAGTCTCCAACCTCTTCTCTCTGCAACGATTCTTCTCCATCCCAGTCTCCAACAACTGCTCTCTGCAACGTTCCTTTTGCACCCCAGTCTCCAAACTCTGCTCTCTGTAAGATCCATCTGAACCCCAGTCTCCAACCTCTGCTCTCTGTAACACTCCTTCTGCATACAAGTCTCCAAACTCTGCTCTCTGTAACTGTCCTTCTGCACCTCAGTCTCTAAACTCTTCTCTCTGTAACAGTTTATCTGCACCTCAGTCTCTAAAATCTGCTCTCTGCAACGATCCTTCTGGACCCCAGTCTCCAACTTCTGCTCTGTGCAACGATCTTTCTGGACCCCAGTCTCCAACTTCTGCTCTGTGCAACAGTCCTTCTGCACCACAGTCTCCAGACTCTGATCTCTATAAGATCCTTCTTCACTCCAGTTTCCAAACTCTGCTCTCTGTATCATTTCTTCTCCACCCCAGTCTCCAACTTCTGTCCTCTGCAACACTCCTGCTGCTCCGCAGTCTCCGAGATCTGCTCTGTGTAACAGTCCTTCTGTACGGAAGTCTCCAAACTCTGTTCTCTGTAAGGGTCCTTCTTCACCCAAATTTCCAACCTCTGATTTCTGTAACAGTCCTTCTCCACCTCAGTCTCCAAACTCTGCTCTCTGTAACACTCTTTCTGAACCCCAGTCTCCAACCTCTGCTCTCTGCAATGGTATCTCTTAACCCCAGTCTCCAAACTTGTTCTCTACAACAGTCCTTCTGTACTGCAGTCTCCAACCTCTGTTCTCTATAAGGGTCCTTTTGCAACCCAGTCTCCCACCTCTACTTTCTATATTAGTCCTTCTGCACCACAGTCTCCAAACTCTGCTCTCTGTTACCATCATTCTGCACCTCACTCTGCAAACTCTACTCTCTGAAACAGTCTTTCTGCAACCAGTCTTCAAACTCTGCTCTCTGCAAGAGTCCTTCTGCACCCCAGTCTCCATCCTCTGCTCTCTGCAACAGTCCTACTTCACCCCAGTCTCCAACGTCAGCTCTCTGTAAGGGGCCTTCTGCACCCCAGTCTCCAAACTCTGCTTTCTGTATCAGTTTTTCTCCACCCCAGTCTCCAACCTGTGCTCTCTGTAATAGTCTTTCTGCACCTCATACTCCAACCTCTGCTCTCTGCTACAGTGCTTCATCGCCACAATCTCCAACCTCTTCTCTCTGCCACAGTCCTTCTGCACCTCAGTTTCAAAACTCTGCTCTCTGTATGATCCTTCTGAAACCCATTCTCCAACCTCTACTTTCTGCAATGGTCCTTCTGTAAACCAGTCTCCAACCTCTGTTCTCTACAACAGTCATTCTGCACCCCTGTCTCCAATGTCTGCTCTCTGTAAGAGTCTTTCAGTCTGCAACCTCTGTTCTCTGTAAGGGTCCTTCTGCACCCTAGTCTTAAACCTCTGCTTTCTGTAACAGTCCTTCTACACTGCAGTCTCTAAACACGTCTCTCTCCAAAGATCCTTCTGCACCTCAGTCTCCAACCTCTGCTCTCTCTAACAGTCCTTCTGTACCTCATTCTCCAACCTCTGCTCTCAGTAAGATTCTTATGCAACCCAGTCTCCAAACTCTGATCTCTGTAACTGTCCTTCTGCACCCCAGTCTCCAAGAACTGCTCTCTGCAACAGGCCTTCTTCACCCCAGTCTCCAAACTCTTCTGTATGTAACAGGCCTTTTGCCCCCAGTCTCCAAACTCTTCTCTCTTCAATGATCCTTCTCCACCCCAGTCTCCAACCTCTGCTATCAGCAACAGTCCTTCTGCACCCCAGTCTCCAACCTATGCTTCCTGTAAGATCTTTCTGTATACCTGTCTCCAACCTCTGCTCTTTGTAACACTCCTCTGTACCCCAGTCTCCAACTTCTGCTCTCTGTAATGGTCCTTCTGCACCTCAGTCTCCAACATCTGCTCTCTGCAACACTCCTTCTGCACCCCAGTCTCCTAAATTTGTTCTCTGCAACAGTTTCTCTGCACCTCAGTCTCCAAACTGTGCTCTCAGTAAAAGTACTTCTGCACCACAGTCTCCAACCTCTGCTCTCTCTTATAATATTTCTGAACCCCAGTCTCCAAACTCTTTCTCTACAACGATCCTTCTGCACCCCAGTCTACAAAGTCTGCTCTCTGTAACAGTCCTTCTGCACCCCAGTCTTCAAAATCTGCTTTCTGTAACAGTCTTCTGCATCTGAGTCTCCATCCTCTGCTCTATGCAACAATACTTCTTCACCCAAGTCTCCAACGTCTGCTCTCTGAAAAAGTACTTCTAAACCCAAGTCTCCAACCTCTGCTCTCTGTAACAGTCCTTCTACACCCCATTCTCCATACTCTGCTCACCCCAAGGATACTTCTGCACCCCAGTCTCCAGGATCTGCTCTCTGCAACAGTCCTTCTCCACCCCAGTCTACACACTGTGCTCTCTGTAACAGTCAATCTGGACCCAAATCTCCAACCTCTACTCTCTGCAACAGTCCTTCTACACCCCATTGTAAAACCTCTGCTCTCAGCAAAAGTTTTTCTGCACCCCAGTCTCCAATCCCTTCTTTCTGTAATAATCCTTTTGCACCTCAGTCTCCAACCTCTGCTCTTTGCAAGAATCCTTCTGCAACTCAGTCTCCAACCTCTACTCTCTGTAACAGTGTTTCTGCACCTCAGTCTCAAAACTCTGCTCTCTGAAAGATCCTTCTGCACCCTAGTTTCCAAACTCTGCTCTGTAACGGCCTTCTGCACCCCAGTCTCCAACCTCTGCTCTCTGTATCATTCCATCTGCAACCCAGTCTCCAACCTCTACTCTCTGCAACGATCCTTCTGCACCCCAGTCTCCAACATCTGCTTTCTGCAACAGTTCTTCTGTAACTCAGTTTGAAAAATCTTCTCTCTGCAACAATTCCTCTGCACCCCAGTCTCCAACCTCTGCTCTCTGTAACAGTCTTTCTGAATGTCTGTCTCCTACCTCTGCTCTCTGTAAGACCCTTCTGAAACCCAGTCTGCAAAATCTGCTCCCTGTAACAGTCTTTCTGCACCCCAGTCTCCAACCTCTGCTCTCTGTAACAGGCCTTCTGCATCCCAGTCTGAAACCTCTGCTAGCTGCAACAGTCGTTGTGAACCCCAGTCTCCAAACTCTGCTCTCTGTAACAGTCATTTATCACCCCAGAATCCAAATTGTGCTCTCTGTAACAGGCCTTCTGCACTCCAGTCTCCAACCTCTGCTCTCTGTATCAGTCCATCTGCACCCCAGTCTCCAACATCTGCTATCTGTAACTGTCCTTCTGCACCCCAGTCTTTAACCTCTTCTCTCTGCAACAGTCCTTCTGCACCCCAGTCTCCAACCTCTGCTTTCTGCAACAGTCCTTCTGCACCCAAGTCTCCAACTTCTGCTCACTGCAACATTCCTTCTGCACCCCAGTCTCCAAACTCTGCTCTCTGTAATGATCCTTCTGCACCCCAGTCTCGAACCTCTGCTCTCTGCAACAATCCTTCTGCACCTCAGTGTCCAACCTCTTCTCTCTGCAAAGATCCTTTGGCAACCCAGTTTCAAACCTCTGCTCGCTGCAACAGTCCTTGTGAACCCCAGTCTCCAACATCTGCTCTATGCAACAGTTCTTCTGTACCTCAGTCTGAAAACACTGCTCTCTGCAATAATCCATCTGCACCCCAGTCTCCAACCTCTACTCTCTGTGACAGTCCTTCTGTACCTCAGTCTCCAATCTCTGCTCTATGCAACAGTCCTTCTGTGCCCAAGTCTCCAACATCTGCTCTCTGAAACAGTCCTTCGACAACCCAGTCTCCAACCTCTGCTCTCTGTAACAGTCCTTCTACACCCCAGTCTCCATACTCTGTTCGCCCAAACGATCCTCTGCACCCCAGTCTCCAACATCTGCTCTCTGCAACAGTCCTTCTATACCCCAGTCTCCATACACTGCTCGACTCAACAATCCGTCTGCACCCCAGCCTCATACCTCTGTTCTCTACATCAGTTCTTCTGCACCCCAGTCTCCAACCTCTTCTCTCGGTACCAGTCCTTCTGTACCGCAGTCTCCGACCTCTGTTCTCCGTAAGGGTCCTTATGCACCCCAGTATCCAACCTCTGCTTTCTGTATCAGTGGTTTTGCACCATAGTCTCCAAACTCTGCCGTCTGTAAGAGTCCTTCTGAAACTCAGTCTGCAAACTCTGCTCTCTGCAATAGTCCTTGCGCACCCTAGTCTCCATCCTCTGCTCTCTGCAACATTCCTTCTTCACCCCAGTCTCCAACATCTGCTATCTGCAACAGTCATTCTCCACCCCAGTCTCCAAACTCTGCTCTCTGTAAGAGTCCTTCTGTACTGCATTCTCGAAACTCTGCTCTGTGTAAGGATACATCTGCACCCGAATCTCCAAACTCTGCTTTCGGTATCAGTCCTTTTGCACCCCAGTCTCCAAACTGTGCTCTGTGTAATTATACTTCTGCACCTTAGTCTCTAACGTCTGGTCTCTGCTACAGGTTTTCTGGACCCCAGTCTCCATCATCTACTCTCTGAAACAGTCCTTCTGCACCCCAGACTCCTACCTCTGCTCTTTGTAAGAGTCCTTCTGTAGTAAAGACTCCAAAATCTGCTCTCTCTAATGGTCCTCCTGTACCCCAGTATTAAACCTCTGCTTCTTGAATCATTTCTTTTGCACTTCTGTCTCAATCCTCTGCTCTCTATAACAGTCGTTCTGCATCTCAGTCTCTAAACTCTGCTCTCTGCAACAGTTCCTTCTGCACCCAAATCTCCAACTTCTGCTCTATGCACAAGTCCTTCTGAACCCCAGTATCCAACCTCTACTCTCTGTAACAATCCTTCTACACCCCAGTCTCCAAATACTGCTCTCTGCAGCAGTCCTTCTTAACCCCAGTCTCCAACCTCTGCTCGCTGTAATATGCTTCAGTACCCAGTCTCCAAACTCTACTCTCTGTAACAGTTCTTTTGCACCGCAGTCTCCAAACTCTGCTCTCTGTTTCACTCCTTCTGCACCTCAGTCTCCAACCTCTGCTCTCTGCAATGGTCCTTCTGCAACCCTGTCTTAAACCTCTGTTCTTGCAACAGTCCTTCTGCTCCCGAGTCTTCAATCTCTGCTTTCTGTAAAAGTTCTTTTGTACCCCAGTCTCCAAACTCTGCTCTCTGTAACGGTTCTTCTGCACCCCAGTCTCCAACCTCTGCTTTCTGTATCAGTCCTGCACCTCAGTCTCCAACCTCTGGTCTCTGTAACATTCCTTCTGAACCTCAGTCTCTTTCCTTGCTCTCTGCAACAGTCCTATTGCAACCCAGTCTCCAACCAGTGCTGTCTGCAACAATCCTTCTGCACCACAGTCTCCAAACTCTGCTCTCTGGAAGATCCTTGCACCCCAGTCTCCAAACTCTGCTATCTTCAACGTTCTTTTGGCACCTCAGTCGCCAACCACTGCTCTCTGTAATGGTTCTTCTGCAACCCAGTCTTAAAACTCTGCATTTTGTATCAGTCCTTCTGCACCTCAGTCTCCAACCTCTGCTCTCTGCAATTGTCCTTCTGCAAGTCAGTCTTCAAACTCAACTCTCTGTAACAGTTATTCTGCATCTCAGTCTCCAAACTCTACTCTCTGTAAGATCCTTTTGAAAACCAATCTCCAAACTCTGCTCTCTGTGACAGTCCTTCTTCACCACTTCTCCTAACTCTGCTCTTTGTAACAGGCTTTCTCCACCCCAGTCTCCAACATATACTCTCTGGAACAGTCCATATGCACACAAGTCTCCAACCTCTGCTCTCTGACACAGTCATTATGAACCCTAGTCTCAAACATTTGCTCTCTTCATTAGTCTTTCTGCACCTCAGTCTGAAAACTCTGCTCTCTGCCACGATCCTTCTGCACCCCAGTCTCCAACCTGTGTTCTCTGCAACAGTCTTTCTGCACCGCAGTCTTCAAACTCTGCTCTCTGTAACAGTCCTTCTGTACCGCAGTCTCTAACCTCTCTTCTCTGTAATGGTCCTTCTGCACCCGAGTCTCCAAACTCTGGTTTCTGTATCAGTCCTTCTGAACCACAGTCTCCAACCTCTGCTCTATACAACAGTCTTTCTGCAACCCAGTCTCCAACCTCTGCTGTCTGCAAGAATCATTCTGCACCACAGTCTCCAACATCTGTTTTCTGTATCAGTCCTGGACCACAGTCTCCAAAATCTGCTCTCAGTAACAGTCCTTTTGCAACTCAGTTTCCAACCTCTGCTCTCTGCAACAGTCCTTTTGCACCCCAGTGTCCAACGTCTGCTCTCTGCAACAATCCTGATGCACCCCAGTCTCCAATGTCTGCTCTCTATCACAGTCCTCCTGCATCTCAGACTCCAACTTCTGCTCACTGTAAGATTCTTATGAACCCTAGTCTCCAACCTCTGCTCTCTTCAACGGTCCTTCTGCACCCCAGTCTCTAACCTCTGTTCTCTGCATCAGTCCTTCTGCACCATAGTCTCCAACATCTACTCTCTGCAACAGTTCTTTTCCATTCAAGTCTCCAACCTCTGCTCACTATAACAATCCTTCTGTACTTCAGTCCCAAACCACTGCTCTCTCTAAGGGTCCTTCTGGATCCCAATCTCCTACCTCTCCTAACTGCAACAGTCCTTCTACACCCAAGTCTAAAACCTCTGCTCTCTGCAACAGTCCTTCTGCACCCCAGCTTGGACTCTGCTCTCTGCTACGATCCTTCTGCAACTCAATCTCCAAACTCTACTCTTTGTAACAGTGCTTCTGCACCTCAGTCTCCAACCTCTGCTCTCTGTAAGATCCTTCTGCAACCCAATCTCCAAACTCTGCTCTCTGTAACAGTCCTCGTGCACCCCAGTCTCAAAGCTCTGCTCTCTGTAACAGGCTTTCTTCACCCCAGTCTCCAAACTCTGCTCTCTGTATGTGTCCTTCTGGACCCTAGTCTCCAACCTCTGCTCTCTGCAACAATCCATCTGCACCCTGTCTTCAACCTATGCTAGCTGCAACAGTCCATGTGCACCCAGTCTCCAACATCTGCTCTCTGCAACAAATCTTCTGTAACTCAGTCTGAAAACTCTGCTCTCTGCAACAATCCTTCTGCACCCTAGTCTCCAAACTCTGCTCTCTGTAACAGTCTTTTTGTACATCAGTCTCCAACATCTGCTTTCTGTAGGACCCTTTTAAACCCAGTCTGCAAACTCTGCTCACTGAAGCACTCCGTGTGCACCCCAGTCTCCAATCTCTGCTCTCTGTAACAGGCCTTCTGCACCCCAGTCTCCAACCACTACTCTCTGTAAGAGGCATTATTCACCCCACTCTCCAACAGCTACTCTCTGTAATGATGCTTGTGCACCCCAGTCTCCAACCACTTCTCTCTTCAACAGTCCTTATGCACCCCAGTTTCCAAACTCTGCTCTGTGTAAGATTTTTTTTTTTCACACAAGTCTCCAACCTCTGCTCGCTGTAACAATCCTTCTGCACATTAGTCTTTATCCCCTGCTCTCAGCAATGGTCCTTATGCACCCCAGTCTCCAACTTCTGTTCTCTGCAACAGTCCTTCTGCACCACAGTCTGCATCATCTGCTCTCTGTAACAGTCCTTCTGCACTGCAGTCTCCAACCTCTGCTCTCTGTAACGTTCCTTTTGGACCCCAGTATCTCACCTCTGCTTTCGGTATCAATCCTTCTGCACCCCAGTCTCCAACCTCTGCTCTCTGTAACATTCCTTCTGCACCTCAGTGTCCAATCTCTGCTCTCTGTATCGGTCCTTCTGCACCCCTGTTTCCAAACTCTGCTCTCTGAAACAGTCCTTCTGCACCTCAGTCTTCAACAACTGCTTTATGAAAAAGTCCTTTTACACCCCAGTCTCCAAACTCTGCTCTCTGGAACAGTTCTTTTATACCCCAGTCTCCATAATCTGCTCTCTGCAACGATCCTTCTGCACCCCAGTCTCCAATGTCTGCTCTGCAACAGTCTCTCTACAACCCAGTCTCCAACCTCTGCTCTCTGGAAGATCCTTCTGTACCCCAGTTTCCAAATTCTGCTCTCTGTAACATTCCTTCTGCACCCAAGTCTCCAACCTCTGCTCTCTGCAATTGTCCCTCTGCACCCCAGTCTCCAACCTTATTCTCAACAACAGTTCTTCTGTACCGCAGTTTTAAACCACTGTTCTCTGTACGGTCCTTCTTCACCACAGTCTCCAAACTCTGCTTTCTGTATCAGTGCTTCTGAACCACAGTCTCCAAACTCTACTTTCTGTAACAGTCCGTATGCTCACTCTGCAACCTCTGCTCTCTTCAACAATCCTTCTTAACCCCAGTCTTTAACCTCTGCTCTCTGTAACAGTCCTTCTGTACTGCAGTCTCCAAACTCTGCTCTTTGTAACGGTCCTTCTGCACCCATGTCTCCAAACTCTGCTTTCTTTATCAGTCCTTCTTCACCCCAGTCTCCAACCTCTTCTATCTGCAACGGTCTTCTGCACCTAAGTCTCCAAATTCTGCTCTCTGCAATAGTCCTTCTGCACCCATGCTTCCAACACCTGCTCCCTGCAACAGTCCTTTTTTACCCCAGTTTCCAACCTCTGCTCTCTGCAACAGTCCTTCTGCACCCCAGTCTCTAAACTCTGCTCTCTGTAATAGTCCTTCTGCACCTCAGTCTCCAAATTATGCTCTCTGCAACAGTCCTTCTGCACCCAAGTCTCCAACCTCTGCTTTCTGCAAGAGTCCTTCTACAACCCAGTCTTCAACCTCTGCTCTATGTAACAGTCCTTCTTCACCACAGTCTCCAGCATCTGCTCTCTTTAAAAGTCTTTCTGCACCATATTCTCCAACCTCTGCTCTCTGTTACAGTCTTTGTATACCGCAGTCTCCAACCTCTGCTCTCTGTAACGGTCCCTGTGAAACAAAATTTCCAACCTTTGTTTCTGTAACAGTCCTTCTGCATCTCAGTCACAAAACTCTGCTCTCTGTAACCGTCCTTCTGCACCTCAGTCTCCATTTTCTGCTCTCTGTAGCAGTCCTACTGCACCTCAGGCTGAAACCTGTATTCTCTGCAGGATCCTTCTGCATTCCAGTCTCCAACCACTGCTCTCTGTAACAGTCGCCCTGCACCTCAGTCACCAACCTCTGCTCTCTGTAAGATCCTTCTGCAACCCAGCCTCAAAACTCTGCTCTCTATAACAGTCCTTCTGCAACCCAGCCTCAAAAGTCTGCTCTCTATAACAGTCCTTCTGCATCCCAGTCTCAAACATCTGCTCTCTGTAGCAGGCATTCTGCACTCCAGTCTCCAAACTCTGTTCTCTGAAACAGTCTTTCTGCACGCCAGTCTCCAACCTCTGCTCTCTTTAACGGTCCTTCTGCACCCCAGGCTCCCACCCCAGCTTTCTGTATCATAATTCTTCACACCAATCTCCAACGTCTTCTCTGTGTAACAGTCCTTCTGCATCTCAGTCTTCAAACTGTGCTCTCTCCAACAGTCCTTCTGCACCCCAGTTTCCAACCTCTGCTTTCTGCAACATTTCTTCTGCACCCCAGTCTTTAATCTGTTCTCTCTGTAACAGTCCTTCTGCACCCCAGTCTCCCACCTCTGCTCTCTGTAACGATCCTTTTGCAGCCCAGTCTCCACCTCTGCTCTCTGCAACGATTCTTCTGCAACTCTATCTCCAACTTCTGCTGTCTTCAACGATCCTTCTGCACTTCACTCTTTAAACTCTGCTCTCTGTAACAGTTTTTGTGCACATCAGTCTCCAACCTCTGGTCTCTGCAACCGTCCTTATGCACCCCAGTCTCCAACCTCTGCTCTCTGCAACGATCTTTCTGCACCCAGGTCTTCAAGGTCTCCTCTCCTTAACACACCTTCTGCACCCCAGTCTCCAAACTTTGTTTTCTGTAAGGTCCTTCTGCACTCCAGTTTCCAAAATCTGCTCTCTGTAACATTCCTTCTCAAACCCAGTCTCCAAACTCTGCTTTCTTCAACGGTCCTGCTGAAACCCAGTCTCCAACCTCTGTTCTCTGAAACAGTCCTTCTGCTCCCCAATTTCCAAACTCTGCTCACTGTAACAGTCCTTCTGTACCACAGTCTCCAAATTCTGCACTCTGAAATGGTCCTTCTGCACCCTAGTCTCCAACGTCTGCTTTCTGTATCAGTCCTTCTGCACCACAGTCTTCAAACTCTGCTCTCTGTTACACTTCTTCTACACCACAGTCTCCAAACTTTGCTTTCTGTAAGATCCTTCTGCAACCAAGTCTCCAAACTCTGCTCTCCGTAACAGTCCTTCTGCACACCAGTCTCCAACCTCTGCACTCTGCAACAATCCTTCTTCACCCCAGTCTCCAACCTCTGCTTTTTGCAACAGTAATTCTGAACCCCAGTCTCCAACATCTGCTCTCTGCAACAGTCCTTCTGCACCTCAGTCTGAAAACTCTGCTCTCTCCAATGATCATTGTGCTCCCAAGTCTCCAAACTCTGCTTTCTGTAACAGTCCTTCTGCACCTCAGTCTCCAACTTCTGATTTCTGCAACAGTTCTTCTGCACCCCAGTCTTTATCATCGACTCTCTGAAACAGTCCTTCTACACCCCTGTCCAAATGCAGAAGAATGAGACCTGAACTATAGCTCACTCTGCAAAAAATCAACTCAAAATGCATTAAAGACCCAGGCACTAGACCAGAAATTATGAAGTTTCTAGGAAAAACAAAGTCAATACTCCAACCTACAGGCAGAGGCAATGACTTTCTCAATAGGATGCCAAAGCTCAGGAGATAATACCAAAAGTTAGCTAATAGGATGGCATCAAATTAAGAAGGTTCTGCAGAGCAAAGAAGACAATTAGAATATGAAGAGAGAACTTATGGAAAGGGAGAAAATCTTTATGAGGTGCTCTTCTAAAAGAGAATAAATATTCAGAATATTAATAAAGAACTCAAAAATGTTAACATCAAACCCACAATTATTAAATAACCCAATTATCATATAAGCCAATTACCAAATGGGAAACTAAATGAATTAAACAGACACGTCTTAGAAGAAAATATGTGAGTGGCCAACAAATATATGAAAATACTTGCAAGTCAAGACTACCCTGAGATTTCATCTCACTTCAGTGACAAAGGCAACCACCAAGAATACAAACAGAAACGAGTGTGACAAGGAGAGAATTGGAGAGAAAGGAGCACTCTCACCCTGTTGGTGGGCATGTAAATCAGCAAAACCACCGTGGAAATCGGGATGGAGGCTCCTCAGGAGTAGCCATGGACCACCGTGCGACCCAGCTCTACCTCTGCTTGGTATTTATCACAGCGGATCTAAGTCATCATGCTATAATGACACATACATGCCCATGAACCAGCCGAGGTGACATCAGTGGACGAATGGATAAAGAACATCTGGTATATGCACACTGGAATTTCATTTAGCCATAAAGAAGAACGAAATTATGTCATGCTGGAAGATGGATGGATCTTCAGAACATTAAGGGAAATAAGCAACTCAGAAAGTTAAGGACCTTATGTTTTTTCTCTGTTAAAGCTAGAGGGGGGAAAGGAAGGAAAGTTGGGAAGGGAGTCTCATCATGAAAGTTGAAGGAAGATCAGTAGAGTCAAGGCACCAGGAGAGGAGGTGAGAAAAAGGGAAATATTGGAATGATATTGGCCAAAGTTCACGGTTATTTTGCAACCTCAGCTCTAAGTAACAGGTCTCCTGTACTGTGGTCTCCAAATTCTGCTCTCTGTAATTTTCCTTATGCACCACAGTCTCCGACCACTGCTTTCTCTATCAGTCCTTCTGCACCCCAGTCTCCAACCTGTGCTCTCTGTAACAGTCCTTCTGCACCTCAGTCTACAAACTCTGCTCTCTGCAACAATCCTTCTGCACCCCAGTCTCCAAACTCTGCTTACTGTATCAGTCCATCTGCACCACAATTTCCAACACCTGCTCTCTGTAAGAGTCTTTCTTCACCTCAGTCTACAAACTCTGTTCTCTGCAACAGTCCTTCTGCACCCCAATCTCCTACATCTTCTCTCTGCAACAGACCTTCTCCACCAAATCTTCAACCTCTGCCTCTTTAACAGTCCTTTTGTAACCCAGTCTCCAAACTCTGCTCTCTTCAACAGTCTTTCTGCACCCCAATGTGAACCTGTGCTCTCCACTACAGTCCTTATACACCCCAGTGTCCAGCCTCTGCTCTCTGCACCAGTCCCTCTGAAACCCAGTCTCCAACCTCTGCTCTCCTTAACAATCCTTCTGCACCCCAGTCTTCGACCTCTGTTCATTATAACAATCCTTCTGCACCCCAGTCTCAAAATTTTGCTCTCTACAACGAACCTTCTGCACCCCAGTTTCCAAACTCTGCTCTCTGTAACAGGCTTTTTGCACCCAAATCTCCCACCTCTACTCTCTGTAACAGTCCTTTAGCACCTCAGTCTCCAACCTCTTCTCTCTGCAACAGTCCTTTTGCACCTCAGTCTCCAAACTCAGCTCTCGGCATCGAGCCTTCTGCACCTCAGTCTCGAAACTCTATTCTCTGTAACAGTCCTTCTGCACCCCGGTCTCAAACCACTGCTGTCTGCAACAGTCCTTCTGCACACCAGTCTCCAAACTCTGCTCTCTGTAACAATTCTTCTGCACCCCAGTGTCCAACCTCTGCTCTCTGCAATGATCCTTTTGCACCCCAGTCTCCAACCTCTGCTCTCTGTAACAGTCCTTCTGTACCTCAGTCTCCAAACTCTGGTTCTGCAAAATTCCTTCTGCACCCCAGTCTCCAATCTCTGCTGCCTGCAAATGTCCTTCTACACCAAAGTCTCCAACCTCTGTTATCTGCAAGAGTCTTTCTGCACCTTAGTCTCCAACCTCTGCTCTCTGTAACAATCCTTCTGTACCTCAGTCTCTAACCTCTACTCTTTGTAACAGTCCTTCTGCATCACAGTCTCCAAACTCTGCTCTCTGCAATAGTCCTTCAGAACTGCTGTCTCAAATTCTTGTTCCTGCAACAGTACTTCTACACCCCAGTCTCCAACCTCTGCTATCTGCAACAGTCCTTCTGCACCTTAGTCTCAAACCTCTGCTCTCTGCAACGAACCTACTTCATCCCAGTCTCCAAAATCTGCTCTATGCAAAAGTACTTCTGCACCTCAGTCTGAAAACTCTGATCTTCAAGGAGACTTCTTCACCTCAGTTTCCAAACTCTGATCTCTACAATGGTCCTTCTGAACCCCAGTATCCAACCTCTCCTCTCTGTAACAATCCTTCTGCACCCCAGTCTCCAACATCTGCTCTCTGAAAAAGTCCTTCTGCACTTCAGTCTCCATCATCTGCTCTCTGCAACAGTCGTTCTGCACCTCAGTCTAAAAACTCTGCTCTCTGAAACGATCCTTGTGCACCTCAGTCTCCAAACTCTGCACTCTGTAACAGTCCTCCTGTAGTGTAGTCTCCAAAATCTACTCTCTGTAACGGACCTTCTGCACCCCAGTTTCTAACCTTTGCTTTCTGTATCAGTCCATCAGCACCCCAGTCTCCAACCTCTGCTCTCTGTAACAGTCCGTCTGCACTTCAGTCTCCAAACTCTGCTGTCTGCAACAGTCCTTCTGCAACAAAGTCTCAAACCTCTGCTTCCTGCAACAGTCCTTCTGCACCCCTTCTCCAAACTCTGTTCTCTGTAACAGTCCTTCTGCACAAAAGTCTCAATACTCTGCTCTCCACAACGATCCTTCTGAACCCCAGTCTCCTTCCTCGGCTCTCTGCAACAGTCCTTCTCCACCCCAGTCTCCAACCTCTGCTCTCTGTAACAGTCCTCTTGTAGTGCACTCTCAAAAATCTGCTCTATGTAACGTTCATTCTGCACCCCAGTCTCCAAACTCTGCTCTCTGCAACAATCCTTCTGCACCTCAGTCTGAAATCTCTGTTCTCGGCAAGGATCCTTCTGCACCCCATTCTCAAAACTCTGCTCTCTGTAACAATCCTTCTGCACCCCAGTCTCCAAACTCTGCTCTCTGTAACAGGCCTTTTGCACCCCATTCTCAAACCTCTGCTCTCTGTAACTGTGCTTGTGTACTTCAGTCTACAAACTCTGCTCTCTGCAACAATCCTTCTGCACCCCAGTCTCCAAACTCTGCTTACTGTATCAGTCCATCTGCACCACAATTACCAACTCCTGCTCTCTGTAAGAGTCTTTCTTCACCTCAGTGTACAAACTCTGCTCTCTGCAACAGTTCTTCTGCACCCTAATCTTCAACACCTTCTCTCTGCAACAGACCTTCTGCACCAAATCTTCAACCTCTGCCCCTGTAACAGTCCATCTGTAACCCAGTCTCCAACCTCTGCTCTCTGCAACACTCCTTGTGCACCCCAATGTGAACCTGTGCTCTCCGCTACAGTCCTTATACACCCCAGTGTCCAGCCTCTGCTCTCTGCAACACACCCTCTGCAACCCAGTCTCCAACCTCTGCTCTTTGCAATGATCCTTCTGCACCTCAGTCTTCAAAAACTACTCTCTGTAAATGTACTTCTGAACCCCTTGTCCAAACTCTGCTCTTTGTAACAGGCCTTCTGCACCCCAGTCTCCAAACTCTGTTCTTTATAACAATCCTTCTGCACTCCAGTCGCAAAATTTTTCTCTCCACAACGAACCTTCTGCAAACTAGTCTCCAAGCTCTGCGCTCTGTAACAGGCCTTTGCACCCAAAGGTCCCACCTCTACTCTCTGTAACAGTCCTCTTGCACCTCAGTCTCCAACCTCTGCTCTCTGCAACAGTCCTTTCGCACCTCAGTCTCCAAACTCAGTTCTCTGCATCAATTCTTCTGAACCTCAGTCTCGAAACTCTACTCTCTGTTACAGTCCTTCTGCATTCCGGTCTCAAACCACTGCTGTCTGCGAAGATCCTCTGAACACCAGTCTTCAACGTCTGCTCTCTGCAAAAGTCCTTCTGCACACCAGTCTCAAACCTCTGCTCTCTGTAACAATCCTTCTGCACCCCAGTCTACAACTTCTGCTCTCTGCAATTATCCTTTTGCACCCCAGTCTCCAACCTCTGCTCTCTGCATAAGTCCTTCTGCATCCCAGTCTCCAACCTCTGCTCTCTATAACAGTCCTACTGTACCTCGTCTCCAAACTCTGCTCTCTGCAAAAGTCTTTCTGCACCCCAGTCTCCAACCTCTGCTCTCTATAACAGTCCTCCTGAACCTCAGTCTGAAAACTCTGTGCTCTGCAATGATACTTCTGCACCCAGTCTCCAAACTCTGCTATCTGAAACAGTCCTGTTGCACCTCAGTCTCCAAACTCTGCTCTCTTTAAGATCCTTCTGCAACCCTGTCTCCAAACTCTGCTCTCTGTAACAGTCCTTCTGCACCTCAGTCTCCAACCTCTGCTCTCTGTATCAGACCTTTTGAACCCATATTTACAACCTCTACTCTCTATAACAGTCCTTCGGAACCTAAGTCTTCAACTTCTGCTCTCTGCAACAATCTTCTGCACCTCAGTCTCCAAGCTCTGCTCTCTGCAACGATCTTTCTGCACCTCTGTCTCCGTAGTCTGCTCTCTGCAACACTTCTTCTGCACCCCAGTTTCCAACCTCTGCTCTATTTTAGATCCTTCTGCACACCAGTTTCCAAAATCTGTTCTCTACAACATTCCTTCTTCATCCCAGTCTCCAACGTCTTCTTTCTGCAATTATCCTGTAGCACCCCAGTCTCCAACCTCTGTTCTCTACAACAGACCTTCTGCTCCCCAGTCTCCAAACTATGCTCTGTGTAACAGTCCTTCTGTACTGCAATCTCCAACCTCTGCTCTCTGTAATGGTTCTTCTGCACCCCAGTCTCCAAACTCTCTTGTTTGTAGCAGGCCTTCTGCACCCCAGTCTCCAAACTCTGCTCTCTGTAACAGGCCTTCTGCACCCCAGTCTCCAAACCCTTTTCTCTGCAGCTATCCTTCTGCACCCCAGTGTCAAACCTCTGCTCCTTGCAACAGTTCTTCTGCACCCCAGTCTCAAACTTCTGATCTCTGTAAGATCCTTCTGCACCCCAGTCTCCAAACTCTGCTCTGTGTAAGAGTCCTTCTGAACTCCAGTCTATAAGCTCTACTCTCTGCAACAGTCAATTTGACCCCAGTCTCCAAACTCTGCTCTCTGTAAGATCCATCTGAACCCCAGTATCCAACCTCTGCTCTCTGTAACAGTCCTTCTGCACCCCAGTCTCCAAACTCTGCTCTCTGCAACGATCCTTCTGGACCGCAGTCTCCAACCTCTGCTCTCTGTAACAATTCTTCTGCACAACAGTCTCCAAAGTCTGCTCTATGTAAGATCCTTCTGCACTCCAGTTTCCAAACTCTGCTCTCTCTAACATTCTTTCTTTACTTCAGTCTTTAACCTCTGCTTTCTGCAAGTGTCCTTCGGCACCCCAGTCTCCAAACTCTGTCCTCTGCAACAGTCCTTCTGCTCCCCAGTCTCCAACCTCTACTCTCCGTAACCGTCCTTCAGCAACCCAGTCTCCAAACACTGCTTTCTGTATCAGACCTTCTGAACCTCAGTCTCAAACCTCTGCTTTCTGTATCTATCCATCAGCAACTCAGTCTCCAACCTGTGGTCTCTGTAACATTCCTTCTGCACCCCAATTTCCAACCTTTGATTTCTGTAACACTCTTTCTGCACTTCAGTCTCCATCCTGTACTCTCTGTAACATTACTTCTGAACCCCAGTCTCCAACCTCTTCTCTCTGTAACAGTTTTTCTATACCTCAGTCTACAAACTATTGTCTCTGTAACGTTCCTTATGAACCCAAATTTCAAACCACTGTTCTCTGTAACAGTCCACCTGCACCTCAGTCTACAACCTCTCTTGTAACAGGCCTTCTGGACCCCAGTCTCTAAAATCTGCTCTCTGCAATGATCCTGCTGCACCCCAGTCTCCAACATCAGCTCTCTGCAATGATCCAACTTCACCCCACACTTCAACCTCTGATCTCAACAACAATCCTTCTGCACCTCAGTCTCCTAATTCTCCTCTCTGTAAGATGCTTCTGCAAACCTGCATCCAATTTCTGCTATCTGTAACAGTCTTTCTGCACCCCAGTCTCCTACCTCTGCTCTCCTAACAATCCTTTTTTCACCCCAGTCTCCAAACTCTGCTCTCTGCAATGATCCTCTGGAACCCAGTCTCCAGCGTCTGCTCTCTGCAACACTCCTTCTGCACCCCAGTCTGCAAACTCTGCTCTCTGCAACGATTTTTCTGGACCCCAGTCTCCAACATCTGCTCTCTGCAACAGTCCTTCTGCACCACAGTCTCCAACCTGTGCTCTCTGTAAGATCTTTCTGCACTCCAGTTTCCTAACTCTGCTCTCTAACATTCCTTCTAGACCCCAGTCGCCAACTCTGCTTTCTGCAAGGGTCATTCGGCACCCCTGTCTCCAAACTCTGTTCTCTAACAGTCTTTCTGCTCCCCAGTCTCCAGTATCTGCTCTCTGTAACAATCCTTCTGTACCGCAGTCACCAAACTCTGCTCTCTGTAACGGTCCTTCTGCACCCCAGTCTCCAACCTCTGCTTTCTGTATCAGTCCTTCTGAACCCCAGTCTCCAACCTCTGCTCTCTGTGTCTATTCTTCTACACCTCAGTCTCCAACCTGTGCTTTCTGTAACAGTCCTTCTGCACCCAAGTCTCCCACCTCTGCTTTCTGTAACAGTCCTTCTATACCGTAGTGTCCAACCTCTGCTCTCTGTAACGGTCCATCTGCACCCCAATTTCCAACCCCTGCTTTCGGTAACAGTCCTTCTGCACCTCAGTTTCCAAACTCTGCTCTCCGTATCAGTCCTTCTACACCTCAATCTCCAACCTCGGCTCTCTGTAACAGTACTTCTGCACCTCAGTCTGAAACCTCTGCTCTCCACGATCCTTCTGCACCCCAGTTTTCAATCACTGCTCTATGTAACAGTCCACCTGCACCTTAGTGTCCAAACTCTGCTCTCTGTAACAATTCTCCTGTACTGCAGAATCCAAACTCTGCTCTTGGTAACGGTCTTTCTGTACACCAGACTACAATATCTGCTTTCTGTATCAGTCCTTCTGCATCCCAGTCTCCAACCTCTGCTCTCTATAACAGTCTTTCTGCACCTCAGTCTCCAACATCTGCTCTGTGCAACAGTTCTTCTACATCGCAGTCTAAAACCTCTGTTCTCTGCAACAGTCCTTCTGCACCTCAGTCTCCAATCTCTGCTCTCTGCAAAGGTCCTTCTGCACCTCAGTCTCCAACTTCTACTCTCTGTAACAGTGCTTCTTTACCTCAGTCTCCAATCTCAGCTCTCTGTATGATCCTTCTGCAGCCCAGTCTCCAAACTCTTCTCTCTGTAACAGTCCTTAATCACCCCAGTCGCCAAACTCTGCTCTCTGTAACAGGCCTTCTGCACTCCAGTCTCCAAACTTTGCTCACTTTATCAGTCCATCTGCATGCCAGTCTCCAACGTCTGCTCTCTACAACGATCCTTCTGCACCCCAGTCTCTAAACTCTGTTCGCTGCAACAGTCCTTGTGCAACCAAGTCTACAACCTCTGCTCTCTGCAAAATTTCTTGTGTACCTCAGTCTGAAAACTCTGCTCTCTGCAATAATCCTTCTGCACCCCAGTCTCCAAACTCTGCTCTCTATAACATTCCTTCTGTTCCCAGTATCAAACCATTGCTCTCTGTAAAAGTCCATCTGCACCCCAGTCTTTAACCTCTGCTCTCTGCAAAAGTCCTTCTGCACCTCAGTCTCCAAACTCTGCTTTCTTCAACAGTCCTTCTGCAAAAAAATCTCCAACTTCTGCTCTTTTCAACATTCCTTCTGCACCCCAGTCTCCAACCTGTGCTCTCTGTAAAAGTCCTTCTGCACCCCAGTCTCGAACCTCTGCTCTCTGCAACGATCCTTCTGTACCTCAGTCTCGAACCTCTGCTCTCTGCAACGATCCTCCTGCACCCCAGTCTGAAAACTCTGCTAGCTGCAACGATTTTTGTTAACCCCAGTCTCCAACATCTGCTTCCTGCAACAGTTCTACTGTACCTCAGTCTGAAAACTCTGCTCTCTGCAATAATCCATCTGCACCCCAGTCTCCAAACTCTGCTCTCTGTAACAGTCCTTCTGTACCTCAGTCTCCAATCACTGCTCTCTGCAACAGTCCTTCTACACACCAGTCTCCATACTCTGATGGCACCAACGATCCTTCTGCACCCCAGTCTCCAAACTTATTTCTCTGCATCAGTTCCGAATCACCCCAGACTCCAACCTCTGCTCTCTATAACAGTCCTTCTGTACCACAGTCTTCTACCTCTGTTCTCTGTAAGGGTCATTATGCACCCCAGTATCCAACCTCTCCTTTCTATATCAGTCGTTTTGAACCACAGTCTCCAAACTCTGCCCTCTGGAAGAGTCCTTTGCAACTCAGTCTGCAAACTCTGCTCTCTGCAACAATCCTTCTGCACCCCAGTCTCCATCCTCTGCTCTCTGCAACAGTCCTTTTTCACCCCAGTCTCCAACATCTTCTCTCTGCAATAGTAACAGTCTTTCTCTACTGCATTCTCCAACCTCTCCTCTCCGTAAGGGTACTTCTGCACCCAAGTCTCCAACCTCTGCTTTCTGTGTCAGTCCTTCTGCATCCCAGTCTCCAACCGCTGCTCTGAGTAACTGTCCTTCTGCAACTTAGTCTCCAACCTCTGCTCTCTGCTACAGTCCTTCTGGAACCCAATCTTTAACCTCTACTCTCTTAAACAGTCTTTGTACATCCCAGTTTAAAACCTCTGCTCTCTGCAACAGTCCTTCTGCACCCAAGTCTCCAAACTCTGCTCTCTGTAACAATACTTCTGCACCTCAGTCTCCAAACTCTGCTCTGTGCCACGGTCCTTCTGCACCTCAGTCTCCAACCTCTACTCGTTGTAACAGTGCTTCTGCACCTAAGTCTCCATTCTCTGCTCTCTGTAAAATCCTTCTGCAACCCAGTCTCGAAACTCTGCTTTCTGTAACAGTCCTTCATCACCCCAGTCTCGAAATTCTGCTCTCTGACACAGGCGTTTTGCACTCCAGTATCCAACCTCTGCTCTCTGTATCAGTCCATCTTTACCACAGTCTCTAACGTCTGCTCTCTGCAATGATCCTTCTGTACCCCAGTCTCCAACCTCTGCTCGCTGCAACAATCTGTGTGCAACCCAGTTTACAACATCTGCTCTCTGCAACAGTTCTTCTGTACCTCAGTCTGAAAACTCTGCTGTCTGCAATGATTTTTCTGCACCCGAGTCTCCAACCTCTGCTCTCTGTAACACTCCTTTTGCCCCTAGTCTCCAAACCCTGCTTTCACCAGCAGTCCTTCTGCAACCCAATCTCCAACATCTGGTCTCTGCAACCTTTCTTCTGCTCCCTAGTATCAAACCTGTGCTCTATGTAAAAGTCCATCTGCACCCCAGTCTCCAACCTCTGCTCTCTGTAAAAGTCCTTCTGCACCTCAGTCTCCAAAAGCTTTTCTCTGTAACATCCTTCTGAAACCCAGTCTCTAACGTCTGCTCTCTGTAACAGTCCTTCCACCCCAGTCTTTAACCTCTGCTCTCTGTAACGGTCCTTCTGCACCGCAGTCTCCAACATCTGCTTTCTTTATCAGTCCTTCTGCATCTCAGTCTCCAACCTCTGCTTTCTGCAACAGTCCTTCTGCACCCAAGTCTCCAACCTCTGCTCTCTGCAACATTCCTTCTGCACCCCAGGCTCCAAATTCTGCTTTCTGTAATGATCCTTCTGCACACCAGTCTCGAACCTCTGCTCTCCGCAACGATCCTTCTGCACCTCAGTCTCCAACCTTTGCTTTCTGCAAAGATTCTTTGGCACCCCAGTCTCAAAACTATGCTCGCAGCAACAGTCCTTGTGAACCCCAGTCTCCAACATCTGCTCTCTGCAACAGTTCTTCTGTACCTCAGTATGAAAACTCTGCTCTCTGCAATAGTCTATCTTCACCCCAGTTTCCAACCTCCACTCTCTGTAACAGCTCTTCTGTACCTCAGTCTCCAATCTCTGCTCTATGCAACAGTCTTTCTGCACCCAAGTCTCCATATCTGCTCTGTGAAACAGTTTTTAGACACCCCAGTCTCAAACTTCTTTTCTCTGCAACAGTCCTTCTAAACCCAAGTCTTCATACTCTGCTCGCCCAAACGATTCTTCTGCACCCCGGGCTCCAACGTCTTCTATCTGCAACAGTCCTTCTATACCCCAGTCTTCCACCTCTGCTTTCTGTAACAGTCCTTCTATACCTTAGTCTCAATACTCTGCTCGACCCAACTATCCTTCTGGACCCCAGTCTCCAACCTCTGTTCTCTACATCAGTTCTTCTGCACGCCAGTCTCCAACCTTTTCTCTCTGTACCAGTCCTTCTGTACCGCAGCCTCCAAAGTCTGTTCTCTGTAAGGGTCCTTATATACCCCAGTATCCAACCTCTGCTTTCTGTATCATTCGTTTTGCACCACAGTCTCCAAACTATGCCCTCTGTAAGACTCCTTCTGCAACTCAGTCTGCATCCTCTGCTCTCTGTAACAGTCCTTCTGCACCCCAGTCTCCAACATCTGCTATCTGCAACAGTCATTCTCCACCCAAGTCTCCAAACTCTGCTCTCTGTAAGGGTACTTCTGAACCCGAATCTCCAACCTCTGCTTTCTGTATCAGTCTTTCTCCACTTCAATCTCCAAACTCTGCTCTGTGTAACTGTCCTTCTGCACCTTAGTCTTCAACGTCTGCTCTCTGCTACAGTCCTTCTGGAACCCAGTCTCCATCATCTACTCTCTGCAACATTCCTTCTACACCCCAGTCTCCAACATCTGCTCTCTGTAAAAGTCCTTCTGTACTAGAGACTCCAACCTCTGCTTTCTATATCATTCCTTCTGCACCCCTGTCTCAATCCTCTGCTCTCTATAACAGTCCTTCTGCACCTCACTCTCCAACCTCGGCTCTCTGCAACACTTCCGTCTGCACCCAAATCTCCAAATTCTGATTTATGCAAAAGTACTTCTGCACCCCAGTATCCAACCTCTGCTCTCTGTATCAATGCTTCTGCACTCCAGTCTCCAAATTCTGCTCTCTGCAGCAGTCCTTCTTAATCACAGTCTCCAACCTCTGCTCGCTGTAATAAGCTTCTGTACCCCAGTCTCCAAACTCTACTCTCTGTTACAATCCTTCTGCACCTCAGTCTCCAACCTCTGCTCTCTGCAATGGTGCTTCTGTAAACCTGTCTTAAACCTCTGTTTTGCAACAGTCCTTCCGCTCCCCAGTATCAATTCTCTGCTCTCTGTAAAAGTACTTTTGTACCCCAGTCTCCAATCTCTGCTCTTTGTAACGGTCCTTCTGCACCCCAGTCTCCAGCCTCTGCTCTCTGTACGATTCTTCTGCACCCAGTCTCCAACATCTACTCTCTGGAACAGTCCATCCGCACAGAAGTCTCCAACCTCTGCTCTCTGCAACAGTCATTATGCACCCCACTATCCAACATCTGCTCTCTACATTAGTCATTCTGCACCTCAGTCTGAATACTCTGCTCTCTGCCACGATCCTTCTGCACCCAGTCTCCAACTTCTGTTCTCTGCAACAGTCCTTCTGCACCCCAGTCTCCAAACTCTGCTCTCCGTATCAGTCCTTCTGTACCGCAGTCTCCAACCTCTTCTCTCTGTAATAGTCTTTCTTCACCCCAGTCTCCAAACACTGCTTACTGTATCAGGCTTTCTGCACCACAGTCTCCAACCTCTGCTCTCTGTAACAGTCCTTCTGCACCTAAGTCTTTAACCTCTGCTCTATGCAACAGTCTTTCTGCAACCCAGTCTCCAACCTCTGCTGTCTGCAACAATCATTCTGCACCCCAGTCTCCAACATCAGTTTTCTGTATGAGTCCTGCACCACAGTCTCCAAAATATGCTCTCTTTACCAGTCTTTCTGCACCTCAGTCTCCAAGCTCTGCTCTCTGCAACAGTCCTTCTGCACCCCAGTCTCCAACCTCTGCTCTCTGCATTAATTCTTCTGCACCTCAGTCTCCAACGTCTGCTCTCTGCCACAGTCCTTCTGCATTCCAGACTTCAACCTCTTCTCACTGCAAAGATCCTTTGGCACCCCAGTCTCAAAACCCTGCTCGCTGCAACAGTCCTTGTGAACCCCAGTCTCCAACATCTTCTCTCTGCCACAGTTCTTCTGTACCTCAGTCTGAAAACTCTGCTCTCTGCAACAATCCTTCTGCACCCAGTTTTCAAACTCGACTCTTTGTAACAGTCCTTCTGTACATCAGTCTCCAACATCTGCTTTCTGTAAGACCCTTTTAAACTTAGTCCACAAACTCTTCTCACTGAAACACATTCTGTACCCCAGTATCCTATCTCTGCTCTCTGTAACAGGCCTTCTGCACCCCAGTCTCAAACCACTGCTCTCTGTAAGAGGAATTCTTCACCCCATTCTCCAACAGCTACTCTCTGCAATGATGCTTGTGCACCCCAGTCTCCAACCTCTGCTCTCTGCAACAGTCCTTCTGCACCCCAGTCTCCAACCTCTGTTCTCTGCAACAGTCGTTCTGCATCCCAGTGTCCAAACTCTGCTCTCTTTATCAGTCTTTCTGCACCCCAGTCACCCACATCTGCTTTCTCTATAAGTCCTTCTGAACCCCAGTCTCCCATATCTGCTCTCTTTAACAGTCTTTCTGCACCTCACTCTCCAACCTCTGCTTTCTGCAAAAGTCCTCCTGCATTCCAGTCTCCAACCTCTGCTCTCTGCACCATTCGTTCTGCACCCCAGTCTCCTACCTGTGCTCTATGTATAAGTCCTTCTGCCCCCAATCTAAAAACCTCTGCTTTCTGTAACGATGCTTTTGCACCCCAGTCTCTAACCTCTGTTCTCTGCAACGATCTTTCTGCACCTCAGTCTTCAACATCTGCTGTCTGCAACGATCCTTCGTCGTCCCAGTCTTAAACATCTGCACTCTGTAACAGTCCTTCTACACCTCAGTCTCCAACCTCTGCTCTCTCCAACAGTCCTTTTATACTCCAATCTTCAACATGTCCTCTCTTCAACTGTCCTTCTATACCCCAGTCTCCAACCTCTTCCCTGCTCTCTTAAACAGTCCTACTGCACCCCACTCTCTAAAATCTGCTCTCAGTAACAGTCCTTCTGCACCTCAGTCTCCACACTCTGCTCTCTGAAAGAAACTTCTACAACCCAGGCTCCAACCTCTGCTCTCTGCAACAGTCCTTCTGCACCCCAGTCTCCAAACTCTGCTCTCTGTCACATTCTTTCTGCATCCCAGACTCCAACCTCTTCTCACTGTAAGATCCTTCTGCACCCCAGTCTCCAACCTCTGCTCTCTTCAAAGTTCTTTCTGCACCCCAGTCTCCAAACTCTGTTCTCTGCATCAGTCCTTCTGCAACACAGTCTCTAACATCTACTCTCTGGAACAGTTTTCTCCACACCAGTCTCCAACCTCTGTTCTCTGTAACAGTCCTTCTGCACCACAGTCTTCAACATCTGCTCTCTGTAACAGTCCTTCTGTATTGCAGTCTCCAACCTCTGCTCTTTGTAACAGTTTTTCTGGATCTCCGTCTCTCACCTCTGCTTTCAGTATCAGTGTCCAAAAACTGCTTTCTGCAACATTCCTTCTACACACCAGTCTCCAAACTCTGATCTCTGGGACATTCCTTCTGCACCCCAGTCTCCAACCTCTGCTCTCTGCAATGGTCCCTCTGCACCCCAGTCTCCAACCTTATTCTCAACAAACAGTTCTTCTGTAATGCAGTCTTCAAACTCAGTTCTCTGTAAGGGTCCTTCTTCACCCCAGTCTCCAAACTCTGCTTTCTGTATCAGTGCTTCTGCACCCCAGTCTCCAAACTCTGCTTTCTGTATCAGTGCTTCTGCACCACAGTCTCCAAACTCTGCTCTCTGTAACAGTCCGTCTGCACCTCACTCTGCAACCTCTGCTCTCTGCAACAATCCTTCTGCACCCCAGGCTTCAACCTCTGCTCTCTGTAACAGTCCTTCTGTACTGCAGTCTCCAACCTCTGCTCTCTGTAACGGTCCTTCTGCACCCGAGTCTCCAAACTCTGCGTTATGTATAAGTCATTCTGCACCCCAGTCTCCAACCTCTGCTCTCTGTAACAGTCCTTCTGCACCTCAGATTCCAAACACTGTTCTTTGCAACAGTCCTACTGCGCCCAATCTCCAACCTCTGCTCTCTGCAACAGTCTTTATGCACCTCAGTGTCCAAAGTCAGCTCCCTGTAAGATCCTTCTGAAACCCAGTCTCCAACCTCTGCTTTCGGCAATGGTTCTTCTGCACCCCAGTCTTCAAACTCTGATCTCTACAATAGTTATTCTGCACCCCAGTCTAAAACCTCTGCTCTCTGTAACAGTTCTTCTGTACCGCAGTCTCCAAACTCTGTTCTCTGTAAAGGTTTTCCTGCACCACATTGTCCAACCTCTGCTTTCTGTATCAGTTTTTTTGCACCACATTCTCGAAACACTGCTGTCTGTATCAGTCCTTCTGCACCTCAGTCTGCAAACTCTTCTCTTTGCAATAGTCCATATTCACCCCAGTCTCTAAATTCCGCTCTCTGTTCACATTCCTTCTGCACCCCAGTCTCCAACATCTGCTGTCTGCAACAGTTTTTCTCCAACCAAGTCTCCAAACTCTGCTCTCTGCAACAGTCCTTCTACACCCCAGTCTCCAACCTCTGCTCTCAGTATCACTCCTTCTGCACCACAGTTTTCAAACGTTTCTCTCTGTAACAGTCCTTCTGCACCCCAGTCTCCAACCTCTGCTCTCTGCAATAGTCCCGCTGCACCCCAGTCTCCAACCTTATTCTCAACAACAGTTCTTCTGTAACGCAGTCTTCAACCTCATTTCCCTGTAAGGGTCCTTCTCCACCCCAGTATCCAAACTCTGCTTTCTGTATTTGTGCTTATGCACCCCAGTCTCCAAACTCTGCTTTCTGTATCAGTGCTTCTGCACCACAGTCTCCAAACTCTGCTCTCTGTAACAGTCCATCTGCACCTCACTCTGCAACCTCTGCTCTCTGCAAAAATTCCTCTGCACTTAAGTCTTCAACCTCTGCTCTCTATAACAGTCCTTCTGAACCCGAGTCTCCAAACTCTGCGTTATGTATCAGTCATTCAGAACACCAGTCTCCAACCTCTGCTCTCTGTAACAGTCCTTCTGCACCTCAGACTCCAATCTCTGTTCTCTGCAAAAGTACCTTCTGCGCCCCTATCTCCAACCTCTGCTCTTTGCAACAGTCCTTCTGCTCCTCAGTTTCCAAACTCTGCTCTCTGTAGGATCTTTCTGAAACCCAGTCTCCAACCTCTGCTTTCTGTAATAGTCATTCTGCACCTCAGACTCCAACCTCTGTTTTCTGAAAGAGTCCTTCTACACCCCAGTCTCCATAATCTGCTTTCACCAACGATCCTTCTGCACCCAAGTCTCCAACATCTGCTCTCTGCAACAGTCCTTCTCCACCACAGTCTCAAAACTCTGGTCTCTGCAACAGTTTATCTGCACCCCAGGTTTCAATCTCTGCTTTCTGTATCAGTCCTTCTGCACCCATGCTCCAACCTCTGCTCTTTTAATAGTCCTTTTTCACCTCAGCCTCCAAACTTAGCTTTCTGCAACCTTCCTTCTGCACCCCAGTCTCCAACCTCTGCTCTCTACAACGATCCTTCTGCACCCTAGTCTCAAAACTCTTCTCACTGAAACAATCCTTCTGAAACACAGTCTCCAACATCTGCTCTCTGCAACAGTTCTTCTGTACCTCAGTCTGAAAACTCTGCTCTCTGCAATAATCTTTCTGCACCCCATTCTCCAACCTCTGCTCTCTTTAACAGTCTTTCTGTACCTCAGTTTCCAACCTCTGCTCCATGCAACATTCCTTCTGCACCCAAGTCTCCAACGTCTGCTCTCTGCAACAGTAATTCTACACCCCAGTCTCCAACTTCTCTCTGCAACAGTCCTTCTACACCCCAGTCTCCATACTCTGATAGCCCCAACGATCCTTCAGCATCCCAGTCTCCAACCTCTGGTCTCTACATCAGTTCTTTTGCACCCCAGTCTCCAAACTCTGCTCTCAGTAACAGTCCTTCTGTACCGCAGTCTCCATCCGCTATTCTCTGTAAGGGTCCTTATGCACCCCAGTATCCAACCTCTGCTTTCTGTATCAGTCGTTTTGCACCACAGTCTCAAAATTTTGCCCTCTGTAACAGTCCTTCGGCAACTCAGTCTGCAACCTCTGCTCTCTTCAAAAGTCTTTCTGCATTCCAGTCTTTATCCTCTGCTCTCTGCAAAAGTCCTTTTGCACCCCAGTCTCTAACATTTGCTCTCTACAACAGTCCTTCTCCACCCCAGTCTCCAAACTCTGCTCTCTATAACAGTCCTTCTGTACTGCATTCTCCAACCTCTGGTATGTGTAAGGGTACTTCTACACCCGAGTCTCCAACCTCTGCTTTCTGTATCAGTCCTTCTGCACCCCAGTCTCCAACCTGTGCTCTCTTTAACAGTCCTTCTGCACCTCAGACTCCAATCTCTGTTCTCTGCAAAAGTACTTCTGCGCCCCTATCTCCAACCTCTGCTCTTTGCAACAGTCCTTCTGCTCCTCAGTTTCCAAACTCTGCTCTTTGTAGGATCTTTCTGAAACCCAGTCTCCAACCTCTGCTTTCTGCAATAGTCCTTCTGCATCTCAGACTCCAACCTCTGTTTTCTGAAAGAGTCCTTCTACACCCCAGTCTCCATAATCTGCTTTCACCAACGATCCTTCTGCACCCAAGTCTCCAACATCTGCTCTCTGCAACAGTCCTTCTCCACCACAGTCTCAAAACTCTGGTCTCTGCAACAGTCCATCTGCACCCCAGGTTTCAACCTCTGCTTTCTGTATCATTCCTTCTGCATCCCATGCTCCAACCTCTGCTCTTTTAATAGTCCTTTTTCACCTCAGCCTCCAAACTCAGCTTTCTGCAACCTTCCTTCTGCACCCCAGTCTCCAACCTCTGCTCTCTACAACGATCCTTCTGCACCCTAGTCTCAAAACTCTTCTCACTGAAACAATCCTTCTGAAACCCAGTCGCCAACATCTGCTCTCTGCAACAGTTCTTCTGTACCTCAGTCTGAAAACTCTGCTCTCTGCAATAATCCTTCTGCACCCCATTCTCCAACCTCTGCTCTCTTTAACAGTCTTTCTGTACCTCAGTCTCCAACCTCTGCTCCATGCAACAGTCCTTCTGCACACCAGTCTCCAACGTCTGCTCTCTGCAACAGTAATTCTACACCCCAGTCTCCAACCTCTGCTCTCTGCAACAGTCCTTCTACACCCAAGTCTCCATACTCTGATAGCCCCAACGATCCTTCAGCATCCCAGTCTCCAACCTCTGGTCTCTACATCAGTTCTTTTGCACCCCAGTCTCCAAACTCTGCTCTCAGTAACAGTCCTTCTGTACCGCAGTCTCCATCCGCTATTCTCTGTAAGGGTCCTTATGCACCCCAGTATCCAACCTCTGCTTTCTGTATCAGTCGTTTTGCACCACAGTCTCAAAATTCTGCCCTCTGTAACAGTCCTTCGGCAACTCAGTCTGCAACCTCTGCTCTCTTCAAAAGTCTTTCTGCATCCCAGTCTTTATTCTCTGCTCTCTGCAAAAGTCCTTTTGCACCCCAGTCTCTAACATTTGCTCTCTGCAACAGCCCTTCTCCACCCCAGTCTCCAAACTCTGCTCTCTATAACAGTCCTTCTGTACTGCATTCTCCAACCTCTGTTATGTGTAAGGGTACTTCTACACCCGAGTCTCAAACCTCTGCTTTCTGTATCAGTCCTTCTGCACCCCAGTCTCCAACCTGTGCTCTATGTAACTGTCCCGCTGCACCTTAGTCTCCAACCTCTGCTCTCTGCTACAGTTCTTCTAGACCACAGTCTCCAAACTCTGCTCTCTGTAACAACCCTTCTTCCCCTCAGTCTCGAACCTCTGCTCTCTGCAACGGTCCTTCTGCACCTGAGTCTCCAACTTCTTCTCTGTATCAGTCCTGTACGCCTGTCTCCCACATATGTTCTCTGTAACAGTTCTTCTTTATCTCAGTCTTGAACCTCTGCTCTGTGTAACAGTCCTTCTGCACCTCAGTGTCAAACATCTGCTCTCTGCAACGATCCTTCTGCATACCAGTCTTTAAACTCTGCTCTATGTAACAGTCATTCTGAACCTAAGACTCGAAACTCTGCTCTACGTAAGATCCTTCTGCAACCCAGTCTCCAAACTCTGCACTCTGTAACAGCCCTTCTGCACCCCAGTCTCCAACCTCTGCTCTCTGTAACAGGCCTTCTGCACCCCAGTCTTTAAACTCTGCTCTCTGTATCAGTCCTTCTGCACGCCAGTCGCCAACATGTGCTCTTTGTAACAGTCCTTCTGCATCTCAGTCTCCTACATCTGCTCTCTGTAACAGTCGGTCAGCACCCCAGATTCCAACTTCTGGTTTCTGCAACTGTCCTTCTACACCCAAGTTTCCAACCTCTGGTGTGTGCAACAGTCCTTCTGCACCCCAGTCTCCAAACTCTGCTCTCTGTAACAATCCTTCTGTGCCTCAGTCTCCAACCTCTACTCTCTGTAACAGTCCATCTGCACCTCACTCTCCAACATCTGCTCTTTGTAAGTTCCTTCTCCAACCCAGTCTCCAAACACTGCCCTCTGTAACAGTCCTTCTGCACGCCTTCTCCCAACTCTCCTCTCTGTAACAGGCCTTCTGCACCCCAGTCTCCAAAGTCTGTTTTCTATAACAATTTTTCTGCACCCCAGGCTCCAACCTCTTCACTCTGTAAAAGTCCTGCTGCACCTAGGTCTACAATCTCTGCTCTCTGGAAGATCCTTCTGCAACCTTGTCTAAAAACTCTGCTCTCTGTAACAGTCCTTCTGCACCTCATTCTCAGAACTCTGTTCTTTCAACACTCATTCTGCACCCCAGTCGCCAACCACTACTCTCTGTAACGGTCCTTCTGCACCCCAGTCTTCAACCTCTGCTTTCTGTATCAGTCCTTCTGCATCCCAGTCTACAATCTCTGCTCTCTGTAACAGTTTTTCTGCACCTCATATCCAAACTCTGCTATCTGCATCAGTCCTTTTGCACCCCAGTCTCCAAACTTTGCTGTCTGCAAATTTCCTTCTGCACCCCAGTCTGCAACGTGTGCTCTGTGTAACAGTCCTTCTGCAGCCAAGTCTCCAAACGCTGCTCTCTGTAACAGTCCTTCTCCACCTCAGTCTTCAAACTCTGCTCTATGAAAGAGTACTTGTGCACCCCAGTGTCCAACATCTGCTCTCTAAACAGTCCTTCTGCACCCCAGTCTCCAACATCTACTCTCTGCAACAATCCTTCTGCACCCCAGTGTCCATACTCTGCTCTCTACAATGATCCTTCTGCACCCCAGTCTCCAACCTCTGCTGTCTGATAGATCCTTCTGACCCCTGTTTCCAAACTCTGCTCTCTGTAATATTCCTTCTCCACGCCAGTTTCAAAACTATGCTTTCTGCAATGGTCCTGCTTCACCCCAGTCTCCAACCTCTGTACTCTGCAACACTCCTTCTGCTCCCCAGTCTCCAACCTTTGCTCTCTGGAACAGTCCTTCTGTACTGCAGTCTCCAACTTCTGCTCTCTTCAACGAACCTTCTGCACCCCAGTCTCCAACATCTGCTCTCTACAAAAGTCCTTCTGCACCTCAGTCTGAAAATTTTGCTCTCTGCAACAATCCTTCTGCACCCAAGACTACAACATCTGCTTTCTGTAACAGTCCTTCTGCACCTCAGTCTCCAAACTCTGGTCTATATAAGATCCTTCTGCAGCACAGTCTCCAAAATATGTTCCCTGTAACAGTCCTTCTGCACCTCAGTCTCCAACCTCTGCTCTCTGTAACACTCGATCTACACCTCAGTCTGAAACCTCTTCTCTCTGCAGGATCCTTCTAAACGCCATTCTTGATCCACTGCTCTGTGTAACAGTTTTCCTTCACCTCAGTCTCCAAACTCTGCTCTCTGTAAGATCCTTTTGCCACCCAGTCTCCTAACTCTGGTCTCTATAACAGTCCTTCGAGATGCCAGTCTTCTACCTCTGTTCTCTTTAACAGGCCTTCTGCACCCCAGTCTCCACACTCTGCTCTCTGTAACAGGCCTTCTGCAAACCAGTCTCCAAACTCTTCTCTCTGCAACGATCATTCTACACCTCAGTCTCCAACATCTGCTCTCTGTAAGATACATTTGCAACCCAGTCTCCCAACTCTGCCCTTCTAACAGTCCTTCTGCACACCTTCTCCCAACTCTCCTATCTTTAACAGGCCTTTTGCACCCCAGTCTCAAAGTCTGTTCTTTATAAGAAGTCTTCTACACCCCAGTCTCCAACCTCTGCTCTCTGCAACAGTCCTTCTGCACCCCAGTCCTCCAACCTGTGGTTTCTGCAACAGTCCTTCTGCACCTCAGTCTTAAAACGCTGTTCTCTGCTATGATCATTTTGTACCTCAGTCTCCACCCTCTACTCTCTGTAACAGTCCTTATTCACCTGGGTTCCCAACATCTGATCTCTGTTAGATCCTTCTTCAAGCCAGTCTCATAACACTGTGATCTGTTACAGTCATTCTAGAGCCATTCTCCACACTCTGCTCTCCGTTCCAGGCCTTCTGAACCCCAGTCTCCAACCTCTGCTCTCTGTAAAAGTCTTTTTGCACCTCAGTCTCCAACCACTGCTCTCTGCAATGATCCTTCCGCACCCCAGTCTCCAACGTCTCTTCTGCTCAACAGACCTTCTGCACCTCAGTCTCCAAATTCTGCTCTCTGCAACAGTTCTTCTACACCCCAGTCTTCAACCTCTGCTCTGTGTAACAGTCCTTCTGCACCCCAGTCTCCAACCTCTGCTCTCTGAAACAATCCTTTTGCACCCCAGTCTCCAACCTCTGCTCTCCGGAACATTCCTTCTGCACCATATTCTCCAACCTCTGCTCTCTGTTACAGTCTTTCTATACTGCAGTCTCCAACCTCTGCTCTCTGTAAAGGTCCCTCTACCCCAATTTCCAACCTCTGCTTTCTGTAACAGTCCTTCTGCACCTCAGTCACCAAACTCTTCTCTCTGTAACAGTCCTGATGCACCTCAGTCTCCAACCTCTGCTCTCTGTTACAGTCCTTCTGCACCTTAGTCTGAAACCTCTGCTCTCTTCACGATCCTTCTGCACCCCAGTCTCCAATCACTGCTCTCTGTAATATTCAACCTGCCCCACAGTCACCAACCACTGCTCTCTGTAAGATCTTTCTGCAACCCAGCCTCAAAACTTTGCTCTCTATAACAGTCCTTCTGCATCTCAGTTTCCAACATCTGCTCTCTGCAACAGTCCTTCTGCACACCAGTCTCCAACCTCTGCTTTCTGCAACAGTCCTTCTGCACACCAGTCTCCAACCTCTGCTTTCTGCAACATTCCTTCTGCACCCCAGTCTCCAACATCTGCTCTCTGTAACGATCCTTCTGCACCCCAGTCTCAAACCTCTGCTTTCTGTGTAAGTCCTTTTGAAGAAGGGTTTCCAACCTCTGCTCTCTGTAACAGTCCTTCTGCACCTCTGTCTCCAAACTCTGAACTCTACCACCTTACTTGTGCACACCATTCTCTAACCTCTTCTCTCTGTAACAGTCCTTCTGCACTCCATTCTCTAACCTCTGGTCTCTGCAACACTCCTTCTGTAACACAGTCTTCAACCTCTGCTCTCTGTAACGGTCCTTCTGCACCCCAGTCTCAACCTCTGATTTCTGTATCAGTAATTCTGCACCCCAGTCTCCAAACTTTGCTCTCTGTAACATTCTTTCTGCACCTCAGTCTCCATCGTCTTCTCTCTGTGACAGTTCTTCTGCACCCCAGTCTCCAAACTCTGCTCTCTGCAACAGTTCTTCTTAACTCCAGTCTCCAACATCTACACTCTGAAACAATTTGTCTATAAACCATTCTCCAACCTCTGCTCTCTGTAACAGTTCTCCTATATTGCAGTCTCTGAACTCTGTTCTCTGCAACGGTCCTTCTGCACCCTAGTCTCCAACCTCTGCTTTTTGTATAAGTTCTTCTGAACCCCAGTCTCCAACCTCTGCTCTCTGTAACAGTCCTTCTGCACCTCAGTTTCCAACTTCTGCTCTCTGCAACAGTCCTTCTGCACCCCAGTCTCCAACCTCTGTAATTTCCAACAGTCCCTCTGCACCTCAGTCTTCAAACTCGGTTCTCTGCAATGAACCTTCTGCACCCCAGTCTCCAAACTCTGCTCTCTGTAACAGTCCTTTCCACCCGAGTCTCCAACCTCTGCTCTCTGTAAGATCCTTCTGCAACTCTGTCTCCAAACTCTGCTCTTTGCAACAGTCCTTCTGCACCCAAGTCTCAAACCTCTGCTCTGTGCAACAGTTCATGTGAACCGCAGTCTCCAACATCTGCTCTATGAAAGATCCCTCTGCAACCCAGTCTCCAAACTCCGATCTCCGTAACAGTCCTTCTTCACCCGAGTCTCCAATCTTTGGTCTCTGTAACAATCTTTCTGCACCTCAGTCTCCAACATCTGCTCTCTGCAACGGTTATTCTGCACCCCATTCTCCAACCTCTGTTGTCTACTAGAGTACTTCAGCAAGTCAGTCTCCAACCTCTGCTCCCTGCAAAAATCTTCTGCACCCCAGTCTCCAACCATTGCTCTCTGGTAACATTTCTTCTGCACCTTACTCTCGAAACTCTGCTCTATGTAAGTTCTTTCTGCCACCCAGTCTCCAAACTCTGCTCTCTGTAACAGTCCTTCTGCACCCCAGTCTCCAACTTCTGCTCCCTACAACAATTTTTCTGCACCCCAGTCTTTAAATTCTGCTCTCTGCAACAATTCTTTTTCACCCCAGTCTTTAACGTCTACTCTCTGAAACAGTCCTTCTGCATCCCATTCTCCAACCTCTGCTCTCTGCAACAGTCCTTCTGTACCCTGGTCTCCACCCTCTGCTCTCTGTAACAGTCCTTCTGTACTGCAGTCTCCAACCTCTGCTCTCTGTAAGGTTCATTTAAGACCCAAGTCTCCAACCTCTGCTTTCTGTATCAGTCCTTCTGTACCCCAGTCTCCAACCTCTGCTCCTGTAACATTCCTTCTACACTCCACTTCTACACTTAAACCTGTGCTCTGTGTAACAGTCCCTTCTGCAACCCAGTTTCCATCGCTGCTCTCTGCTACGATCCTTCTGCATGCCAGTCTTCAAAATCTGCTTTCTGCAACCGTCCCGTCTGCACCCAAGTTTCCGACCTCTGCTCTCTGAAAGGATCCTTCTGAACACCAGTCTCCATCCTCTGCTCTCTTCAATAATCCTACTGCACCCCAGTCGCCACCACCTGCTCTCTGTAACAATACTTCTTCACTGCAGTCTCCAAACCCTGCTCTACGTAATATTCTTCTGCAACCCAGTCTCCAAACTCTGCTCTCTGTAACAGCCCTTCTGTATACAGTCTCCAACCTCTGCTCTCTTTCACAGGCCTTCTGAACCCCAGTCTCCAAACTCTGCTGTCTGTATCAGTCCTTCTGCACCCCAGTCTCAAAACTCTGCTCTCTGTAACAGTCTTTTTGCATCTCAGTCTCCTACCTCTATTCTCTGCAACAGTTCTTTTGCACACCAGTCTCCAACATCTGCACTCTGAAACAGTTCTTCTCCACTCCAGTCTTCAACCTCCGCTCTCTGTAACAGTCCTCCTGTATTGCAGTCTCCAAATTCTGCTCTCTGTAAATGGTCCTTCTGCACCTCAGTCTCCAACCTCTGCTATCTGAAACAGTCCTTCTGCACATCAGTCTCCAAATTCTATTCTCTGCAAAAGTTCTTCTGCTCCCAAGTCTCCAACACCTGCTCGCTGCAACAGTCCTTCTCACCCAGGTTCCAACCTCTCCTATCTTCAACAGTCCTTCTGCACCCCAGTCTCCAATCTCTGCTCTCTGTAACAGTCCTTCTGCACCCAAGTTTCCAACCTCTGCTCTCTGCATCAGTCCATCTACACCCCAGTATTCAAACTCTGCTCTGTTTAACAGTCCTTCTGCATCCCAGTCTCCGACCTCTGCTCTCTGTAACAGTCCTTCTGCACCATATTCTCCAACCTCTGCTCTCTGTTACAGTCTTTGTATACCGCAGTTTCCAACCTCTGCTCTCTGTAATGGTCCCTCTGCACCCCAATTTCCAACCTCTGCTTTCTGTAACAGTCCTTCTGCACCTCAGTCACCAAACTCTGCTCTCTGTAACTGTCTTTCTGCACCTCAGTCTACAATGTCTGCTCTCTGTAACAGTATTTCTGCACCTCAGTCTGAAACCTCTGCTCTCTGAGAGAAAAGGGGAGGGGAGGGGAGGGGAGGGGGGATAGTAGAAAATAGGACTGACAGCAGAATACATCAGACACTAGAAAGGCAATATGTGAATCAATGGAAGGGTAACTGATGTGGTACAGCAATCTGTATACGGGGTAAAGTTGGGAGTTCATAACCCGCTTGAATCAAACTGTGAAATATGATGTATTAAGAACTGTGTAAGGTTTTGAACGACCAACAATAAAAATAAAAAAAAAAAAAAGATTCTTCTGCAACCCAGTCTCCAAACTCTGCCCGCTGTAACAGTCTTTCAAAACCCCTTCTTCAAACTCTGTTCTCTGTAACAGCCCTTCTGCACACCAGTCTCAATACTCTGCTCTCTACAACGATCCTTCCCAACCCCAGTTTCCATCCTCTGATCTCTGCAACAGTCCTTCTCCACACAAGTCTCCAACCTCTGCTCTCTGTAACAGTCCTCCAGTAGTGCAGTATCCAAAATCTTTTCTCTGTAACGGTTCTTCTGCACCCCAGTCTCCAAACTCTGTTCTCTGTAACAGTCCTTCTAAACCTCAGTGTCCAAACTCTGCTCTCTGCAAGAGTCTTTCTGCACCTCAGTCTGAAAACTCTGTTCTCTGCAACGATCCTTCTGCACCCTAGTGTCCAACCTCTGCTCTCTGTAACAGTCCTGCTGTACCTCAGTCTCCAACCTCTGCTCTCTGTAAGATCTTTCTGCAACCCTATCTACAAACCCTGCTTTCTGTAAGAGTCCTTCTGCACCCCAGTCTCCAAACTCTGCTCTCTGTAACAGGCCTTTTGCAACCCATTCTCCAACCTCTGCTCTCTGTAACAGTGCTTCTGAACCTCAGTCTACAAACTCTGCTCTCTGCAACAGTCCTTCTGCACCCCAGTCTCCAAACTCTGCTTACTGTATCAGTCCATCTGCACCACAATTTCCAACCTCTGCTCTCTGTAACACTCTTTCTGAACCTCAGTCTACAAACTCTGCTCTCTGCAACAGTCCTTCTGCATCCCAGTCTCCAACATCTGCTCTCTGCAACAGTCGTTCTGCACCAAATCTCCAACCTCTTCCTCTCTAACAGTCCTACTGTAACCCAGTCTCCAAACTCTGCTCTCTGCAACAGTCCTTCTGCAACCCAATCTGAACCTGTTCTTTCAGCAACAGTTTTTATACACCCCAGTGTCCAGCCTCTTCTCTCTACAACAGTCCCTCTGCATCCCAGTCTCCAACCTCTGCTCTATGTAACAATCCTTCTGCACCTCAGTCTCCAACCTCTGTTCTCTGCAATGGTCTTTCTGCACTTCAGTTTCTAAAAACTACTCTATGTAAAAGTACTTCTGAACAGCTTCTCCATACTCTGCTCTCTGTAACAGGCCTTCTGCACACCAGTCTCCCAACTCTGTTCTCTATAAAAATCCTTCTGCACCCAAGTCTCAAAATTTTGCTCTCTACAACGATCCTTCTGCACCCCAGTGTCCAACATCTGCTCTATACAAAAGTCCTTTTGCACCTCAGGCTTCAACATGTGCTCCTTGCAAAAGTCCTTCTGAACCTCAGTCTGAAAACTCTGTTCTCTACAAGGATCCTTCTGCACCCCAGTCTCCAACCTCTGCTCTCTGTAACAGTCCTGCTGCACCTTGCTCTACAACCTCTGCTCTCAGTAAGATCCTTGTGCAACTTTGTCTATAAACTATGCTCTCTTTAGGAGTTCTTCTGCAAGTCAGTCTGAAAACTCTGTTCTCTAAAAGGATCCTTCTGCACCCCAGTCTCCAATCTCTGCTCTCTGTAACAGTCCTTTTGCACCTCAGTCTCCAAACTCAGCACTCTGCAACGATCCATTTGCTACTCAGTTTCGAAAGTCTACTCTCTGTAACAGTGCTTCTGCACACCAGTCTCAAACTTCTGCTATTTGCAATGATCCTTCTGCACACCAGTCTCCGACTTCTGCTCTCTGCAACAGTCCTTCTGAACCCCAGTCTCCATCCTCTTCTCTCTGCAACGATCCTTATGCACCCCAGTATCCAACATGTGCTCTATGCAACAGTCCTTTTGCACACTTCTCTCCAACCTCTGCTCTCTGAAACAGTCAATCTGCACCTCAGTCTGAAAACTCTGTTCTCTGCAACGATCCTTCTGCACCCAGGTATCCAAAATCTGCTCTTTGTAATAGTCCTGTTGCACCTCAGTCTCGAATCTCTGCTCTCTGTAAGATCCTTTTGCAACCGTGTCTCCAAACTCTGCTCTCCGTAACAACCTTCTGCACCCCAGTCTCCAAACTCTGCTCTCTGCAACAGTTCTTGTAAACCCCAGTCTCCAAATTCTGCTCTCTGCAACAGTCCTACTGCACCCCAGTCTCCAAACTCTACTCTCTGCAACAGTCCCTTTAAACTCCAGTCTGCAAATTCTGCTCTCTGCAACAGTCCTACTGCACCCCAGGCTCCAACTTCTGTTCTCAGTAACAATCCTTCTTAACCTCAGTTACCAAACTCTGATCTCTGCAATAGTCCTTCTTCACCACAGTCTCCAAACTCTGCTCTCTGTAACAATCTTTCTGCACCCCAGTCTCCAAACTCTGCTCTCTGCAAAAGTGGTTGTGCACCCCAGTCTCCAAAATCTGCTCCCTACAACGTTTCTGCAACCTCAGTCTGACAACTATGCTCTCTGCAACGATCCTTGTGCACCCCAGTCTTTAAACTCTACTTTCTGTAAAAGTCTTTCTGCACCCCAGTCTCCAACCTCTGCTCTCTGTAAGATCCATCTGCACCCCAGTTTCACAACTCTGCTCTCTGTAATAATTTCTTCTGCTCCCCAGTCTCCAATCTCTTGTCTCTGTAACTGTCCTTCTGCTCCGTAGTCTCCAACCTCTGCTCTCTGTAACACTCGCTCTTTACCGAAGTCTCCAACCTCTGCTCTCTGTAACAGTCCTTCTATCCCGCAGTCTCCAACCTCTGTTCTGTGTAAGGGTCCTTCTGCACCCCAGTCTCAATCCTATGCTCTCTGTAACAGTACTTGTGCACCCCACTCTCCAACCTCTGCTCTCTGTAACTTTTTTTTCTGCACCACAGTCTCTAAACTCTCCTTTCTGTATCATTCCTTCTGCACCACAGTTTCCAACCTCTGCTCTCTGCAACATTCTTTCTGCACCTCAGTCTCCAACCTTTGCTCTCTGCGACAGTCCTTCTGCACCCCAGTCTTTAAAATCTGCTCTCTGCAACAGTTCTTCTGCACCCCAGTCTCCAAGGTCTGCACTCTGAAATAGTCCTTCTCCACACCAGTCTCCAACCTCTGCTCTCTTTAACAGTCCTCCTGTAGTGCAGTCTCCAAAATCTGCTCTCTGTATCGGTCCTTCTGCACCCAAGTCTCAAATCTCTGCTTTCTGTAACAGTCATTCTACACCCCAGTCTCCAAACTCTGCTATCTGTAACAGTCCTTGTGCACCCCAGTCTCCAACCTCTGCTCTCTATAACAAAAATTCTGCACGCCAGTCTCAAAACTCTGCTCTCTGCAACGTTCCTTTTGCACCCCATTCTCCAACCTCTGTTCTCTGCAAAAGTCCTTCGCCACCCCAGTCTCCAACATCTGCACTAAGCAACTGTCCTTCTCAACCTTAGTCTGAAAACTTTGCTCTCTGCAACAATCCTTGTGCACCCCAGTCTCCAAACTCTGCTTTCTGTAACAGTCCTTCTGCACCTCAGTCTCCAAAATCGGCACTCTGTAACAGTGCTTCTGCACCGCAGCGTCCAGCCTCTGCTCTCTGTAAGAGTCCTGCTGCTCCCCAGTCTCCAACATCTGCTATCTGTAACAGTCTTTCTGCTCCCCAGTCTCCAACCTTTGCTCTCTGTAACAGTCCTTCTGTACCACAGTCACCAACCTCTGCTCTCTGTAAAGGTCCTTCTGCATCACAGTCCCCAACCTCTCCTTTTGGTATCATTCTTTCTGCACCAGTTTCCAACCTCTGCTTTCTGCAACATTCCTTCTACACCTCAGTCTCCAACCTCTGCTCTCTGCAACAGTTCTTCTGCACCCCAGTCACCAAGGTCTGCACTCTGAAACAGTCCATCTCCACACCATTCTCCAAACTCTGTTGTCTGTCACTGTCCTCCTGTAGTGCAGATTCCAAAATCTGCTCTCTGTAACGGTTGTTCTACACCCCATGTACAGACTCTGCTCTCTGCAGCAGTTCCTCTGCAACCCAGTCTCCAACCTCCGCTCTCTGTAACAATCCTTCTGCACCTCAGTATCCAACCTCTGCTCTCTGCAACGGTCCTTCTGCACCTCATTCTCCAAACTCTACTCACTGTAAAAGTACGTCTACAACCCTGCTCCAAACTCTGCTCTCCATAACAGGCCTTCTGCACCCCAGTCTCTGATGTCTGTTCTCTTTAACAATCCTTCTGCACCCCAATCTCCAACCTCTGCTCTCTACAACGATCCTTCTGCACCCCTGTCTCAAACCTCTGCTCTCTGCAACAGTACTTCTGCACCCCAGTCTCCAACATGTTTTCTCTGCAAAAGTCCTTCTTCACCTCAGTCTGAAAACTCTGTTCTCTGCAACGATCCTTCTGCATCCTAGTCTCCAACCTCTGCTCTCTGTAAACGTCCTGCTGCACCTTGGTCTACAAACACTGCTCTCTGTAAGATCTTTGTGCAACCTTGTCTAAAAACTCTGCTCTCTGTAACAGTTTTTCTGCACCCCAGTCTCCAACCTCTGCTCTCTGTAACAGGCCTTTTGCACCTCAATCTCCAAACTCTACTCTCTGCAACAGTCCTCTGCACATCAGTCGCCAAACTCTGACCTCTGTAAGATGCTTCTGCAGCCCTTTATCCAACCTCAGCTCTCTGTAAGAGTCCCTCTGCACCCAAGTCTCCGACCTCTGCCCTCTGTAACAGGACTTCCGCACGTCAGTCTCAAAACTCTGCTCTCTACAACAGCCCTTCTGCACCCTAGTTACCAACATCTGCTCTCTGCAACAGTTTTTCTGCTCCCCTGATTCCGAGATCTGCTCTACGTAACAGTCCTTCTGTACCACAGCCTTCAACCCCTGCTCTTTGTAACGGTCCTTCTACACCCCAGTCTCCAACCTCTGCTTTCTGTATCAGTCTATCTGAACCCCAGTCTCCAACCTCTGTTCTCTGTATCTATCCTTCTGCACCTCAGTCTTAAACCTGATTTTTATATAAGAGTTCTTCTGCACCTTACTCTTCATCCTCTGCTGTCTGTAACGGTCCTTCTGCACCCGAATTTGAAAACTCTGCTTCCTGTAACAGTCCTTTTGCACCACAGTCTCCAAAATCTGCTCTCTGTAACAGTCTTTCTACACCTCAGTCTCCAACCTCTGCTCTCTGTAACACTCCTTCTGCACCTCAGTCTGAAACCTCTGCTCTCTGCACGATCCTTCTGCACCCCAGTATCCAAACACTGCTCTCTGTAACAGTCCACCTGCACCTCAGTCTCCAACCTGTGCTCTCTGTTAGATCCTACAGCAACCCAGTCCTCAAACTCTGCTCTCTGTAACAGTCCTTCTGCACCTCTGTCTCCAACCTCTGAACTCTGCAACCTTACTTGTGCACCCCATTCTCTAACCTTTGCTCTCTGTAACAGTCCTTCTGCACCCCATTCTCTAACCTCTGGTCTCTGAAACAATCCTTCTGTAACACAGTCTCCAACCTCTGCTCTCTGTAACAGTCCTTCTGCACCCCAGTCCCAACCTCTGCTTTCTGTATCAGTAATTCTGCACCAAAGTCTCAAACACTTACTCTCTGTAAAATCTTTCTGCACCTCAGTCTCCAACCTCTTCTCTCTGTGACAGTTCTTCTGCACCCCAGTCTCCAAACTCTGCTCTCTGCAACAGTTCTTCTGAACCCCAGTCTCCAACATCTGCACTCTGAAACAATTCGTGTATAAACCATTCTGCAAACTCTGCTCTCTGTAACAATCCTCCTGTATTGCAGTCTCCGAACTCTACTCTTTGCAATGGTCCTTCTGCACCCTAGTCTCCAACCTCTGCTTTCTGTATCAGTCCTTCTGAACCCCAGTCTTCAACCTCTGCTCAATGTAACAGTCCTTCTGCACCTCAGTCTCCAAATTCTGCTCTCTGCAACAGTCATTCTGCACCCCAGTCTCCAATCTCTGTAATTTTCAACAGTCCCTCTGCACCTCAGTCTGAAAACTTGGTTCTCTGCAACGATGGTTCTGCACCCCAGTCTCCAAACTCTACTCTCTGTAACAGTCCTGTTCGACCTCAGTCTCCAACCTCTGCTCTCTGTAAGATCCTTCTGCAACCCTGTCTCCAAACTCTGCTCTTTGTAACAGACCTTCTGCACCCCAGTCTCAAACCTCTACTCTGTGCAACAGTTCGTCTGAACCGTAGTCTCCAACATCTGCTCTATGAAAGATCCTTCTGCATCCCAGTCTCCAAACTCCGATCTCTGTAACAGTCCTTCTTAACCCTAGTCTCCAACCTTTGCTCTCTGTAACAATCCTTCTGCACCTCAGTCTCCAACATCTGCTCTCTGCAACGGTCCTTCTGCACCTTATTCTCCAACCTCTGTTGTCTGCTAGAGTATATCAGAACGTCAGTCTCCAACCTCTGCTCTCTGCAAAAATCCTTCTGCACCCCAGTCTCCAACCATTGCTATCAGTAACATTTCCTCTGCACCTCAGTCTCCAAACTCTGCTCTATGTAAGATCCTTCTGCCACCCAGTCTCTGAACTCTGATCTCTGTAACACTCCTTCTTCACCCCAGGCTCCAACCTCTGCTCCCTGAAACAATCCTTCTAAACCCCAGTCTCCCAACTTCTGCTCTCTGCAACAGTTCTTCTTCACCCCAGTCTTTAGCATCTAATCTCTGAAACAGTCCTTCTGCATCACATTCTCCAACCTCTGCTCTTTGCAACAGTCCTTCTGTACCCTGCTCTCCACCCTCTGCTCTCTGTGAGGTTCATTCTAGACCAAAGTCTCCAACCTCTGCTTTCTGTATCAGTCCTTCTGCACCCCAGTCTCCAACCTCTGCTCTCTGTAACAGTCCTTCTGCACCCCAGTCTCCAACCTCTGCTCTCTATAACAGTCCTTCTGTATCTCAGTCACCAATATCTGCTCTCTGTAACAGGCCTTCTGCACCCCAGTCTCCAAACTCTGCTCTCTGTAACAGTTCTTCTGCACCCCAGTCTTGAACCTCTGTTCTCTGTAACAGTCCTTCTGCACCCAAGTCTCCAAACTCTGCTCTCTGTAACAATCCTTCTGCACCCCAGTCTCCAACCTCTGCTCTATGTGCAGTTCTTCTGCACTACAATCTCCAACCTCTGCTTTCTGTAATGGAACTTCTGCAACCCAGTCTCAATCATCTGCTCTCTACAACGATCCTTCTTCTACCCATGCTCCAAACTCTGCTCTCTGTAACAGTCCTCTTGTATTGCAGTCTCCAACCTCTTCTCATTGTAATGGTCCTTCTGCTCATCAATTGCCAACCTCTGGTTTCTTTAACAGTCGTTCTACACCTCAGACTCCAAACTCTGCTCTCTGTAAAAGTCCTTCTGCGCTTCATTCTGAATCCTCTGCTCTCTGCAACGATCCTTCTGCATCTCAGTCTTCAACAAGTGCTCTCTGTAAAAGTTCTTCTTCACCTCAGTCTCCAAAGTCTGCTTTCTGCAACAGTCCTTCTGCACCCCAGTCTCAAACCTCTGCTCTCTGCAACTGTCCTTCTATACCCCCAGTCTCCAACCTCTGTGCTCTGCAATGATCCTTCTGCAGCACAGTCTCCAACGTCTGTTCTCTGCAACAGTCTTTCTGACCTCAGTCTCCAGCCTCAGCTCTCTGTAAGATCCTTTTGCACCCCAGGTTCCAAACTCTGCTCTCTGTGACATTTCTTCTGAACTCTAGTCTCCAGCCTCTGCTCTTTGTAACAGTACTTCTGTATCACAGTCTCCAATCTCTGCTCACTGCAACATTTCCTCTTCACACCACTCTCCAAACTGTGCTCACTGTAACTGTCTTTCTGACCCCAGTCACCAACCTCTGCTCTCTGTTTTGTTTGTGTGTGTGTGTTTGTTTTTTAATTTTTTTAATTTTTTTTAATTTATTTATTTATTTTTTATTGTTGGTCGTTCAAAACCTTACACAGTTCTTAATACATCATATTTCACAGTTTGATTTAAGCAGGTTATGAACTCCCAACTTTACCCCGTATACGGATTGCTGTATCACATCCATTGATTGACATATTGCCTTTCTAGTGTCTGATGTATTTGCTGTCAGTCCTATTCTCTACTATCCCCCCTCCCCTCCCCCTCCCCTCCCCTTTTCTCTCTCTACCCCCTTCTACTGTAAATCATTTCTTCCATTTGTATTATCTTGTCTTACCCCTCCATTACATAGTTCTTGATATATCATATTTCACATTTTGATTCAAGTGGGTTATGCACTCCCATTTTACCCCTTATACAGCTTGCAGAATCACATCAGTTTCACTTCCATTGCTTTACATAGTGCCATCCTAGTGTCTGTTGTATTCTGCTGCCTTTCCTATCCTCTACTATTCCCCCTCCCCTCCCCTCCCCTCCCCTCTTCTCTCTCTACCTCCCCTACTGTTATTCATTTCTCCCCCTTGTATTATTTTTCCCTTTCCCTCACTTCCTCTTGTATGTAATTTTGTATAAACCTGAGGGTCTCTGTTCCATTTCCATGCTATTTCCCTTCTCTCTCCCTTTCCCTCCCACCTCTCAACCTTGTTTTAATGATGGTCTTCTTCTCGTGCTCTTCTTCCCTAGTCTGTTCTTAATTACTCTCCCTTATATCAAAGAAGACATTTGGCATTTTTTTTAGGGCTTGGCTAGCTTCGCTTAGCATACTCTGCTCTAATGCCATCCATTTCCCTCCAAATTCTATGATTTTGTCATTTCTTAATGCAGAGTAATACTCCATTGTGTATAAATGCCACATTTTTTTATCCATTCATCTATTGAAGGGCATCTAGGTTGATTCCACAGTCTTCCTATTGTGAATTTTGCTGCTATGAACATCGATGTAGCAGTGTCCTGTAGCATGCTCTTTTTAGGTATTTAGGGAATAGACCGAGAAGGGGGATAGCTGGGTCAAATGGTGGTTCCATTCCCAGCTTTCCAAGAAATCTCCATACTGCTTACCAAATTGGCTGCACCAATTTGCAGTCCACCAACAATGTACAAGTGTACCCTTTTCCCCACATCCTCGCCAGCACTTATTGTTGTTTGACTTCGTAATGGCTGCCAATCTTCCTGGAGGGAGATGGTATCTTAGGGGGTTTTTGATTTCCATTTCTCTGACTGCTAGAGATGGTGAGCATTTTTTCATGTACTTATTAATTGATTGTATGTCCTCCTCTGAAAGTGTCTGTTCAAGTCCTTGGCCCATTTGTTGATGGGATTATTTGTTATCTTATTGTCTAATTTTCTGAGTTCTTTATATACTCTGGATATTAGGGCTCTATCTGAAGTGTGAGGAGTAAAGATTTTGTTCCCATGATGTAGGCTCTCTATTTACCTCTCCTTATTGTTTCTTTTGCTGAGAAAAAAAAACTTTTTAGTTTGAGTAAGTCCCTTTTGTTGATTCTAGATGTTAACTCTTGTGCTATGGGTGTCCCATTGAGGAATTTGGAGCCCGATCCCACAGCATGTAGGTCGTAGCCAACTTTCTTTTCTATCAGATGCCATGTCTCTGATTTGATATTAAGCTCCTTGATCCATTTTGAGTTAACTTTTGTGCATGGCGAGAGAAAGGGATTCAATTTCATTTTGTTGCATATGGATTTCCAATTTTCCCAGCACCATTTGTTGAAGATGCTATCCTTCCTCCATTGCATGCTTTTAGGCCCTTTATCAAATATAAGAAAGTTGTAGTTTTGTGGGTTGGTTTCTGTGTCCTCTATTCTGTACCATTGGTCCACCCGCCTGTTTTGGTATCAGTACCATGCTGTTTTTGTTACTATTGCTCTGTAGTATAGTTTGAAATCTGGAATCACTATAACACCTGATTCACACTTCCTGCTTAGTATTGTTTTTGCTATTCTGGGTCTTTTATTCTTCCATATGAATTTCATGATTGCTTTCTCTATTTCTACAAGAAATGCCGTTGGGATTTTGATTGGCATTGCATTAAACCTATAGAGAACTTTTGGTAATATCACCATTTTGATGATGTTAGTTCTGCCTATCCATGAACAGGGTATTTTTTTCCATCTTCTAAGGTCTTCTTCAATTTCTCTCTTTAGGGTTCTGTAGTTTTCATTGTATAAGTTATTCACCTCTTTTGTTAGGTTGATTTCCAAGTATTTTATTCTTTCTGAGAATATTGTGAACGGGGTGGTTGTCCTCGTGTCCATTTCAGGGGGTTGGCACTGATATACAGGAATGCCTTTGATTTATGCATATTGATTTTATAACCTGCCAATTTGCTGAATTCATTTATTAGCTTTAACAGTTTGTTTGTAGACCCTATTGGGTCTGCTAGGTATAGAATCATGTCATCTGCAAATAGTGATAATTTAAGTTCTTCTTTTTCTATGTTTATGCCTTTAATTTCTTTCGTCTAATTGCTCTGGTCAGTGTTTCGAAAACTATGTTGAACAGAAGTGGTGAGAGAGGGCATCTCTGTCTTGTTCCATATTTTAGAGGGAATGCCTTCAATTTTTCTCCATTCATAATGATGCTAGCCTGATCCTTAGCATAAATTTCTTTAACAATTTTGAGGTATGTTCCTGTTATCCCTAGTTTTTCGAGAGTTTTGAACATAAAAGGATGCTGTACTTTGTCAAATGCTTTTTCTGCATCTATCAAGATGATCATATGGTTATTATTTTTAAGTCTATTGATGTAGTGAATAACATTTATTGATTTCCGTATATTGAACCAGCCTTGCATACAAGGGATGAATCCTACTTGATCATGGTGCACAATTTTTTTGATATGTTTTTGTATCCGATTTGCCAGAATTTTATTGAGGATTTCTGCATCTAGGTTCATTAGAGATATTGGTCTGTAGTTTTCTGTATTTGAAGTGTTCTTTGTCTGGTTTCAGAATCAGGGTGATGTTGGCCTCGTAGAATGAATTTGGAAGTTCTCCCTCTTTTTCTATTTCCTGAAATAGCTTGAAAAGTATTGGTATTAGTTCCTCTTTAAAGGTTTTGTAAAACTCTGCTGTATACCGATCCGGTCCTGGGCTCTTCTTAGATGGTAATCTTTTGATGGTTTCTTCGATTTCGTCAATTGATATTGGTCTGTTTAGGTTGTCTATATCCTCCTGACTCAATCTGGGAAGATTATATGACTTAAGAAATTTATCGATGCCTTCACTATCTTCTATTTTATTGGAGTATAAGGATTCAAAATAATTTCTGATTATCTTCTGTATTTCTGAAGTGTCTGTCGTGATCTTGCCTTTTTCATCCCTTATGCTAGTAATTTGAGTTCTCTCTCTTCTTCTCTTTGCTAGCATGGCTAAGGATCTGTCAATTTTATTTATCTTTACAAAGAACCAACTTTTCGTTTTGTCAATTTTTTCAATTGTTTCTTTTGCTTCGATTTTATTAATTTCAGCTCTGATTTTAATTATTTCTTGCCTTCTACTTCTTTTGCTGTTGTTTTGCTCTTCTTTTTCTAGGATTTTGAGATGAAGTATGAGATCATTTATTTGTTGGTTTTTTCTTTTTTTAAGGAATGAACTCCAAGCAATGAATTTTCCTCTTAGAACTGCTTTCAATGTGTCCCATAGATTCCGATATGTTGTGTCTGTGTTTTCATTAAACTCTAAGAATTTTTTAATTTCCTCCTTGATGTCTTCTAAAACCCATTGATCATTCAGTAACCTATTGTTCATTCTCCAAGTGATGCATGGTTTTTCCTTGCTTTTTTTATCATTGATTTTTAGTTTCATTCCATTATGATCAGGTAAGATGCATGGTATTATCTCCGCTCCTTTATATTGTCTAAGAGTTGCCCTGTGACATAATATATGATCTATTTTTGAGAAGGATCCATGTGCTGCTGAGAAAAAAGTGTAGCTGCTTGATGTTGGGTGGTATATTCGATATATGTCAATTAAGTCTAGGTTGTTAATTGTGTTATTGAGTTCTATAGTTTCCTTATTCAACTTTTGTTTGGCAGATCTGTCAAGTGGTGAGAAAGGTGTGTTGAAGTCTCCCATGATTCTTGTATGGTGGTCTATTAAACTCTTGAACTTGAGAAGAGTTTGCTTGATGAACACAGCAGCACCGTTGTTTGGGGCATATATATTTATGATTGTTATGTCTTGTTGGTGTATGGTTCCCTTGATAAGTATAAGTGTCCTTCTTTATCCCTTTTCATTAACTTTGGATTGAAATCTATTTTATTTGATATAAGTATGGACACTCCTGCTTATTTCCGCAGTCCATATGAGTGATATGATTTTTCCCAACCTTTCACCTTCAGTCTATGTATATCCTTTCCTATCAAATGCGTCTCCTGTAGGCAGCATATTGTTGGGTCTTGTTTTGTGATCCATTCAACTAGCCTGTGTCTCTTAATTGGTGAGTTTAAGCCATTAACATTTAGGGTTATTATTGAGATATGGTTTGTTCTTCCAGCCATATTTGTTTATTAATGCTGCTAAACCTGATTTGTTTTCCTCTTTTATTTTTTCCCCCTTTACTGTCCTACCTCCCACTGTTTGTTTTCATTGTTGTTTTCCATTTCCTCTTCCTGTAGTGTTTTGCCAAGGATTTTTTGAAGAGATGGTTTTCTAGCTGCAAATTCTTTTAACTTTTGTTTATCATGGAATGTTTTAATTTCATCTTCCATCCTGAAGCTTAATTTCACCGGATACACGATTCTTGGTTGGAACCCATTTTCTTTTAGCGTTTTAAATATGTTATTCCAGGATCTTCTAGCTTTTAGAGTCTGTGTTGAGAGATCAGCTGTTATCCTGATTGGTTTACCCCTAAATGTAATCTGCTTCCTTTCTCTTGTAGCTTTTAAAATTCTCTCATTATTCTGTATGTTGGACATCTTCATTATAATGTGTCTAGGTGTGGATCTCTTATGATTTTGCACATTCGGCGTCCTGTAGGCTTCTAGGATTTGGGGTTCTGTCTCATACTTCAAGTCTGGGATGTTTTCTCATATTATTTCACTGAATAAATTGTCTCTTCCTTTGGTTTGGAGCTCTGTGCCTTCCTGTATCCCAATGACTCTTAAGTTTGGTCTTTTGATATTATCCCATATTTCTTGGCTGTTCTGCTCATGGTTTCTTAGCAGACTTGCTGAGCTGTCTATGTTCTTTTCAAGTTGAAATACTCTGTCTTCATTGTTTGATGTTCTATCTTCTAAGTGATCCACTCTGCTGGTAGTATTCTCAATTGAGTTTTTAAGTTGGTTTATTGCTTCCTGCATTTCTAGGATTTCTATTTGTTTGTTTTTTATTTCCTCTATCTCCCTGTGAAATTGATCTTTTACTTCCTGGATTTGTTTATGTAGTTCCTTGTCAATGTGATCTTTCATTGTCTGATTTTGCTGTCTCATGTCTTCCTTGAGACTGCAGATCATCTGAAGCATGTATATCCTGACCTCTCTGTCTGACATTCCATCTGTTGCAGCTATTACCTCTTCTAGAGTTGAGTTGACCTGCATTGCCTGTGGTCCTTTCTTTCCTTGTCTTTTCATACTGCTGGCGTTTCTTTCTGCTTGGTGAAACTGTTGTGTTTTTGAAATTTTCCCTCTATTTATTTATCTTGCTCTTGTATAGTTGAAAAGTCTCCCTTGCAGGACAGTTGGTGGCTGTGATCCTCCACCAATTGGTGTGATCTGTCTACCACGCTGGCGGGCCCTAGGTCTGCTCTTCTGGCCGGTCGAAGGTCCGCCTACCCAGCAGGCGCGAGGGGCACCTCTGTCTCTCCGTAGGTTGCTGGGCCTAACCTCCTGATGGGTCCCCGGTACGCCTACCTTGCAGGCACTAGGGGTGGGGCAGGCTCCGGCCTGCAACCAGCCGCTGGACCTGCTCTGCTGGTGGTCACAGTCCTGCCTACCTTGCAGGCACTGGGGGAGGGGACGGGCCTGCCCCACAGAAGGCCGCTGGTGGGTCGCAGGACCCCGTTCTCTGCAGGCGCGTGTGTCAGCTCTGTCTCTCCGCAGATTGCTGGGCCTGACCTGCCCGTGGGTCGCCGGTTCTCCTACCTTGCAGGCACTGGGTGTGGGGCCGGCTCCAGCCCGCAACCAGCAGCTGGGCCTGCTCTGCCGGTGGTTACAGTCCCGCCTACCTTGCAGGCACTGGGGGAGGGGAAGGTCCTGCCCCTCAGATGGCCGCTAGGCCTGATCTGCTGGTGGTCACAGTCCCGCCTACCTTGCAGGCACTGTGGGAAGGGACGGGAATGCCCCACAGAAGGCCACTGGTGGGTCAAAGGACCCCGTTCCCTGCAGGTGCGAGTGTCAGCTCTGTCTCTCCACAAATTGCTGGGCCTGACCTGCCCATGGGTCGCCGGTTCTCCTACCTTGCAGGCACTCCCATTAATATATTGTGCATTAATTTCAATTCTTTTTTCTGTAAAATGGGGATAATAGGTTATCTTATAGGTTGTTGTGTAAACCAAATAAGTTAATGCATGTAAAAGTCTTATAGGCATTTAATAAGTGTTAGGTATTTTTATCTAATGTGTGTCTCTATTCATTACTCAATTTGAAAAATCCTGATTTGATTAAGGTATGTAAAAATTCATCTTTTCAAAAAAATCCACTGAGTATCGATAGAATGGATTATCCGAAATTCAATCTAATTTTTACAGAAAACATGCCACTTTTAAACTACATTAAACAAGGTTTTTATAGTCAGGCATTTATGTGTATTGAAGCAATCTAAGAACACTCACACTCAAATTATTTTTCTATGAAATATGCCCTAGATGATTATGATGATTATGGTTACTATTATTGCAGAGCAGAGGGTTTACTATTAAGTTGATTTAATCCCTATGCTGCATTATATAAATTCTAGGAGCAAGTACATATTGTGTCACAAATAACTAAATCATTAGTTATGATTGTTAATAATGAATTCTAATGGTGACCATGATGATGATTCAATCTAATGCCCTACATTAATAAAGAGCATAGAGGATAAGAAAAATTGTTTGTGTATCATCCTTCACCCTACCCCACACCGGTGACCTACAAGAAATTAGCCAGTAAAACCAAGGAAAAACTTATATGTAGATAAAATTATATAAACATACATTGGGAGATTTTTTTAATGCCCCATGAAACTGTCCCTCCTGAATTGACCTTTATATTTACAACCTTTACAATAGCAGTATGCACAACTTCAGAGATTGTATTTTTAAATCCAAGAACATTTACGTTAAGTTTTTTCTTTTACACATCCACAGACCATGTACCAATTTTTCATAGTAAAATATGCTGGAACTGCCTTCTATGTGGAATTTTATTTCTTTTTCTGAAAACATCTAGATATGTACCTATAAAAGAGATTGTCATATTGATCTTTTTGATACGGGGAGTTAAAAGAAAGTACATGTCACTGATTTCTAAATGACTTGAAGTTCATCCAGGTAGTTGATGGAGAAAACAGAGAATGTAAGAAATGTAAAGTACATGTAGCTTCCAGCTCCATTTCAAAGTTGATTTACTGTAAATCAATGCTAATATGGTAACCTCTTATTTAGGGAAATTATTTAGGGAAAGCGATACCTACAACTGAACTAGATAGTGTGGTGTTTTTAGCCATTTCTGGATAAACTTTTACTACAATTTTAGTGAACACCAAGTATCACAAGAATTCCTACTTTCTCTATTTCCTTCTCTATTTTCTCTATTCTCCTGGGGGATTTCATATTCACCCGTTGCTGTAACAGTTGCCTTCAAGACAATGACTCCCAAATCCACACCTGCAGTTCTAGGCTGTCTGTGAAGGGCATTTCCACGTGATTATCCCACAGATAACTCACATTCAACATTACTCAAATCAAATCCACCAAAGCCTCCTCTACATCTGCTATTCCTCACATATTCCTGTTTTCCTGAGTGATCCCACCAGCTAGCCAGCCTGCCCAAACTGATTTTTTGTCTTTACCGTGTCCTCTTCAACTAGGACTTTAAAGTTCTCCATATCCTTCTCCATGAGGGCTTCAGAGATTTTCTCCCACCTTCAACACAGCACGTCTTCAGATACAGACCACTTCATTTTGATCTTGTTTTAGCACTCAGATCATTCTTTTGAACTAAACAGGTGTGTCAAAATCCTGGGGAACCAGGTTTCACAGTTATCGACACCTGCTCCTTGGACTCACACGCACAATTCCATTAGTGGGTCTATCTGCATGTTCTAGACCTAGAGATCTGATGATTTTCTAAAACCCAGTCTATCTCCCTCTAGATGTCCCTGTTTTCAGTCTGTACTCACCCTAAAGAGATTTATGGTCCCCTATTGTTAATACTCTGCAATCATTGATGTCCATGCTCATACCCAAGCCTGGCTTCCAGAGACACACCTGGGCTCTCTGGTGGCCCATGGCATGGTGGGGGGTGGGACGTTTTCTGAAGTTTCTATTGCCAAGTACCTTGCTTAGAAATCAGACCTGACACAACTTCACAGAGCCTACTCCCGACCCCATAGGCTGACACCCTGCCACCTCCCCTGAAGTAGCATGCTCCTCATAATGACCAAGGGCTTGGCAGCATCCACTGGTACTATCCCACCAGCCCCTCAAAGCCTAGCTCCAGTCTCCATAGAAACAGGGTACATCGCTATGGAAATGGGCTCCCTCCTCCTGCCCCAGTGTGATGCAACTCTCAGAGAAGCTCAATAGTGAGGGTCTTTCCATTTATAGCAGTTAGGATAAAAAAGTGTTCTGCGCTTCCTGAGCCTTAGATGGCAGATTCCTGCTATATTCTTTGAGATTTCTGCCATCAATATTGCCTGAGATGCCAACTTGCCATCCCACAAACTAGAAGACAGTGTTCTCAGTCAAGAACAATCCCACAAACCATAACACACACACACACACACACACACACACACACACACACACACACACATGCACACGCCCATCCATCATTGTGAGCAAGGCTTTGTATCTGTGATACAGACCGAATGCACCCACCAATCACATTCACTGCTTCAAATAGATCGTGATCAGGAAACAACTGATGTCACTTGTAAAATGTGATATGTCCTGGACTATCACTGTGGTAAAAAAAGAAGTAGAAAAATACAAAAAAAATGGGAGAAAATACTTAACTTCTTAGAGACCTAAAAAATATTTAGATGTGGTTCCAACCAATCCTGGGTTAAAAATCATCTAGAGAAAATGCTTTCACTTCTATTTATCAATTTACTTACTTACTTACTTACTTACTGCAGTACTGGGGATTGAACCCAGTGGCACTCTACCATGAAGCTATATCCCAGCCCTTTCAATTATTTGGGGAGGGGGGCATTGCAGAGTTTCAAATTTATGATCCTCCTGCCTTAGTCTCCCAAGTACCTGGGATTACAGGCAGGTACCACTCTTCCCCATTAATTACTTATTTTTAAAATAAGGCTATTTTTAAAAATTGAACTATAATTTGTACTCAAAGAATGCACAGATCTGAAGTGTACAGGTTTATAATATTTTACATATATATGAACTACCAAAAATAAAAATATAAAACATTTCCATCACTTTAGAAAATTCCTTCATGCTTCAACTGTTATCACCCCTGAGCTCCAAAAAAAAAAATACCACCATTATTACTTGACAATTATAGCTGTTTTGCTAATTTTTGAACTTTATTTAAAGGAAACATACAGTATATATTTTGTATCTGGCTTCATTCACCCAGAAAATTCTTTTTAGATTTGTCGATGTTATTAATGTTCCAGTATTTGTGTTTCTAAAGTAACTGAATTATTCCACTGCATAATAAACCGTGATTTGTCTTCTGCCCTTCTGCTGAAGGCATAATATTTGTTTGAGTTATTATGAATTTTTACACAAGAATTTTTGTGAATTGTGCATTAATTTCCTTGGAAATATGCTAGGAATGGGATTGTTTTGAATAGAATAACTACATATTTAACTAAATTAGAAATTACTAAATATTTTTGAAAAGTAAGTGTATAGACTTCAAATTTCACCTTGAGTTTCTATCAAAATACCTAGAAAGCATGTTGTTTTCATCATTATAATAACCAAAAAGAGCAGAAGAAAATGCAAATTAATGACTTTTTTTGACTTTATTAGGGATGAAGATAATAAGGCAAACAACTAACCAAAGTCTGGGGAGAGATAAGCAACCAAAATAATACAGGCATTTTTTTAACTATGGGAGAACCCACTAGATACATAGGAGTTTATTTATAAAAAAAACTCAAATAAAAAATAGTTAATGGGTTGCTAAAGACTAAGTATAGACTGGTTTAAGATCATTAAGACCCAGAGGGCTATAGACATAAGATGTTTGTATTTTTTTTTCTCCATGGATTCCACAAAATGCTCCCAGGAAGTTAGGGAAGTATTCTGAGAAAGTGTCTTTAACGGTATCATTTCTTGGATAGGTGGAGGGTCAAAAAGCAGCAACAGCAGCCAAAACTCCTCCCAGACCCATTTCCTGATTTTTTTGCATAGAATAAAAGCTGTAATCTTCAGGGGCAAGAGTAACAGAAACTGTTACATTAGGAGACTCAACTGAAAACCTTTGCAGATATGTAAAGGAACAGGCCGAAATGTCTAACGTCGGGAGGAATAAGAACTAGGGTCAGCCATATTGCTAGAAAGTGGGTCACTGTGAAGGCCATATCGCTGACTGAGTTTACAGTACCTAAGACAGGGCTTCGTGGAAATATCAGAAATTCCTTCTCTGTTTCCCACTAGTACACTAACATGCATTGACTGCAAATAACAGTAGAATACAGCTGAGAATTCTTCAAGACATAGATTATCTCTGAAGAACAGCGAAAATAGAATACACAAAAGCAAGTAGGGAACAATATTAACAAACTCAACTCAGCCATATAGAATAAGGATAACATTACAGTCAATTGAGATCAATCCCAGAATGCAAGCCTGGTTCAATATTCAAAAATTCAATCAACCGAATTTCAATAGTAACAGACTAAATAAGAAAAAATATATATCATTTCAATAGATGCAGAGAAAATAAGAAAATTCAATATCTATTTATGATAATAAGTATAACTAAATGAAACTAGGGGCAAAGTCCAGTGGTAGAGTGCATGCTTAGTATGCATAAGGCTCTGAATTCAAAACCCAGGACACATACACCAAAAATAAAAAAAAAACACTAGTAAAAAAAAGATAGACATTTTCTAACTCGATAAAAGGCATTGAGTAAATGTAATGTGCCAGACACATAGCTTATATTATCTCAAAACTGTTTTTCAGCATTTGGGAAATAGACATCATTAATATCCTAAGCAAGGAAAAAACTGAGGAATAGAGATGAGCTGACTTTTTTACAAACAACATTTAGTAAACAACAGATGGATTTCAATCCACATCTATCTGGACCAAGAGCAGTAATTATCAGAGATGATCACAAATACATATGTAAGAAAGCTTCTATTCCAATATTTATGAGAGTAAATGGAATGGAAGGTTTCTATGTTCAATAAAAAGGGAGATATTAACTTAATTTCATGATAGGAAATTAAGATTACAAGGAAAACCACTAAATAGAGTACAACAATATTGGGAAATTTTGCTTTGGATATTTTAAAGATAGATAGAGGTAGAATGGGATGAATGCAAAGAGAGCTTTTATTTTGTGACCTGTTCTATTCTTCTGAATAACTTTCTGCATTTTCTTCATTTTTCCACAATGAAAACTTATTACTTGAAATAACAGACATACAAAAAAGAATTCATCACAGTGAAGCACAGTGTTAGGAGGGAGATACTGCAGATTCAAAGAGACACAGGGGTTGATAGCTGGTTGTGCATTTTGACCAAGTCTCCATTTATTCTTACAAAAGAGCACCCATGCAAAAGTCTGTGAGAAGTTATGCTTTCAGTCTGTGAGAAGTTATGCTTTCTCTAAAGTCACTCCTATACGTCTCTTCCAGAGTCCAGACATCTCTGTATAGAATATTTTTTGACATGTTGCTGCAGATTAACAAGCCTGTTTGGGGTGCTCTCAGTCCATTCTCGTCATGGTCTCTATTTCTCTGTTTTGTAGCTATGATACCATTGGAAAATGAGCAATCAATCATTTGTCACCGAATTCATCTTCTTGGGATTTTCCAACCACTCCAACCTACAGGGCTGGTTCTTTCTGCTCTTTTTGGTCATTTACCTGACCACTCTCCTGGGGAACATGCTCATAATAGTGGCCACCAGGGTCAGTCCTGCTCTCCACACTTCAATGTACTTTTTCCTCAGCAATTTGAGCTTCTTGGACATCTGCTACACATCCACCACCCTCCCAGTACTGCTTTTGGGAGAAGAAGGCCATTTCTTATGAGGCCTGCCTTCCCAGATCTTCTTCTTGGTGACAATTGCTGGCACAGAAGGCGTCTTACTGGCTGTGTGGCCATTATGACTGCTGTGTGGCCACCTGCCATCCTCCTCAGTACCCAGTCATCATGAGTGTGAAGGTCTGTGTTGGCCTGGTGACTGGGTCCTTGGCTGTGTGGGCTGGTGAATTTGGTCACACACACGGTGCTGGCCATACACTAATCTGTGTGGCCCCACCAGTTAAGCCACTTTCTCTGTGACACCCCATTGCTCTTGAAGCTCTCCTGCTCAGACACCTCTATCAACGAGGTCTGTGCTCCACGTGGTCAGTGCCACCATGGGCCTGAGCCACTGTTCTTCACTGGAGGCTCCTACGCACTCATCATGGTGGCCATCCTGGGATTCCCTCCGCCCAGAGCAGGACGAAGGCCTTCTCCACCTGTGCGTCCCCTCACTGTCGTGGTGGTCTTCTATGGAACAGCCAACTTTCACTATGACAGGCCCAGAGAAGGCTGAACATGGACCACCCTGGTCTATGTGCTTTTCTGTGTGGTGAGCCCCCTCTTGAGCCTCGTCATTCACTGCCTGAGAAGCAACGAGGTCCAGAGTGCCCTGAGGAAGCTGGCTGGAGGGTGTGCATCCCTTTGCATGATCAAAGTCTAGACCAATCTTCAAAACTGAAGTATACAGTCATCTGAAAAAAGATGTCTCCCAGGGACATGTAGGCACCTGGTTAGAGAGTCTGTATCTGGAGCTTCAACTCCAACTCCCGCTTTTAAAATCTCTGAGACTCCTTTCTCTCCTCTCTTTTCACAAATACCCTTTTCCCACTTTCAGGTTCAAGTGTGTCGGACACCTTGTGTGGGTGTTCAGCACCATCTCTGTCTTTCTGTGTCTCCCCACACCAGAGAGACAGAAAGTACAAGAACTTCATTTCCCACACTCCCCTGCCTGCAGGCCTCCATTTTAAAAGGTTCTGTCAAGATCAGCCAAACACTAGGCAGAGAGAAAGAAAGGAAAGGAAGAAAGCGGGTTCTTTTGGATCCCATAGCAGCAGCAAGAAACCAGCCCTTTAGAGGCAGGAACTTATCTCCTTGGTGCCAGGAGCTGTGTGTGCAGGCTCCTAGAAAGTCGTTCCTGAAGTGGGTCACAGTAGCGTGGAATGAGCGTCTCTTTCCAGGGAAGTTAGGGTTTCCATATATGGGGTGGTGTCACCTGCCCTATTTTTTTTTTTCTTCCAGATCTCCGAACCATTTTATAACTTTTTCTGTGTTAACTTCTCTACCCTAAGACGTCAAGTGTCGTTCTTCATCTCTACCTTACCATGGTGGCACTGACCACAATAGTGGTTTACATCAGAGATGGTTCTAAATAACAGATCTGAGGAGGTAGGTTTTATGTCTGACCTGAGGGAAATGAATATGTTGATTATGTCACAGCCCATGGGAAAGGAGACCTGAGAATTCCTGGTGTGCAATGACCCAACAGAGACTTTAAGTTATCGTGGCCTGAAATCAAATGTCTATGGAAAACTGTGCTTTGGAATAACACCATCGACCTTCAGGGTGGGAATGAACATTACAACATGACTACAGACTGCTGTTACTGACTGGAGTGGGAGACTTACAGAAAGAAAATGATAGGTTCAAGCATTATATTCCTCCTTCAAGTCAGGTTCAGATCATCAGAAATATTTTCTCTCTGAAAACTGATAAAGGTTAATATCAGAATAAAACATCCAATTCTCCAAATTGCAGAAGTACAAAGAAAATTATAAATCCACAATTTCTCCAGGTCTCTCTTATGTCTATTAGGACATTAATGGGGGAACGATTGAGACCCTCTTAATTAGAATAACAAAATAACAGTGTAATTAGACAAATCTAAGAGCCTTGAACCCTGAAATTTCCATTAACCCTCTTTGCTGTCAGAAGCAGCCCCTCCTCCCCCGAGAAGACTAGCTTTCCCAAAATTGAAGACCCTATGGTGACTCTACCTTGGCAGTTGTCTTTTTTTTTTAAGAGAGAGTGAGAGAGGAGAGGAAAGGAGAGAAAGAGAGAGAGAGAGAGAGAGAGAGAGAGAGAGAGAGAGAGAGAGAGAGAATTTTTAATATTCATTTTCTAGTTCTCGGCGGACACAACATCTTTGTTGGTATGTGGTGCTGAGGATCGAACCCAGGCCTTACGCGTGCCAAGCAAGCGCACTACTGCTTGAGCCACATCCCCAGCCCAATTGTCTTTAAGATGCTCATCCATCATCCCACATTGTCACCAGACTCTTAATTGGGGTCTGATCCTTGAATGCCTCAGGAAAGAGTATAAAATATAGCCCAGGAGAGTATAAGGGTCACACCAAAATAAAAGGTAAATATTTTACTGTATTTTGTTAATAGGAGCCTTAAGAATATATAAGAGAATTTGTTTGAGTCTTCTAGACAAAAGAAGTCAGGATCATCTTGAATGCAGTCACAGGGACGTAATCACCAGAAATGGTAGGGCCAAGGATGTTTCTGAGCCACGGGGAGTGGCTATTAGACTCTCTTTGGTTGATGGACTGAAATCTGGAATCAGTGTTTGCTTAAGTTCAATGACCAATATTTTCCTGGAATAATGGAGAGGATGGTGATCAGAAATAAATAAGGTGTTGGATGACGTGTTATGTGACCCCTTCCCTGGGCTCACAGCTGGATCTGGAGGAGGGCCTGGAGCACCAGCCTTCGCCAAGGCTTTGTGGACATGCGTTCAGAAGGCAGCACCAGATCCTTGTGAAACCCACAGCTGCTGTCCTCGGCATCCTGGGAAGACATTAACAGATTGCATCGTTGAAACGAGCTCCCTGATTTCAGTGAGAATAAGGAGACCCTGAAGTAGAAGAGGCCATGTGGTGGAGCAGTGATCAGAACATTTGAATCTGTAGAGATTTTTGACAGTGGTAAATGATCGTGTTATTTATTGATGGAAAAAAACGGGCACCCTCCTAGAATAGTTCCTGTCCCATGTAATGTGAAACTCTTCTTTTCACACTTCATTGGTGCATTGTAATTGTCCAAAATGGTGGGATTTGCTGACACATATTTGAACATGCACACAAAATAACCATGAACTTTGGCCAATATCATTCCAATATTTCTCTTTTCCTCACCTCCTCCCCTCGTGCCTTGACTCTACTGATCTTCCTTCAACTTGCATGATGAGACTCCCTTCCCAACTTTCCTTCCTTTTCCCCCTCTAGCTTTAACAGAGGAAAAACATATGGCCCTTAACTTTCTGAGTTGCTTATTTCCCTTAATTTACTGAAGATCAATCCATCTTCCAGCATGACATAATTTCGTTCTTCTTTATGGCTGAGTGAAATTCCAGTGTGCATATACCAGATGTTCTTTATCCATTCGTCCACTGATGTCACCTCGGCTGGTTCGTGGGCATGTATGTGTCATTATAGTATGATGACTTCGATCCGCTTTGATAAATATCAAGCAGAGGTAGAGCTGGGTCGCAGGGTGGTCCATGGCTACTCCTAAGGAGCCTCCATCCGGATTTCCGTGGTGATTGTGCTGATTTACATGCCCACCAACAGGGTGAGAGTGCTCCTTTCTCTCCAATTCTCTCCTTGTCACACTCATTTCTATTTGTATTCTTGGTGGATGCCTTTGTCACTAAAGTGAGATGAAATCTCAGAGTAGTCTTGACTTGCAAGTATTTTCATATATTTTCATATATTTGTTGGCCACTCACATATTTTCTTATAAGACGTGTCTCTTTAGTTCATTTAGTTTCCCATTTGGTAATTGGGTTATTTGATAACTGGGTTATTTAATAATTGTGGGTTAGGGTTAGGGTTAGGGTTATGATAATTGGGGTATTTAATAATTGTGGGTTTGATGTTAAGTTTTTTGAGTTCTTTATTAATATTCTGAATATTCATCCTCTTTTAGAAGAGCACCTCATAAAGATTTTCCCCCTTTCTGTAGGTTCTCCCTTCATATTCTAATTGTCTCCTTTGCTGTGCAGAACCTTCTTAATTTGATGCCATCCTATTAGCTAACTTTTGGTGTTATCTCCTGAGCTTTAGCATCCTATTGAGAAAGTCATTGCCTCTGCCTGTAGGTTGAAGTATTTACTTTGTTTTTTCCTAGAAACTGCATAATTTCTGGTCTAGTGCCTGGGTCTTTAATGCATTTTGAGTTGATTTTTTGCAGGGTGAGCGATAGTTCAGGTCTCATTCTTCTGCATTTGGACAGGGGTGTAGAAGGTCTGTTTCAGAGAGTAGATGTTAAAGACTGGGGTGCAGAAAAACTGTCGCAGAGAGAAGTTGGAGACTGAGGTGCAGAAGGACTGTTACAGAAAGCAGAGTTTGGAGACTGGGGTGCACAAGGATTGTTGCAGAGAGCAGAGTTTTCAGACTGAGGTGCAGAAGGACTGTTGCAGGGAGAAGATGTTGGAGACTGGGGTTCAGAATGACTGTTGCAGAGAGCAGAGGTTGGAGACTGGGGTGAATAAGGATCGTTGCAGTGAGCAGAGGTTGGAGACTGGTGTGCAGAAGGACTGTTGCGGAGAGCAGAGTTTGGCGACTTGGTTGCAGAAGGATCTTACAGAAATCAGAGTTTGGAGACTGAGGTGCAGAAGGATTGTAACAGAGAGCAGAGTTTGGAGACTGTGGTGCAGAAGGAGTTATACAGAAAGCAGAGGTTGGAGACTAGGGTGCATAAGGACTGTTACAGAGAGCAGAGATTGGAAATTGGGGAGCAGAAGGACTGTTTCAGAGAACAGAGGTTGGAGACTGGGTTGCAGCAAGACCATTGAAAAAAGCAGAGGATGGAGACTGGGTTTGAGAAGGAATGTTACAGAGAGCAAAGTTTGAAAACTGGGGTGAAGAAGGACTTTACAGAGAACAGAGGTTGGAGACTGGGGTGCAGAAGCAGTGTTAAGGAGAGGAGACTTTGGAGACTGGGGTGCAGAAGGATCGTTGAAGAGAGCATAGGTTGGAGACTGAGGTGCAGAAGGATTGTTGAAGACATCAGAAGTTATAGACGGAGTTGCAGAAGAATCGTTGCAGAGAGCAGAGGTGGGAGACTGGGGTGCAGAAGGACTGTTATAGAGAGAACAGGTTAAACACTGGGGTGCAGAAGGAATGTTGCAGAAAGCAGAGGTTGGAGACTGGGGTGCAGAAAGACTGTTGCAGAGAGCAGAGTTTGGAGAATGAGATGCAGAAAGACTGTTACACAGAGAAGACTTTGGAGATTGTGGTGAAGAATTATGATGCAGAAAGCTGAGGTGGGAGCCTGGGGTTCAGAAGGACCGTTAAAGAGAGCAGAGGTTAAAGACTGTTGTGCAGAAGGACTGTTTCAGAGAGCAGAGATTGCAGACTTGGGTGCCGAATGCCTGCTACAGAGAGCAGAGGTTTGAGAGTGGGTTGCAGAAGGACTGTTATAGAGAGCAGCCTTTTGAGGCTGGGTTGCAGAAGGACTGTTTTAGAGAGAAGAGTTTTGAGGCTGGGTTGCAGAAGGATCTTACAGAGAGCCGAGGTTGGTGACTGAGGTGCAGGACGACTGTTACAGAGAGCAGTGGTTGGAGACTGGAATGCAGAAGGATCGTGCAGAGAGCAGAGGTTTCAGACTGAGGTGCAGAAAGACTGTTACAGATAGCAGAGGATGGAGACTGAGGTGCAGAAGGACGGTTACAGAGAGCAGAGTTTGGTGACTGAGGTGCAGAAGGACTGTTACAGAAACAGAGCTTGGTAATTGGGGTGCACAAAAACCGTTACAGAGAGCAGAGGTTGGAGACTGCGGTATACAAAGACTGTAACAGAGAGCAGAAGTTGGAGAATATGGTGCAGAAGGACTGTTACAGAGAGCACAGGTTAAAGACTAGGGTGCAGAAGGACCATTATAGAGTGCAGAATTTGGAGACTGTGGTACAGAAGGACTGTTACAGAGAGCAGAGATTGGAAATTGGGGAGTAAAAGAACTGTTTCAGAGAACAGAGTTTGGAGACTGGGTTGCAGGAGGGCCGTTGAAGAAAGCAGTGTTTGGAGACTGGGTTGGAGAAGGAATGTTACAGAGAGCAGACTTTGGAACCTGGGGTGCAGAAGGACCTTACAGAGAACACAGGTTGGAGACTGGGGTGCAGAAGGACTTATAGAGAAAGCAGATGTTGGAGACTGGGGTGCAGAAGGACCGTAACAGAGAACAGAGGTTGGAGAATCTGGTACAGAAGAACTGTTACAGAGAGCATAGGTTAAAACCTGGGGTGCAGAAGACTGTTGCAGAAAACAGAGGTTAGAGACTGGGGTACAGAAGGACCGTTGCAGAGAGCAGAGGTTGGAGACTGAGGTGCAAATTTAGAGTTACAGAGAGCAGATTTTGGAGACTGGGTTGCAGAAGAACTGTTATGGTGAGCAGCGGTTGGAGACTGGTGTGCCGAAGGATCTTGCAGAGAGCAGAGGTTGGAGACTGGGGTGAAGAAGGACTGCTGCAGAGAGCAGAATTTGGAGACTGGGGTGCAGAAGCATTTTACAGCGGGCAGAGGTTGGAGACTGTGATGAAGAAGGACTGATGCAGGGAGCAGAATTTGGAGACTGGGGTGCAGAAGGATTGTTACAGAGAGAAGAGGTTGGATACTGGGGTGCAGAAGTAGTTTTGCATAGATCAGAAGTTGGAGATTTGGGTGCAGAAGAAACTGTTGCAGAGAGCAGATGTTGGAGACTGAGGTGCAGAAGGACTGTTATAGAGAGCAGAGGATTGAGACAGGCGTGCAGAAGAAATGATTCAAAACGCAGAGTTTCAAGACTGGGGTACAGGAGGACCATTAGAGAAAGTAGAGCTTGGAGTCTTTAGTACAGAAGGACTCTTACACAGAGCAGAGTTTGGAGACTGGGGTGAAGAAGGACTGTTGCAGAGAGTAGATGATGGGACTCTGGTCCAGAAAAACTGTAGCAGAGAGCAGACGTTAGAGACTAAGGTGCAGAAGTACAGTTACACAGAGCACAGTTTGGAGACTGGGGTGCAGAAGGACTGATACAGAAAGCAGAGTTTCGAGATTCGGGTGCAGAAGTATCTTTACAGAGAGCAGAGTTTTGAGAATGCAGTACAGAAGGACTCTTACAGAGAGCAGAGTTTGGAGACTAGGGTGGACAATGATTGTTGCAGATAGCAGATGTTGGAGACTGGGGTGCAGAAGGAATGTTGAAGAGAGCAGAGGATGGAGACTGGGGTGCACAAGGACTGTTGCAGAGAGCAGAGGTTGCAGACTGAGTTGCAGAAAGACTCTTACAGAGGGCAGAGTTTGAAGACTGTGGTGCAAAACGACTTATACAGAAAGCAGAGTTTGGATACTGGGGTGCATAAGGACCCTTACAGAGAACAGAGGTTGGAGACTGCGGTACAGAAGGACTGGTACCGAGAGAAGAGGTTGGAGACTGGGGTGCAGAAGAACTGATGTAGAGAACAGAGGTTGGAGACTGGGGTGCGGATGGATCGTTGGGTCGAGCAGAGTATGGTGACTGGGGTATAGAAGAACTGTTGCAGAGAGCAGAGTTTGGAGACTGGAGTGTAGAAGGACTGTTTCAGAGAGCAGAGATTGGACACTGGCTTGTCGAAGGACTGTTTCAGAGAGCAGATGTTGGAGACTTGAGCGCAGAAGGACTGTTACAGAGAGCAGAGATTGGACACTGGGTTTTCGAAGGACTGTTTCAGAGAGCAGATGTTGGAGACTTGGGCGCAGAAGGACTGTTGCATAGAGCAGAGATTGGAGACTGAGGTACAGAAGGACTGTTACACAGAGTAGAGTTAAAAGACTGGAGTGCAGATGGATTATTGCAGACAGCAGAGTTTTCAGACTGAGGTACAGAAGAACTGTTGCAGAGAGAAGATGTTGGAGACTGGGGTTCACAAGGACTGTTGCAGCGAGCAGAGGTTTGAGACTGGGGTGCCAAAGGATCTTTGTAGAGAGAAGAGGTTGGACACTGAGGTGCAGAAGGATCGTTGCAAAGAGCAGAGGTTCGAGACTGGGGTGCAGAAGGATCATTACAGAGAGCAGAGTTTGGAGACGGGTGCAGAAGGAATGTTGCAGTGAGCAGAAGTTGGAGACTTGGGTGCAGAAGGACTGTTGCAGAAAGCAGAGGTTGGAGACTGGGGTGCAGAAGGACTGTTGCAGAGAGCAGAGGTCAAAGACTGGGGTGCAGAAGGACAGTTACAGATAGCAGACGTTGGAGACTGGGGTGCAGATTGACTGATACAGAGAGCAGAGGTTGGAGACTGGAGTGCAGAAGGCCTGTTACTGAGAGCACAATTTGGAGACTGGGGTGATGAAGGATTGTTACAGAGAGCAGAGTTTGGAGACTGGGTTGCAGAAGGATCTTACAGAGAGCAGAGTTTGGAGACTGAGGTGCCGAAGCACTGTTACATAGAGTAGAGGTTGGAGACTGAGGTGCAGAAGGATTGTTACAGAAAGCAGAGGTTGGAGACAGGGGTGTAGAAGGACTGATGCAGAGAGCAGAGTATTTAGACTGGGATGTACAAGGACTGTTGCAGAGAGTAGATGTTGGAGATTGGGGTCCAGAAGGACTGTAGCAGAGAGCAGAGGTTAAAGACTAAGGTGCAGAATTACTGTTACACAGAGCAGAGATTAGAGACTGGATTGCAGAAGGACTGACACAGAATGCAGAAGTTGGAGACTCTGGTGTAGAAGTACCCTTACAGAGAGCAGATGTTGGAGAATGCAGTACAGAAGGACTGTTACAGAGAGCAAAGTTTGGAGACTGGGGTGCATAATGACTGTTGCAGAGATCAGATGTTGGAGACTGGGGTGCAAAAGGACTGTTGCAGAGAACAGAGGATGGAGACTGGGGTGCAGCAGGACTGTTGCAGAGATCAGAGGTTGCAGACTGAGTTGCAGAAGGACGGTTACAGAGGGCAGAGTTTTGAGGATGTGGTGCAAAACGACTGATACAGAAAGCAGAGGTTGGATACTGGGGTGAATAAGGACCCTTACAGAGAACAGAGTTCGGAGACTGTGGTACAGAAAGACTTTACAGAGAGCAGAGGATGGAGTCTGGGTTGCAGAAGAACCGATGTAGAGAACATCGTTTGGAGACTGGGGTGCAGAAGGACCGTTGGGGCGATCAGAGTATGGAGACTTGGGTGTAGAAAGATTGTTGAAGAGAGCAGTGATTGGAGACTGAATTACAAAAGGACTGTTACAAAGAGCAGAGTTTTGAGACTGGGGTGCAGATGGATTATTGCAGAGAGCAGAGTTTTCAGACTGAGGTACAGAAGAACTGTTGCAGGAAGCAGATGTTGGAAACTGGGGTTCACAAGGACTGTTGCAGCTAGCAGAGGTTTCTGACTGGGATGCAGAAGGCCTGTTACAGAGAGCAGAGGGTTGAGACTGGGGTGCAGAAGGACTGTTACAGAGAGCAGTGTTTGCAGACTGGGTTTCAGAAGGGTCTTACAGAGAGCAGAGGTTGGAGATAGACGTTCAGAAAGACTGTTACAGAGAGCAGAGGTTGGAGACTCGGGTGCAGAGGGATTGTTGCAGAGAGCAGATTTTTCAGACTTAGGCACAAAAGAACTGTTTCAGAGAGCAGATGTTGGAGACTGGGGTGCAGAAGGATCTTTGCAGAGAGCAGAGGTTAGAGACTGGGGTGCAGGTGGACTGATACAGAGAGCAGAGGTTGGAGACTGGGGTGGAGAAGGCCTGTTACAGAGCAGAGTTTGGAGACTGGGGTGCAGAAAGATCTTACAGAGAGCAGCGTTTTGAGACTGAGGTGCAGAAGCACTGTTACAGAGAGCAGAGGTTGGAGACTGAGGTGCAGAAGGATTGTTACAGATAGAAGAGGTTGGAGACTGGGGTGCAGAAAAACTTTTGCTGAGAGCAGAGGTTTTATACTGGGGTGTAGAAGCACTGTTGCAGAGAGTAAAGGATAGAGATTGGGGTCCAGAAGGGCTGTTACAGAGAGCACAGGTTGGAGACTGGGGTGGAGAAGGACTGTTTAAGAGAGCAGATGCTGGAGACAGGGGTTAAAAAGGAAAGTTGCACAGAGCAGAGGATGAAGACTGGGGTGTAGAAGTATCCTTGGGGTGAGTAGAGTATGGAGAATGGGGTGTAGAAGGACTGCCCCAGAGACCAGAGTTTGCAGACTAGGATTTAGACGGACTTTTTAAGAGAGCAGACGTTTGAGACTTGGGTGAAGAAGTATTGTTGCATAGAGCAGAGGATGGAGACTCAGATGCAGAAGACAATTACAGAAAGCAGATTTTGAAGACTGGGGTGCAGAAGGATTGTTAAAGAGAGCAGACTTTGGAGACTGGGGTGCAGAAAGATCGTTGCAGAGAGCGGAGTTTGGAGACTGGGCTTCCGAAAGATTGTTAGAGACAGCAGAGGTTGGAGAATGTGGTGCAGAAGTACGTTTACTGAGAGCACAGGTTGGAGACTGAGGTGCAGAGAAACTGTTGCAGAGAGCAATGTTAGAAGACAGGGGTGCAGAAGGAGTGTTACAGAGAGCAGATGTTGGAGACTGAGGTGCAGAAGGACCATTACAGAGAGCAGAAGTTGGAGACTGGGGTACAGAGGAGTTTTACAGAGAGCAGAGGTTGGAGGGAGGTGTGCAAAAAGATCTTACAGGTTTGAGACTGGGGTGCAGAAGGACTGTTGCTGATAGCAGAGTTTGGAGACTGGGGTGGAGAAGGATCATTGAAGAGAGAAGAGTTTGGAGACTGGGGGCAAAAGGCCTGTTACATACAGCAGAGGTTGGAGACTGGGGTAAAGAAGGCCTGTTACAGAGAGCAGTTCTTGGAGACTGGGTGCAGAAAGACAGTTACAGAGATCATAATTTGGAGACTGGGTTGCAAAAGAATCTTACTGAGAGCAGAGGATGGAGAATGAGGTACAGAAGGACTGTTGGAGAGAGCAGAAGTTGGAGACTGAGGTGCAGAAGGATCGTTGGAGAGAGCAGTGTTTAGAGACTGCAGTGTAGAAGGACTAATACAGAAAGCAGAGGTTTAACACTGGGGTGCAAAAGGACTCTTAAAGAGAACAGAGGTTGGAGACTGAAAGACTCTTACAGAGATTAGACGTTGGAGACTGGGGTGCAGAGACTGGGGAGCAGATTAGACATTGGAGAATGGGGTGCAGAACAGAGGTTGGTGGCTGGTTTAAAGAAGGACCATTGCAGAAAGTAGAGGTTGGAGACTGGGTTTCAGAAGGATCTTACAGAGAGCAGAGTTTTGACACTGAGGTGCAGAAAGACTTTGGCAGAGAGCACAGGTTGGAAACTGGGGTGCAGAAAAACTGATACAGAAAGAAGAATTTGGAGACTGGGGTGCAGAAGGCCCCTTACAGAGAGCAGAGGTTGGAGACTGGGTGGAGAAGGACTGTTGCAGAGAGCAGAGAATGGAGACTGGGGTGCAAAAGAACGCTTGCAGAGAGCAGAGTTTGAAGACTGGTTGCAGAAGGACTTTTTCAGAGAGCAGAGTTTGCACAGTGAGGTGCAGAATGACGGTTACAGAGAGCAGAGTTTGGAGACTGTGGTGCAGAAGGACTAATATAGAAAGTAGAGGTGGGAGAGTGGGTTGCAAAAGGACCCTTACATTGAACAGAGGTTGGAGACTGCAGTACAGAAGGACTGTTGTAGAGAACAAGGTTGGAGACTGGGGTTAAGAGGTACCAATGCAGAGAGCAGAGGTTGGAGACTGGGGTGCAGAAGAAATGTTACAGAGAGCACAGGTTAAAGACTGAGGTGTAGAAGGAGTGTTACAGAGAGCAGAGTTTGGAGACTGAGGTGGAGAAGGACTGTTACAGAAATCACAGGTTGGAAATTGGGGTGTAGAAGGACCCTTACAGAGAGCAGAGTTTGGAGACTTCCGTACAGAAGGACTGTTACACACAGCAGATCTCGGAGACTGTGGAGCAGCAGGACTGTTGCAGAGGACAGAAGTTGGAGACTGGGGTGGAGAAGGAATGTTTCAGAGAGCAGAGTTTGGAACCTGGAGTGCAGAAGGATCTTACAGAGAGCAGAGTCTGGAGACTGTGGTGCAGAAGGACTGTTGCACAGAGCAGAAGTTGGGGACTGGGGTCCAGAAGGATCATTGCAGAGAGCAGATTTTAGAGACTGAGGTGCAGATGGACTGTTACAGAGAGCAGAGTTTGGAGACTGAGGTGCAGAAGGACAGTTACAGAGAGCAGAGTTTGGAGACTGGGGTTCAGATGGATCTTACAGAGAGCAGAGTTTGGAGACTGGGGTGCAAAAGGAACGTTGCAGAGAGCAGATGTTGGAGACTGGGATGGAGAAGAATTGTTGCAGAGAGAAGAGGTTGGAGACTGGAGTGCATAAGGATCTTACAGAGAGCAGAGGTTCGTGACTAGGGTGCAAAGGACTGTTGCCAATATCAGAGGTTGGAGACTGGGGTGGAGAAAAATAATTGCAGAGAGAAGAGGTTGGAGACTGGGGTTTTGAAGGCCTGTTACAGAGAGCAGATTCGAGACTGGGTTGCAAAAATTCTGTTATAGAGAGCAGAGATTGTGAAATATCCTCCAGAAAAACTGTTACACAGAGCAGAGTTTGGAGACTGGGTTGCAGAAGGGTCTTACAGAGAGCAGAGGTAGGAGACTGAGGTGCAGAAGGATCGTTGCAGAGAGCAGTGTTTTTGGACTGAGTTGCTGAAGGACTGTTGCAGAGAGCAGAAGTTGGAGACTGGTGTGCAGAAGGACTGTTACAGAGAGCATAGTTCGGAGACTTGGTTGAATAAGGATCCTACAGAGAGCAGAGGTTGAAGAATAAGGTGCAGAAAGACTGATACAGAGAGTAGATGTTGGAGACTGATGTGCAGAAGTAACGTTGCAGAATACAGAGTTTTGAGACTGAGATGCACAAGGATTGTTACAGAGAGCAGAGGTTGGAGACTGGGGTGCAGAAAGACTGTTGCAGATAGCGGATTTTGGAGACTGGGGTGCATAAGGACTGTTATAGAGAGCAGAGGTTGGAGACTGGGGTGCAGAAGGAGTGATACAGAAAGCAGAGATTGGAGTCTGGGGTGCAGAAAGACTGTTACCGAGAGCAGAGTTCGGATTCTTCAGTACAGGAGGACTGTTACAGAGAGCAGAGGTTGGAGACTGGGGTGCAGAAGTACTGTAAAAGAGAGCTGATGTTGGTAACTAGGGTGCCGAAGGACTGTTGCAGAGAGCAGATATTGTAGACTGAGATGGAGAAGAACTGCTGCAGAGAGCAGTGGTTGGAGACTGGGGTGCAGAAATACTGTAACAGAGAGCAGAGGTTGGAGACAGTGGTGCAGAAGGATCTTACAGAGAGCATAATTTGGAGACTGAGGTGCAGACGGACTGTAAAAGAGAGCAGAAGTTGGAGACTGAGGTGTAGATGAACTTTTACATAGAGCAGAGGTAGGAGACTGGGGTGCAGAAGGTTTGTTCCAGACAGCAGATTTTTCAGGATGAGGTGAGAAGGATGGTTGCAGAGAGCATATGTGGGAGACTGGGATGCAGAAGGACTTTTGCAGAGAGCAGAGGTTGGAGACTGGGTTGTAGAAGGACTGTTACAGAGAGCAGAGTTTGAAGATTCAGGTTCAGAAGGACTGTTACAGGAAGCAGAGTTTGGAAATTGGGATGCAGAAGGACCGTTAAAGAGAGCAGAGGTTGAAGACTGCAGTATAGGACTGTTACCAATAGCAGAGGTCGGAGACTGGGGTGCACAATTACTTTTACAGAGAGCAGAGTTTGGAGAGTGAGGTGTAGAAGGAGTGTTACAGAGAGCGGAGTTTGGAGACTGAGGTGCAGAAGAACTCTTACAGAAAGCAGAGGTTGAAAATTGGGGTGTAGAAGGACCCTTACAGAGAGCAGAGTTTGGAGACTGCAGTACAGAAGGACTGTTACACAGAGCAGATCTCGGAGACTGGGGAGCAGAAGGACTGTTGCAGAGGAAAGAAGTTGGAGACTGAGGTGGACAGGGAATGTTACAGAGAGCAGAGTTTAGTAACTGGAGAGCAGAAGGATCTTACAGAAAGCAGAGTTTGGAGACTGTGGTGCAGAAGGACTGTTGCACAGAGCAGAAGTTGGAGACTGGGGTCCAGAAGGATCGTTGCAGAGAGCAGATTTTAGAGACTGAGGTGCAGATGGACTGTTAAAGAGAGCAGAGTTTGAAGACTGAGGTGCAGAAGGACAGTTACAGAGATCAGAGTTTGGAGACTTGTGTGCAGAAGGAGTTTACAGAGAGCACAGGTTGGAGACTGAGGTTCAGATGGATCTTACAAAGAGCAGAGTTTAGAGATTGGGGTGCAAAAGGGCTGTTGTAGAGAGCAGATGTTGGAGACTGGGATGGACAAGAATCGTTGCAGAGAGAAGAGGTTGAAGACTGGAGTGCATAAGGATCTTACAGAAAGTAGAGTTTGGTGACTAGGATGCAGGAATGTTGCCAAGAGCAGATTTTGGAGACTGGGGTGGAGAAAAATCATTGAAGAGAGAAGAGGTAGGAGACTGGGGTTCTGAAGGCCAATTACAGAGAGCAGAGGTTCAAGACTAGGTTGTAAAATTCCTGTTACAGAGAGCAGAGGTTGGAAACTATTCTGCAGAAGGTCTGTTTAAGAGAGCAGAGTTTGGAGACTGGGTTGCAGAAGGGTCTTACAGAGAGCAGAGGTAGTAGACTGAGGTGCTGAAGGATCGTTGCAGAGAGAAGAGTTTTTAGACTGAGTTGCTGAAGGACTCTTGCAGAGAGCAGATGTTGGAGACTGGTGTGCAAAAGGATTTTTGCAGAGAGCAGATGTTGGAGACTGGGGTGAAGAAGGATCAGTGCAGAGAGCAGAGGTTGGAGACTGGTGTGCAGAAGGACTGTTACAAAGATCAGAGTTTGGAGACTTGGTTGGAGAAGGATCCTACAGAGAGCAGAGATTAAAGAATCAGGTGCAGAAAGACTGTTACAGAGAGTACATGTTGGAGACTGAGGTGCAGAAGTAACATTGCAGAGTACAGAGTTTGGAGACTGAGGTGCAGAAGGATTGTTACAGCTAACAGAGGTTGGAGACTGGGGTGCAGAAGGACTGTTGCAGATAGCGGACTTTTGAGACTGGGGTGCAGAAGGACTTTAATAGAGAGCAGAGTTTGGAGACTGGGGTGCAGAAGGAGTGATTCAGAAAGCAGAGATTGGAGTCTGGGGTGCAGAAAGATAGTTACAAAGAGCAGAGTTTGGATTCTGCATAATAGGAGGACTGTTAAAAAGAGCAGAGTTTGAAAACTGGGGTGGAGAAGGACTGTAAAAGAGAGCTGATGTTGGTAACTAGGGTTCCGAAGGACTGTTGCAGAGAGCAGAGTTTGCAGACTGGGGTGCCGAAGAACTGTTGCGGAGAGCAGAGGTTGGAGACTGGGTGCAGAAGGAGTGTTACAGAGAGCAGAGGTTGGAGAGAGCGGTGCAGAAGGATCTTACAAAGAGCAGTATTTGGAGACTGAGGTGCAGAAGGACTGTGTAGAGATCAGATGTTGCAGACTGGGGTGCAGTAGGATCATTGCAGAGACCAGAGGTTAAAGACTGGGGTGCAGAAGGATCGTTGCAGAGAGCAGAGGTTGGAGACTTGCGTGCAGAAGGCCTATTACAGAGAGGAGAGGTTGGAGACTGGGGTTAAGAAGGACTGGTAAAGAGAGCAGATTTTGAAGACTGGGTTGCTGAAGGATCTTACAGAGAGCAGAGGTTGGAGACTAAGGTGCAGGTGGACTGTTACAGAGATCCGTGGTTGGAGACTGGGGTGGAGAAGGATCGTGGAGAGCAGAGGTTTCAGACTGAGGATCAGAAGGACTGTTACAGAAAGCAGAGGTTGTAAATTGGTTTGCAGAAGGACCATTACAGAGAGCAGAGGTTTGAGACTTCGGTATAGAAGGACTGTTTCAGAGAGCCGAGGTGGGAGACTTGGGTTCAGAAGAACTGTTACAGAAAGCACAGGTTGGAGACTGAGGTGAAGAAGGATAGACACAGAGAGCAGAGGTTGGAGACTGGGGTTCAGAAAGACTGATACAGAAAGCAGAGGTTGGAAACTGGGGTGCAAAAGGACATTTACAAAGAGAAGAGTTTGGTGAATGCGGTACAGAAGGACTGTTACAGAGAGTAGATATTGGAGACTGGGGAGCAGAAGGACTGTTGCAGAGGACAGAGTTTGGAGACTGGGGTGCCACAGGACTCTTGCAGAAAGCCGAGGTTGGCGACTAGGGTGGAGAAGGAATGTTAGAAAAAGCAGAGTTTGGAAACTGGAGTACAGAAACTTCTTATAGAGAGCAGAGGTTGGAGACTGTGGTGCAGAAGGACTGTTGCAGAGAGCAGACGTTGGAGACTGGGGTCCAGAAAGATCGTTGCAGAGAGCAGAGTTTGCAGACTGGGATGCAGAAGGCTGTTGCAGAGAACAAAGTTTGGACACTGAGGTGCAGAAGGACTGTTACAGAGAGCAGATGTTGGAGACTGGGGTTCAGATGGATCTTAGAGAGAGCAGAGGTCAGAGACTGAGGTGCAGAAGGATTATAACAGACAGCAGAGGTAGGAGACTGGGGTGCAGGAGGTTTGTTTTAGAAAGCAGAGTTTTCAGCCTGTGGTGCAGAAGGACTGTTGCAGAGACCAGATGTTGGAGACTGGGTGTAGAAGGACTGTTGCAGAGAGCAGAGGTTGGAGACTGGGGTTAAGAATGATTGTTGCAGAGAGAAGAGATTGAAGACTGGTGGGAAGAAGGAATGTTACAGAAAGCAGAGTTGGGAGACCGGGTTGGCGAAGGATCCCACAGAGAGCAGAGGTTGGAGACTGAAGTGCAGAAGTACTGTTACAAAGAGTATAGGTTGGAGACTGAGGTGCAGAAGGACCGTTGCAGAGAATAGAGTTTGCAGACTGAGGTTCAGAAAGATTGTTACAGAGAGCAGAGTTTGAACACTGGGGTGCAGAAGGACTGTTGCAGAGAGCAGAGTTTGGAGACAGAAATGAAGAAGGACTGTTGCAGAGAGCAGAGTTTGGAGACTGGGGTGCAGAAGGCCTGTTACATAAAGGAGAGACTCTAGTATCGGGTGCAGAAAGAACGTTACAGATAGTAGAGGTTGGAGAATGCAGTACAGAAGGACTGTTGCAGAGAGCAGAATTTAGAGACTGGGGTGCAGAAGGACTGTTGCAGAGAGCAGAGGTTGGAGACTGAGGTGCAGAAGTCCTGTTACATAAAACAGAGGTTGGAGACTGGGTTTCAGAAGGATCGTTGAAAAGAGCAGATCTTGGAGACAGGAGTCCAGAAGGATCTTACAGAGTGCATAAGTTGGAGACTGGGTTGCAGAAGTAATTTACAGAGAGCAGAGTTGTGAGAATGAGGTGTAGAAGGACTGTTACAGGCAGCAGAGGTAAGAGACTGGGGTGCAGAAAGTTCGTTGAAGACAGCAGAGTTTTCAGACTGAGGTGCAGAAGGACTGTTGCAGAGAGCAGTTGTTGATGACTGGGGTCCAGAAAGATTGTGGCAGAGAGCAGAGGTTGGAGACTGGGGTTAAAAGGGATGGTTGCAGAGAGCAGAGTTTGGAGACTGGTGTTCAGAAGGACTGTTACAGAGAGCAGATTTTGGAGACTGGGTTTTAGAAGGATACTACAGAGAGCAGAGATTGGCGAGTGAAGTGCAGAACGACTTACAGAGAGTAGAGGTTGGACACTGGGCTGCAGAAGGACTGTTATAGAGAAGAGTGGTTGGAGACTGGGGTGCAGAAGGACTGTTGCAGAGAGCACAGGTTGGATACTGGGGTGAAGATGGATCTTACAGAGAGAAGAATTTGAACCCTGAGGTGCAGAAGGACTGTTGCAGAGATCAGAGGTAGTAGACTGTGGTGCAGTAGGATTATTGCAAAAAGCAGATGTTGGAGACTGGGGTGCAGAAGAATCGTTACAAAGTGCAGATTTTGGAGACTGGGGTGCAGAAGGCCTGCTACAGAGAGAAGAGTTTGGAGACTGGAGTGCAGAAGGCCTGTTATAGAGAGGAGAGTTTGGAGACTGGGGTGCAGAAGGATTGTTATAGAAAGCAGAGTTTGGATACTGGGTTGCTGAAGAATCATACAGAGAGCAGTGTTTGGAGACTAAGTGCAGGTGGACTGATACAGAGAGCAGTATTTGGAGACTGGGGTGCAGAAGGATCGTGCAGAGAGCAGAGGTGACAGACTGAAGTGCAGAAGGACTGTTACAGAGAACACAGTTTGGAGAATGAGGTGCAGAAGGACTGTTACAGACAGAAGTGGTTGGAAATTGGGGTACAGAAAGACCGTAACAGAGACCAGAGTTTGGAGACTGCGGTATAGAAAAACTGTAACAGAGAGCAGAGGTTGGAGACTGAGGTGCATAATAATAGATACAGAGAGCAGAGGTTTGAGACTGGGTTTTAGAAGGATCTACAGAGAGCAGAGGTTGGAGAATGAAGTGCAGAAGGACTGTTACAGAGAGTAGAGGTTGGAGACTGGGGTGCCGACGGACTGTTATAGAGAGCAGAGTTTGGAGACTGAGTTCCAGAAGAATCTTGCAGAGAGCAGAGGTTGAAGACTGAGGTGCATGTGGACTGTTACAGAGAGCAGTGCTCAGAGACTGGGGTGTAGAAAGATCGTGCAGAGAGCAGAGGTGTCAGACTGAGGTGCAGATAGATTGTTAAAAAGAGCAGACTTTGGAGACAGAGTTGCATAAGAATAGATACAGAGAGCAGAGGTTTGAGACTGGGTTTTAGAAGGATCGTACAGAGAGCAGAGTTTGGAGAGTGAAGTGCAGAAGGACTGATACAGAGAGTAGAGTTTGGAGACTGAGGTGCAGAAGACTGTTGCAGAGAACAGAGTTTGGAGACTGAGGTGCAGAAGGCTTGTTATAGAAAGCAGAGTTTGGTAACTGGGGTGCAGAAGGACTGTTGCAGGGAGCAGAGGTTGGAGACTGGGGTGGAGAAGGACTGTTGCGGAGAGCAGAGGTTGGAGACTGACGTGCAGAAGTCTTGTTACATAGAGCAGAGTTTGGAGACTGAGCTGCAGAAGAATTGTTAGAGAGAGCAGAGATGGCAGACTGGGGTGTAGAAGGACTGTTACAGAGAGCAGAGTTTGGAGACTGGGGTGCAGAAGGACTGTTGCAGGGAGCAGAGGTTGGATACTGGGGTGCATAAGGACTGTTGCAGAGAGCAGAGGATGGAGACTGGGCTGCAGAAAAAATGTTGCAGAGAGCAGAGGTTTGAGACTGAGGTGCAGAAGGACTCTTAGAGAGGGCAGAAGTTGGAGACTGGGGTGCAGAAGGATCCTTGAAGAGAGCAGATTTTGGAGACTGGGTTGCAGAAGGCCTGCTACAGAGAAAAGAGTTTGGAGACTGGCGTGCAAAAGGCCTGTTACAGAGAGGAGAGGTGGGAGACTGGGGTGCAGAAGACATGATACCCAGAGCAGAGTTTGGATACAGGGGTGAAGGACTGTTGCCGAGACCAGAGGTTGGAGACTGGGGTTGAGAAGGAATGTTACAGAGAGCAGAGTTTGGAAACCTGGGTGTAGAAGGATCGTACAGAGAGCAGAGGTTAGAGAATGGGGTTAAGAAAGACTGTTACAGAGAGCAGAGGTTAGAGACTGTGGTACACAAGGATCCTTGCAGAGATCAGAGTTTTCAGACTGATGTACAGAATGATTGTTGCAGAGAGCAGATGGTGGAGACTGGGGTGCAGGAGGATCGTTGCAGAGAGCAGAGGCTAGAGACTGGGGAGCTGTAGGACCATTGCAGAGGTCAGAATTTGGGAACTGAGGTGAAGAAGGATTGTTACAGAGAACAGAATTTGGATAATGGGGTGCAGAAAAACTGTTTCAGAGAGAAGTTGTTGGAACCTTGGGTTAAGAAACACTGTGGCAGAGAGCAGAGTTTGAAGACTGGGGTGCAGAAGGACTGTGTCAGAGAGCAGAGTTTGGAGACATTGTCGCAGAAACATATTAATGAGAGCAGAGGTTGGAGACTGAGGTGGAACAAGACTGTTACAGAGAGCAGAGTTTGGAGAATGGGGTGCAGAAGGATCGTTGCCGAGAACTGAGTTTTCAGACTGAAGTGCAGAAGGACTGTTGGAGATTACAGAGGTTGGAGACTGGGGTGCAGAAGGATCTTTGCAGAGAGTAGAGGCTTGAGACTGGGGTGCAGAAGGACTGTTAAAGAGGACAAAGGTTGGAGACTGCGGTGCAGAAGGCCTGTTATAGAGAGCAGAGTTTGGTGAAAGGATGCAGAACGACTGTTACAGAGGGCAGAGTTTGGAGACTGGGTTGCAGAAGGATTTTACAGAGAGAAGAGATTGGAGACTGAGGTGCAGAAGGACTCTTACAGAGAGTAGAGGGTGGAGACTGAGGTGCAGATGGACCATTGCAGAGAGCAGAGGTGGAGAGAGAGGTGCAGAAGGATTGATACAGAGAGAAGAGGTTGAAGACTGAGGTGCAGAAAGACTGTTGAAGATAGCAGAGGTGGGAGAATGGGGTGAAGAAGGACTGTTGCAGGGTGCAGGTGTTGGAGACTTGGGTGCAGAAGGACTGTTGAAGAGAGCAGAATTTGGAGACTTAGGTGCAGAATAACTGTTACAGAGAGCAGAGTTTGGAGACTGGGATTCAGAAGGACTGATACATAAAGCAGAGGTTGGAAACTAGGGTGCAGAAGGACCGTTGCAGAGAGCAGAGTTCTGAGACTGCCATACAGGAAAACTGGTGTGCAGAAGGATTGTTGCAGAGAGCAGATGTTGGAGACTGGGGTAAAGAAGAATCATTGCAGAGAGCAGAGGTTGGAGACTGGTGTGCAGAAGGACTGTTATAAAGATCAGAGTTTGGAGACTTGGTTGGAGAAGGATCCTACAGAGAGCAGAGATTAAAGAATCAGGTGCAGAAAGACTGTTACAGAGAGTAGATGTTGTAGACTGAGGTGCAGATGTAACGTTGCAGAGTAAAGAGTTTGGAGACTGAGGTGCAGAAGGATTGTTACAGAGAGCAGAGGTTGGAGACTGGGGTGTAGAAGCACTGTTGCAGATAGCGGACTTTGGAGACTGGGGTGCAGAAGGACTGTTATAAAGAGCAGAGGTTGGAGACTGGGTTGCAGAATAAGTGATACAGAAATCAGAGATTGGAGTTTGGGGTGCAGAATGACCGTTACAGAGAGCAGAGGTTGGATTCTGCAGTACGGAAGGACTGTTACAGAGAGCAGAGTTTGGAGACTGGGGTGCAGAAGAACTGTTGCATAGAGCAGAGGTTGAAGACAGGGGTGAAGAAGGACTATTACAGAGAGCAGAGGGTGGAGACAGCGGTGCAGAAAGATCGTACAGAGAGCTGAATTTGGAGAGTTAGGTGCAGAAAGACTGTTGTAGAGATCAGAGTTTGGAGACTGGGGTGCAGTAGGATTATTGCAGAGAGCAGAGGTTAAAGCCTGGGGTGCATAAGGATCGTTGCAGAGAGCAGAGGTTGGAGACATGCGTGCAGAAGGCCTGGTAAAGAGAGCAGATTTGGAGACTGGCGTGCAGAAGAACTGTTAGAGAGATGAGAGGTTGGAGACTTCGGTGCAGAAGGACTGGTACAGAGAGCAGATTTTGAAGAAAGGGTTCCTGAAGGATCTTACAGAGAGCAGAGGTTGGAGACTAAGTTGCAGGTGGACTGTTACAGAGAGCAGTGGTTGGAGACTGGGGTGCAGAAGGATCGTGGAGAGGAGAGGTTTCAGACTGAGGTACAGAAGTACTGTTACAGAGAGCAGAGGTTGGAGATTGAGGTGTAGAAGGACTTTTACGGAGAGCAGAGTTTGGAGACTGAGGTGCAGAAAGACTGTTACAGAAAACAGAGGTTGGAAATTGAGGTGCAGAAAGACCGTTACAGAGAGCAGAGTTTGGAGACTTGGGTGCAGAACGACTGTTACAGAAAGCACAGGTTGGAGACTGAGGTGAAGAAGGATAGACACAGAGAGCAGATGTTGGAGACTGGGGTGCAGAAGGATCGTTACAGAGAGCAGAGTTTGGTGAATGCGGTACAGAAGGACTGTTACAGAGAGCAGATATTAGAGACTTGGGAGCAGAAGGACTGTTGCAGAAGACAGAGTTTGGAGACTGGGGTGCCGCAGGAACCTTGCAGAAAGCAGAGGTTGGCGACTAGGGTGAAGAAGGAATGTTAGAAAGAGCAGAGTTTGGAAACTGGAGTGCAAAAAGATATTACAGAGAGCAGAGGTTGGAGACTGTGGTGCAGAAGGACTGTTGCATAGAGCAGACGTTGGAGACTGGGGTCCAGAAAGATTGTTGCAGAGAGCATAGTTTGCAGACTGGGGTGCAGAAGGCTGTTGCAGAGAGCAGAGGTTGGAGACTGAGGTTAAGAAGGACTGTTACAGAGAGCAGATGTTGGAGACTGGGGTTCAGATGGATCTTACAGAGAGCAGATTACGGAGACTGAGGTGCAGTAGGATTGTAACAGACAGCAGAGGTAGGAGACTGGGGTGCAGGAGGTTCGTTTCAGACAGCAGAGTTTTCAGACTGTGCTGCAATAGGACTGTTGCAGACCAGATGTTGGAAACTGGGGTGTAGAAGGACTGTTGCAGAGAGCAGATGGTAGAGACTGGGGTGCAGAAGGACCGTTGCAGAGAACAGAGTTTGCAGACTGAGGTGCAGAAGGATTGTTACAGAGAGCAGAGTTTGGAGACTGGGTGCAGAAGAACTGTTGCAGAGAGCAGAGTTTGGTGACTGAAGTGCAGAAGCACTGTTGCAGAGAGCAGAGGTTGGAGTCTGGGGTGCAGAAGGACTGTTGCAGAGAGCAGAGGTTATAGACTAAGGTGCAGAGGACACTTAGAGCAGAAGTTAGAGACTAGGCTTCAGAAAAACTGATACAGAAAGCAGAGACGCTAGTATGGGGTGCAGAAAGAACGTTACAGAGAGTAGAGTTTGGAGAATGCAGTATAGAAGGACTGTTGCAGAGAGCAGAATTTAGAGCCTGGGGTGCAGAAGGACTGTTGCAGAGAGAAGAGTTTGGAGACTGAGGTGCAGAAGTCTTGTTACATAGAACAGAGGTTGAAGACTGGGGTTCAGAAGGATCGTTGAAAATAGGAGAGCTTGGATACAGGGGTGCAGAAGGATCTTAAAGAGAGCAGAAGTTAGAGACTGAGGTGCACAAGGACTGTTGTAGAGATAAGAGGTTGGAGACTGGGGTGCAGTAGGATCATTGCAGAGATGAGAGTTTGGAGATTGGGATGCAGAAGGATCATTGCAGAGAGCAAAGTTTGGAGACTGGGGTGCAGAAGGCCTGCTACAGAGAGTAGAGGTTGAAGATAGGGGTGCAGAAGGACTGTTAAAGAGACCAGAGTTTGGAGACTGGGTTGCTAAAGAATCTTACAGAGAGCAGAGGTTAGAGACTAATGTGCAGGTGTACTTTTACAGATAGCAGTGTTTGGAGACTGGGGTGCAGAAGGATCATGCAGAGAGCAGAGGTTTCAGACTGAGATGCAGAAGGACTGTTATAGCCAGCAGAGGTTGGAGACTGAGGTGTAGAAGGACTGTTACAGAGAGCAGAGTTTGGAAACTCAGGTGAAGAAGTACTGTTGCAGAGAGCAGAGGTTGGAGACTGGGGTGCAGAAGAAATATTGCAGAGAGCAGAGGATGTAGACTGGGCTGCAGAAAAACTGTTGCATAGAGCAGATGTTGGAGACTGAGTTGCAGAAGGACACTTAGAGAGAGCAGAAGTTGGAGACTGGGGTGTAGAAGGACTGTTGCAGAGAGCAGAGGGTGGAGACTGAGGTGCCAAATTTTATTACATAGAGCAGAGGTTGGACACTGGGGTGCAGAAGGATCATTGCAATAAGCAGAGCGGAGCCAGGGGTGCAGAAGGATCTTACAGAGAGCAGAAGTTAGAGACAGAGTTGCAAAAGGACTGTTGAAGAGATTAGAGGTTGGAGACTTTGGTGCAGTAGGATCATTGCAGAGAGCAGAGGTTGGAGCCTGGGTTGCAGAAGGATCATTGCAGAGAGCAGAGGTTGAAGACTGGGGTGCAGAAGGTCTGCTACAGAGAGGGAGTTTGGAGACTGGCGTGCAGAAGGCCTGTTACAGAGAAGAGAGATTGGAGAGTGGGGTGCAGAAGGACTGTTATAGAGAGCAGAGTTTGGAGACTGAGTTCCTGAAGGATCTTACAGAGAGCAGAGGATGGAGACTGAGGTGCAGGTGGACTGTTACAGAGAGCAGTGCCTGAAGACTGGGGTGCAGAAGGATCGTGCAGAGAGCAGAGGTGTCAGACTGAGGTGCAGATGGACTGTTACAGAGAGCAGAGGTTGGAGACTGAGGTGCAGAATGATAGATACAGAGAGCAGAGTTTTGAGACTGGGTTTTAGAAGGATCCTACAAAGAGCAGAGGTTGAAGAGTGAAGTGCAGAAGGACTGTTACAGAGAGTGGAGGTTGGAGACTTAGGTGCAGAAGGACCGTGGCAGAGAACAGAGTTTGGAGACTGAGGTGAAGAAGGATTGTTATAGAGAGCAGAGTTTGGAGACTGGGGTGCAGAAAGACTGTTGCAGAGAGCAGAGGATGGAGACTGGGCTGCAGAAGGACTGTTGCAGAGAGCAGAGGTTGGAGACTGTTGTGTAGAAGGACTCTTAGAGAGAGCAGAAGTTGGAGACTGGGGTGCAGAAGGACTGTTGCAGAGAGCAGAGGTTAGAGACTGAGGTGCAAAATCCTGTTACATAGAGCAGAGGTTGGACACTGGGCTTCAGAATGATCGTTGAAATAAGCAGAGCTTGGAGACATGGATGCAGAAGGATCTTACAAAGTGCAGAAGTTGGAGACTGAGTTGCAGAAAGACTGTTGCAGAGATCAGAGTTTGGAGACTGGGGTGCAGTAGGATCATTGCAGAGAGCAGATGTTAGAGACTGGGGTGCAGAAGGATAGATACAGAGAGCAGAGTTTTGAGACTGGGTTTTAGAAGGATCCTACAGAGAGCAGAGTTTGGAGAGTGAAGTGCAGAAGGACTGTTACAGAGAGTAGAGGTTGGAGACTGAGGTGCAGAAGGACCATTGCAGAGAACCGAGTTTGGAGACTCAGGTGCAGAAGGATTGTTATAGAGAGCAGAGTTTGGAGACTGGGGTGCAGAGGGACTGTTGCAGAGAGCAGATGTTGAAGTCTTGGGTGCAGAAGGACTGTTGCAGAGAGCAAAATTTTCAAACTGAGGTACAGAAGGACTTTTGTAGAGAGCAGATGTTGGAGACTGGGGTGCAGAAGGTCTCTTACAGAGAAAAGAGGTTTGAGACTGTGTTACAGATGGACTGTTACAGAGAGCAGAGGCTGGAGACTGGGGTGCACAATAAATGTAGAGAACAGAGGTTTGAGACTCTGGTGCTGAAGGACCATTGCAGAAAGCATATGTTGGAGACTGGGTTTCAGAAGGATCTTACAGAGAGCAGAGTTTGGACACTGAGGTTCAGAAGGACTGTTGCAGAGAGCAGAGGTTCAAGATTGGGGCGCAGAAGGACTGTTGCAGAGAGCAGAGGTTGGAGTCTGAGGTGCAGAAGAACTGTTACAGAGAGCAGAGTTTGGTGACTTTGGTGGAAAAGTACTGTGATAGAGAGCAGATTTTAGAGACTGGGGTGAGGAAGGACAGTTGCAGAGAGTAGAGATTGAAGACTGGGGTGCAGAAGGACTGTTTCAGAGAGCAGATGATGCAGAGTGAGGTGCAGAAGGACTGTTACAGAGAGTAGAGTTTGGAGACTGTGGAGCAGATGGACTGATACAGAAAGCAGAAGTTGGAGACTGGGGTGCAGAAGGACCCTAACAGAGAACAGAGGTTGAAGACTGCGGTACAGAAGAACTGTTGTAGAGAACAAGGTTGGAGACTGGGGTGCAGAGGGACCATTGCAGAGAGCAAACTTTGGAGAATGGGGTGCAGAAGGAATGTTACAAAAAGCAGAGTTTGAAACTGGGGTGCACAAGGATCTTACAGAGAGGAAAGTTTGGAGACTGGGGTGCAGAAGGATTGTTGCAGAGAGCAGACGTTGGAGACTGGGGTGAAGAAGGATCGTTGCAGAGAGTAGATTATGGAGACTGGGGTATAGAAGGACTGTTCTAGAGAGCAGAGGTTGAAGACTGGGGTCCAGAAAGACTGTTTCAGAGAGCATTTTTTGAAGACTGAGTTGCAGAAAAACTGTTACAGAGAGCATGTTTGGAGACTAAGTTACAGGACTGATACTGAGAGCAGAGTTTGAAGACTGGGGTGCAGAAGGATCTTACAGAGACCAGAGTTTGGAATCTGAGGTGCAGAAGGACTGTTAAAGAGAGCAGAGTTCAGAGACTTGGGTGCAGAAGGCCTGTTACAGAGAGCAGAGAATGGAGACTGAGGTTGAGAAGGACTGTTACAGAGGTAGATGTTGAATACTGAGGTGCAAAAAGACCATTGCAGAGAGCAGATGTTGGAGACTGAGGTGAAGAAGGACTGTTGCGGAGTGCAGAGGTTTGAGACTGGGTGTAAAAAAACTGTTGCAGTGAGTACAGGTTGGGGATTGGGGTGCCAAAGGACCTTTGCAGAGAGCAGAATTTGGAGACTGAGGTGCAGATGGACTGTTATAGAGAGCAGAGGTTGGAGACTTGAGTGTAGAAGGTCTGATAGAGAAAGCAGTGGTTGGAGACTGGGGTGGAGAAGGATTGTTGCAGAGACCTGATGTTGGAGACTGGGGTGCAGAAGGACTGTTGTAGAGAGGAGGTTGGAGACTGGGGTGCAGAACGAGTATTGCAGAGAGTAGAAGTTGGAGATTGCGGTGCAGAAGACTGAGGTGAAGAAAGACTGTTGGAGAAAACAGAGTTTGGAGACAGGGGTGGAGAAGAACCGTTGCAGAGAGCAGAGGTTGGAGACTCAGGTGCAGAAGGATTGTTACACAGAGCAGAGGTTGGAGACTTGGGTGCAGAAAAACTGTTGCAGAATGCAGAGGTTGGAGACTGGGGTGCGGAAAAACTGTTGCAGAGAACGAAGTTTGGAGACTGGGGTGCAAAAGGACCTTTGCTGAGAGCAGAGGTTTTAGACTGACGTGAAGAAGGATTGTTACAGAGAGAAGAGGTTGGAGACTGAGGTGCTGGAGAGCTGTTACAGAGAGCAGAGGTTGGAGACTAGGGTGCAGATGGATCTTACAGAGAGCAGAGATTGGAGACTGGTGTGCAGAAAGACTGTTATTGAAAGCAGAGTTTGGAGACTTGGCTGCAAAATGACTGTTGCAGAGAGCAGAGGTTGAAGCTGAGGTGCAGAAGGACTGTTGCAGAGAGCAGAGGTTGGAGATGAGGTTCATAAGGACTATTGCAGAAAGCAGAGTTTGGAGACTACGGTGCGGAAGGACCGTTACAGAGAGCAGAGGTTGGAGACTGTGGTACAGAAGGAATTTTACAGAGAGCAGAGTTTGCACACTGGGGTGCAGAAGGACTATTGAAGACAACAGAGGTTTGAGACTGAGGTGTAGAAAGACCGTTGCAGAGAGCAGAGATTGGAGAGTGATGAGCAGAAGAATTGTTAGAGAGAGCAGTGTTTGGAGACTGGGGTACAGAAGGACTCTTTCAAAGAGCAGAGGTTGGAAACTGGGTGCAGAAGAATCTTACAGAGAGCAGAGGTTGGAGACTGGGGTGCAGAAGAACTGTTGCAGAGTGCAGACGTTGGAGACTGGGGTGTAGAAGGATCGTTGCAGAGAGAATAGTTTGGATACTTTGGTGCTGAAGGCCTGTTACATAGAGCTGCGTTTGTAGACGGGGGGGCATGAGGCCTGTTACAGAGAGCAGATTTTGGAGACTTGGGAGCAGGTGGACTGTTACAGAGAGCAGAGTTTGGATACTGGGTTTCAGAAGGATCTTATATAGAGCTGAGTTTGGAGACTGAGGTGAAGTAGGACTGTTACAGAGAGCAGAGTTTGGAGACTGGGATGCTGAAGGATACTTGCAGAGAGCAGAGTTTTCAGACTGAGGTGCAGAAGGACTATTAAGAGTGTAGACGTTAAAGACTGGGTTGCAGAAGGACGGCTGCAGTGAGGAGATGTTGGAGGCTGGAGTGCAGAAGGACTCTTACAAAGAGCAGAGTTAAGAGACAGGGTTGAAGAAGGATCTAACAGAGAGCAGAGGTTGGAGATTGAGGTGCAGAAGGACAGTTACAGAGAGTAGAGTTTAGAAACAGTGGTGTAGAAGGACTGTTGCAGAGAGCAGATGTTGGAGAGTCAGGTGTAAAAGGACTGTTGCAGAGAGCAGAGGTTGGGGACTGGGATGAAGAAGGACTTTTGAAGAGAGCAGAGTTTGGAGACTGATGTGCAGAAGGACTGTTTCAGCGAGTAGTATAAGAGCAGACGTTGGAGACTGGGGTGCATAAGGACTTTGGCAGAGAGCAGATTTTAAGACTGGGGTGCAGAAGGACTGTTATACAGAGCAGAGGTTAGAGACTGAGCTGCAGAAGGACTGTTAAAAAGAGCAGTGTTTGGAGACTGGGGTGCAGAAGGACTGTTAAAGAGAGCAGAGTTTGGAGACTGGGGTTCAGATGGATCTTACAGAGAGCAGATTTTTGAGATAGGGTGCAAAAGGACTGTTGCAGAGAGCAGATTCTGGAGACTGGGGTGGAGCAGAATCGTTGCAGAGAGAAGAGGTTGGAAACTGGGGTGCAGAAGGCCTGTTACAGAGAGCAGAGTTTGGAGACTGGGTGGCAGAAGTCATGTTACAGAGAGTAGGGTTTGGAGACTCTTGTGCAGAAGGACTGTTACAGAGTGCAGAGTTTAAAGACTGGGTTGTAGAAGGATCTTACAAAGAGCAGAGTTGGGAGAATGAGGTGCAGAAGGACTGTTACAGAGAGCAGAAGTAGGAGACTGTGGTGCAGAAGGGTCGTTGCAGTGAGTAGACTTTTCAGAGTGAGGTGCAAAAGGACTGTTTCAGAGAGCAGATATTGGAGACTGGGTTGTAGAAGGACTGTTGCAGAGAGCAGAGGTTGGAGACTTTGGTGAAGAAAGATCGTTGCAGAGAGCAGAGGTTGGAGACTGGTGGGCAGAAGCACTGTTACAGAGAGCAGAGTTTCAAACTGGGTTGCAGAAGGATCTTACAAAGAGCAGAGGTTGCAGACAGGGTGCAGAAGGTCTGTTGCAGAGATCAGAGGTTGGAGACTGGGATAGAGTAGGATCATTGCAGAGAGCAAATTTTGAGACTGGGGTGCAGAAGGACTGGTGCAGAGAGTATTGGTTGAAGACTTGGTTGCAGAAGAATCGTGCAGAGAGCAGAGGTGTCAGAGTGAGGTGCAGAAGGACTGTTACAGAGAGCAGATTTTGGAGAATGGGGTCCAGAAAGATCGTTGCAGAAAGCAGAGTTGGAGACTGGGGTGTAGAAGGACTGTTGCAGAGAGCAGATGTTGGAGACTGCGGTGCAGACGGACTTTTGCAGAGAGCAGAGGTTGGAAAATGAGGTTCAGAAAAACTGTTACACAGAGCAGAGTTTGGAGACTGGGCTGCAGAAGAACTGTTACAGGGAGCAGAGGTTGGAGACTGGGGTTCAGATGCATCTTACAAAGAGCAGATTTTGGAGACTGTGGTGCAAGAGGACTGTTGCAGAGAGTAGAGGTTGAAGACTGAGGTGCAGAAGGACTGTTACAGAGAGCAGAGGTTGGAGACTTTGGTGCAGAAGAACAGTTACAGAGAGCAGAGTTTGGAGACTGCGGTGCAGAAAGACGGTTACAGAGAGCAGAGATTGGAGACTGGGGTGCAGAAGGACTGTTGCAGAGAGCAGAGGTTTGAGACTGGTATGGAAAAGAATCGTTGCAGAGAGAAGAATTTTGAGACTTGGGTGCAGAAGGTCTATTACATAGAGCAGTGGTTAAAGACTGAGTTGATGAAGGATCTTACAGAGAGCAGAGATTGTAGACTTAGGTGAAGGGGAACTGTTACTGAGAGCAGTGTTTGGAGACTGGGGTGCAGAAGGATTGTGCAGAGAGCCGAATTTTCAGACTGAGGTACAGAAGGACTGTTACAGAGAGCATAGGTTGAAGACTGAGGTGTAGAAAGACTGTTACGGAGAACAGAGTTTGGAGACTCAGGTGCAGAAGGACTGTTACAGGAAGCAGATTTTGGAAATTGGTGTGCACAAGGACCGTTAAGGAGAGCAGAGTTTGGAGACTGCGTATAGGTCTGTTACCCAGAGCAGAGGTTGGAGACTGGGGTGCAGTGGGACTCTTACATAGAGCACAGGTTGAGACTGAGGTGCAAAAGGATAGATACAGAGAACAGAGGTTGGAGACTGGGGTTCAGACAGACTGATACACAAAGCAGAGTTTGGAGAATGGGGTGTAAAAGGACCGTTACAAAGAGTAGAAGTTGGAGACTCTGGTACAAAGAGCAGACATCAGAGACTGGTGAGCAGAAGCACTGTTGCAGAGGACAGAGGTTGGAGACTGGGGTCCAGAAAGATCGTTGCAGAGAGCAGAGTTTGGAGACTGGGGTGCAGAAGGACTGTTACAGAGAGCAGATTTTAGAGACTGGGGTGCAGAAGGACTGTTACAGAGAGCAGAGGTTGGAGACTGGGGTGCTGAAGGACTGTCACAAAGAGCAGAGGTTGGAGACTGGGGTTCAGATGAATCTTACAGAAAGCAGAGTTTGGAGACTGGGGTGCAAATGGACTGTTCCAGAGAGCATTGTAGGAGACATGGGTGGAGAAGAATCGTTGCAGAGAGAAGAGGTTGGAGACTGGAGTGCAGAAGGCCTTTTACAGAGAGCAGAGTTGGGAGACTGGTTTCCAGAAGTCCTGTTACAGAGAGAAGAGGTTGGAGACTCTTGTGCAGAAGGACTTTACAGAGTGCAGAGTTTAAAGACTGGGTTGCAGAAAGATCAAACAGAGAGAACAGTTGGGAGACTGAGGTGCAGAAAAACTGTTGCAGAGAGCAGAGGTAGGAGACTTGGGTGCACATGGGTTGGTGCAGAGAGAAGAGTTTTCAGACTGAGGTGCATAATGACTGTTGCAGAGAGCAGATGTTGAAGACTGGAGTGCAGAAGGTCTGTTTCAGAGAGCAGATATTGGTAACTAGGGTGCAGAAGGACTGTTTTAAAGAGCAGAGGTTGGAGACTGGGTTGTAGAAAGACTGTTGCAGAGACCAGAGGTTGGAGACTTTGGTAAAGAAGGATCGTTGCAGAGAGCAGAGGTTGCAGACCGGTGGGCAGAAGCACTGTTACAGATAGCAGAATTTCAAACTGGGTTGCAGAAGGATCTTACAAAGAGCAGAGGTTGCAGACTGGGGTGCAGAAGGACTGTTGCAGAGATCAGAGGTTGGAGACTGGGATACAGTAGGATCATTGCAGAGAGCAGAGTTTGGAGACTGGGGTGCAGAAGGACTGGTGCAGAGAGTATTGGTTGAAGACTTGGTTGCAGAAGAATCGTGCAGAGAGCAGAGGTGTTAGACTGAGGTGCAGAAGGACTGTTATGGAGAGCAGAGGTTGGAGACTGAGGTGCAGAAGGACTGTTACACTAAGCAAAGGTTGGAAATTGGGGTGCAGAAGGACCGTTACAGAGACCAGGATTTGGAGACTGCAGTATAGAAAAACTGTTACAGAGAGCAGAGTTTGGAGACTGGGGTGCAGAAGGAATGTTACAGAGAGAACAGGTGTTTGACTGAGGTGCAGAAGGATAGATACAGAGAACAGAGGTTTGAGACTGGGCTTCAGAAGAACTGATACAGAAAGCAGAGTTTGAAGACTGGGGTTCAGAAGGACTGTTGCAGAGGACAGAGGTTGGAGACTGGAGTGCCGCAGGACACTTGCAGAAAGCAGAGGTTAAAGACTGGGTTGGAATAGGAATGTTACAGAGAGCAGAATTTGGAAACTGGAGTGCAGAATAATCTTACAGAGAGCAGAGATTGGAGACTGTGTTGCAGAAGGACTGTTGCAGAGAGCAGAGGTTGGAGACTGGTGTGTAGAAGGACTCTTGCAGACAGCAGAGGTTAGAGACTGGGCTGCAGAAGGACTGTTGCAGAGAGAAGAGGTTGGAAACTGGAGTGCAAAAGGACTGTTGCAGAGAGCAGCGGTTTGAGACTAGGTGCAGAAGTCCTATTACATAGAGCAGAGGTTAAAGACTTTGGTGCAGAAGGACTGTTGCAGAGAGCAGAGGTTGGAGACTGGGGTGCAGAAGGACTGTTGCAGACAGCAGAGGTTGGAGACTGGGTTGCAGAAGGACTGTTGCAGAGAGCAGAGTTTGGAGACTGAGGTGCAGAAGGACTCTTAGAGAAAGTAGAAGTTGGAGACTGGGGTGCAGAAGGACTGATACAGAAAGACCGTTACAGAGAGCAGAAGTTGGAGACTGCAGTGCAGAAGGACTGTTGCAGAGAGCAGAGACTGGAGACTGAGGTGCAGAATTTCTTATACATAGAGAAGAGGTTGGAGACTGGGGTGCAGAAGGATCGTTGCAAGGACCAGAGCTTGAAGACAGGGGTGCAGAAGGATCTTACAGAGTGAAGAATTTGGAGACTGAGGTGCAGAAGTCCTGTTACAAAGAGCAGAGGTTTGAGACTAAGGTGCAGGAGGATTGTTACAGAGAACAGAATTTGGAGACTGCGCTGCAAGAGGACTGTTGCAGAGAGCAGAGGTTATAGACTGGGGTGCAGAAGCACTGTTTCGGGGAGCAGAGTTTTGAGACTGGGGTTCACAAGGACTGTTGCCGAGAGCAGAGGTTGGAGACTGAGGTGCAGAAGGACTCTTAGAGAGAGCAGAATTTGGAGAATGGGGTGCAGAAAAACTGATACAGTAAGCAGAGTTTAGAGTGTGTGGTGCAGAAAGACCATTACAGAGAGCAGAAGTTGGAGACTGCAGTACAGACTGTTGCAGAGAGCAGTGTTTGGAGACTGGGGTGCAGAAGGACTGTTGCAGAGAGCAGAGATTAAAGACTGAGGTGCAGAAGTTCTTTTACATCGAGAAGAGTTTTGAGACTGCGGTGCAGAAGGATTGTTGCAAGGAGCAGAGCTTGGAGACAAGGGTGCAGAAGTATCTTACAGAAAGCAGAAGTTGGACACTGAGGTGCAGAAGGACTGTTGTAAAAATCAGAGGTTGGAGACTGGGGTGCAGTAGCATCATTGCAGAGAGCAGTGTTTGGAGACTGGGGTGCCGAAATATCGTTGCAGAGAGCAGAGTTAGGAGACTAGCATGCAGAAGGCCTGTTACAGAGAGGAGAGGTTGGAGACTGAGTGCAGAAGCTTTGTTACAAAGAGCAGAGTTTGAATACTGGGTTTCTGAAGGATCTTACAGAAAGCAAAGGTTGGGGACTGAGGTGCAGGTGGACTGTTACAGAGAGCAGGGTTTGGATACTGGGGTGCAGAAGGATGGTGCAGAGAGAAGAGGTTTCAGACTGAGGTGCAGAAGGACTGTTACAGAGAGCAGAGTTTGAAGACTCAGGTGCAGAAGGACTGTTACAGAAAGCAGAGTTTGGAAATTGGGGTGCAGAAGGACCGTTACAGAGAGCAGAGTTTGGAGACTTTGGTATAGGACTTTCACGGAGAGCAGAGGTTGGAGATTGGGGTCCAGAAGGACTCTTACATAGAGAAAAGGTTGGAGACTGAGGTGCAGAAAGATAGATACAGAGAACAGAGGTTGGAGACTGGGGTTCAGAAAGACTGATATAAAAAACAGAGGTTGGAGACTGGGGTGTAGAAGGACCGTTACAAAGACCAGATGTTGGTAATTAGGGTGCAGAAGAACTGTTGCAGAGAGTAGAGTTTGGAGATTGGGCTGCAATAGGCCTGTTACAGAGAGCAGAGGTTGGAGACTAAGGTGCAGAGTTTTTAGAAAATGTTGCACAAGGATCTTACAGAGAGCAGTGTTTGTAGACCAAGGTGCAGCAGGACTTTTACAGAGAGCAGAGGTTGGAGACTAGGGTGCAGAAGGATCGTTGCAGAGAACAGAGTTTTCAGACTGACGTGCAGAAGGACTTTTGCAGCGAGCACATGTTGGAGACTGAGTTGCCAAAGGACTGTTGCTGAGAGCAGAGGTTTGAGACAGGGGTGCAGACGGATCGATGTAGAGAGCAGAGGTTGGAGACTGGGGTGCAGAAAGATTGTTATAGAGAACAGACGTCGGAGACTGGGGTGCAGAAGGCCTGTTACGGAGAGCAGAGTTTGGAGCAGGGGTTCAGAAGTACTTTTACAGAGAGTAGAGTTTGAAGAATGAGGTGCAGAAGGACTGTTGCAGAGACCAGAGGTTGGATACTGAGGTACAGAATGATTGTTAAAGAGAGCGGAGTTTGGAGACTGGGTTGCACAGGGACTGCTGCAGAGAGCAGAGGCTTGACATGGGGTGTAGAAGGACCATTACAGAGAGCAGATTTTGGAGTCTGCACTACAGGAGGACTGTAACAGACAGCAGAGGTTGGAGACTGGTGTAGAGAAGGACTGTTTCAGAGTGCAGAGCTTGGTGATTGGGGTGCAGAAGAACTGTTGCAGAGAGCAGATGTTGGAGACTGGGGTGCAGAAGAACTGTCACAGAGAGCAGTGGTTGGAGACTGAGGTGCAGAAGGAATGTTGCAGGAAGCAGAGGTTGGAAACTGTGGTGCAGAAAGAATGATACAGAAAGGAGATGTTGGGGACTGTGGTGCAGAAAGAATGTTACAGATAGCAGAGGTTGTAGACTGGGAGCAGAAAAACTCTTACAGAGAGCAGAGGTTGGAGACTGGGGAGCAGAAGGAATGTTACAGAGAGCAGATTTGAAAACTGGGGTGCAGTAGGATCTTACAGAGAGCAGAGGTTGGAGGCTGCGGTGCAGAAGCACTGTTACACAGAGCCGATTTTGGAGACTGAGGTGCAGAAGGACTTTACAGAAAGCAGAGTTTGGAGACTGGGGTGCACAAGGATTGTTGCAGAGAGCAGAGTTTTCAGACTAAGGTTCAGAAGGACTGTTGCAGAGTGCAGATGTTGGAGACTGGGGTGCCGAAGGACTTTTGCAGAAAACAGAATTTGGAGAATGGGGTGCAAAAGGATCGTTGCAGAGAGCAGAGGTTTGAGACTGGGGTGCATAAGTATTGTTATAGAGAGCAGAAGTTGGAGACTGGGGTGCACAAGGACTGTTACAGATAACAGAGTTTGGAGACTGGGGTGTAGAAGGACTGTTACAGAAAGCAGAGGTTCGATACTTGGTTGCAGAAGGACCCTTACAGAGAGAAGATTTTGGAGACTGCACTCCAGGAGGACTGTTAAAGAGAGCAGAGGTTGGAGACTGTTGTGGAGAAGGTCTATTTCAGAGTGCAGACCTTGCAGACTGGGGTGCATAAGAACTGTTACAGAGAGCAGAGTTTGGAGACAAGGGTGCAGAAGAACTGTCACAGAGAGCAGAGGCTGGAGACTGAGGTGCAGAAGGAATGTTGCAAAGAGCAGAGGTTGGAATCTGTAGTGCAGAAGGAATGATTCAGAAAGGAGAGGTTTGAGACTGTGGGGCAGAAAAACCGTTACAGAGAGCAGAGGTTGGGGACTGCGGTACAGAAGGACTGTTACAGAGAGCAGAGGTTGGAGACTGGGGAGCAGAAGGACTGATACAGAGAGCAGATGTTGAGGACTGGGGAGCAGAAAGAATGTTACAGAGAGCAGATTTGCAAACTGGGGTGCAGAAGGATCTTACAGAAAGCAGAGTTTGGAGGCTGGGGGTGCAGAAGGACTGTTACAGAAAAAAGATTTTGGAGATTGGGGTGCACAAAGATTGTTGCAGAGAGCAGAGTTTTCAGACTGAGTTTCAGAAAGACTGTTGCAGAAAGCAGATGTTGGAGACTAGGTTGCAGAAGGACTTTTGCAGAGAGTAGAGGTTGGAAAATGGGGTGCAAAAGAATCGTTGCAGAGAGTAGAGGTTGGAGACTGCGGTGCAGAACGTCTTTTGCAGAGAGTAGAGGTTGGAGACTGGGGTGCAAAAAGATTGTTGTAGATAGCAGTGTTTGGTGACTGGGGTGCAGAAATATTGCTACAGAGAGCAGAGTTTGGAGACTGTGGTGAAAAAGGACTATTGCATAGATCAGAGTTTGGTAACTGAGGTGAAGAAGGATTGTTACAGAGAAAAGAAGTTGGAGCCTGGGGTGCAGTAGGACTGTTGCAGAGAGCAGAATTTGGAGACTTAGGTTTAGAAGGACTGTTGCAGAGAGCAGAGGTTGGAGACTGGGGTACAGAAGGTTGTTACGGAGAGCAGAGTTTGAAGACAGAGTTGCAGAAGGATCTTACAGAGAGCAGAGATTCGAGACTGAGGTGCAAAGGACTATTACAGAGAGCAGATTTTGGAGACTGGGGTGCAGAAGGATCGTTGCAGAGAACAGAGTTTTCAGACTGAGGTGCAGAAGGACTGTTGCAGAGAGCAGAGGTTGGAGATATAGGTACAAAATAACTGTTGCATAGAGCACATGTTGGATACTGGGGTGCAGAAGGACTGTTTCAGAGAGCAGAGTTTGGAGACTGAGGTGCAGTAGGACTGCTGCAGAGAGCAGAAGTTGGAGACTGGTGTGCAGAAGTATCGTTGCAGACAGCAGAAGTTTGAGACTGGGGTGCAGAAGCACTGTTACAGAGAGTAGACTTTCGAAACTGAGGTGCAGATGAATCATTGCAGAGAGCTGAGTTTGGAGACTGAGGTGCAAAAGGACTGTTACAGAGAGCAGAGGTTGGAGACTGGGGTGCAGAAGGATCTTTGTAGTGAACAGAGTTTTCAGACCTAGGTGCAGAAAGACTGTTACAGAGAGCAGAGGTTGAAAATTGTGGTAAAGATGGACTGATACAGTAAGCAGAGTTTGGAGACTGGGTTGCAGAAGGACTGTTGCAGAGAGCAGTTTGTAGACTGAGGTGCAGAAGCACTGTTACAGAGAGCAGAGGTTAGAGAATGGGGTGCAAAAGGCCTGTTACAGAGAGCAGAGGTTGGAGACTGGGGTGCAGAAAGACTCGGACAGAAAGCAGGGTTTGGAGATAGGGTTGCCGAAAGATCTTACAGAGAGCAGAGGTTGGAGACTGAGGTAAAGCAGGACTGTTACTGAGAGCAGAAATTGGACACTGGGGTGCAGAAGGATCGTTGTAGAGAACAGAGTTTTCAGACTGAGGTGCAGAAGGACTTTTGCAGAGAGAAGAGTTTGAACACGGAGGTTCAGAAGGACTATTACAGAGAACAGAGGTTGGAGACTGGGGTGCAGGAGGACTGATACAAATCAGAAGGTGAAGACTGTGGTGCAGAAGGACTGTTACAGAGAGCAGAGGTTGAAGACTGCAGTACAGAAGGACTGTTTCAGAGTGCAGAGTTTAAAGACTGGGGTGCACAAGGATCGTTGCGGAGAGCAGAGTTTTCAGACTGAGATGCAGTAGGACTGTTGCAGAGAGCAGATGTTGGAGACTCGGGTGCAGTAGGACTTTTTCAGAGAGCAGATGTTGGAGACGGGAGTGCAAAAGAATTGTTGCAGAAAGAAGAGGTTGGAGACTGAGGTTCTGAAGGACTCTTGCAGACAACAGAGGTTGGAGAATGGGGTTCAGAAGAACCATTGCAAAGAGCAGAGTTTGGAGACTGCATTACAGAACGACAGTTACAGAGAGCCGAGGTTGGAGACTGCGGTACAGAAGGACTTTTACAGAGAGCAGGGCTTGGAGACTGGGGAGCAGAAGGACTGTTACAGAGAGCAGGGCTTGGAGACTGGGGAGCAGAAGGACTGTTACAGAGAGAAGAGGTTGGAGACTGGGTACCAGAAGGAATGTTATAGGGAGCAGAGTTTGGAAACCTGGTTGCAGAAGGATCTTACAGAGAGCAGAGGTTGGATACGGGGGTGCAGAAGGACTGTTACAGATAGCAGAGTTGGAGAATGACGTGCACAAAGACTGTTACAGAAAGCAGAGTTTGGAGACTGGGTTGTCCAAGGATCATTGCAGAGAGCAGAGTTTTCAGACTGAGGTGCAGAAAGACTGTTGCAGAGAACAGATGTTGTAGACTGGGTGCAGAAGAATCGTTGGAGAGAGCAGAGTTTGGAGACTGGTTTTTCAAAAGGATTTTTACAGAGAGCAGAGAATTAAGAATGAGGTGCAGAAGGACCATTGAAGAGATCAGAGTTTGGAAAATGAGGTGGAGAATAATTTTTACAGAGAACAGATGTTGGAGACTGTGGTGCTGAAGGACTATTGCATAGAGCAGAGTTTGGAGACTGGGGATTAGAAGGACTGTTTCAGAGAGCAGAAGTTAGAGACTGGGGTGCAGAAGGACTGTTAGAGAGAGCAGAGTTTTGAGACAGGGTTGCAGAAACATCTTACAGAGAGCAGAGTTTGGAGACTGAGGTACAACTGGACTGTTACAAAGAGCATTGTTTGGAAACTGGGGTGCAGAAGGATCGTTGAAGAGGGCAGAGTTTGGAGACTGGGTT